>NC_142615.1:49889310-50217643 GCF_059453375.1 Lepisosteus platostomus | reverse complement strand
ATGTGTTTCTGATATATATGGAGAAGACTGAAAGGGCCCTGTGTGATTGGCCGTCCCGCCTGTGTGAGAGGTTCCTGCTGTCAGTCTGAAAAGGCAGTGCTGTGTGTGATTGGCGGGGCGGGGGGCTGTGTTGTTACTGGGGGTCTGGGGTGCGGAGCAGCAGCTCAGTTGCCCTGTGGGCTCAGGGGTGAAGACAGGGGTCTCAGCTGCGCTCTGTCCTGATGACAATGGAAGGCTGCCTGTCCATCTTCTCTCTCGCTGTCCTGGTGCTGCACAGCTCAGCCAGTAAGTGTTGAGTCTTCTTCTGTTCAGACACACAACAACTGAAATTAAAGTTTGGATGAAAAAAGGATAAAAAGTATTTTGAAATGAGATTGCCTTGAAAAATATTAATGTTCTATTATAACTTCTATAGAAAAATATGGGCTTAGATATGTTAATGTTTTATTTTAAATTCAGGTTTCTGGGTATTTGTCCAAATTTATTATAACTGCATTTTAGGGGTTCTATGAGTCAGGAAGAATTAATTGCTAGTGTTGAAAAGCTAATTCATGAATAATAATTTTACCTCATCTGATTTGCTGACATAAAACTAAAGTTTTAAGTGGAAAAACACAAATCTAAATTGAAAATGAGCTTGGGTTGAAAAATGTTAACATTCTTTTTAAAATTAAGCTTTCTGTGTAACAAAATTGTCATAATTGTTTATTTCTGAGTATGTGAATAATAAAAAAGCAGTACTAATAAAATAATTCCTTATAGCTCACACTTCAGTTGATATCTACTGTATAATTGTCTGTAAACATTATTTTAAGATGTTGCCATCAGTGTTATAAACATTCATGAGCTATTACACACCCTGAGGACAGGGCTGGGGATACAGGACGGGGTTCTGTTACTTACAAGTTATCAATCTACAGCAGAGGCTGGTTATCATCGGACTTTATTGATACTTTCTAAAATATTTGATATATAAAATATATATACTATCTATATAAAGTATTTACAACTCCTAATCTGTCACCGTAAAAATAAAAATATGTAAGCTATTTCTTAGACATAGAAAAAAATGAAGACAAAAAAGTATCTATAATAGTATAATATTGTGATTTGGAAATAACGAACACTGTGATTTTTAGTATTTTTATTGTTATTTTATTAATTAAAATCAATATTTATTATTTTATTATTACAGACTAATGTATGAATAGAAATCAGTGTGTTATTAATGACTGAAGTATCATTAAGACTGACATTTTATTATTAGGGAATGGTGTTTTCATAGAAATAATTAAAAGCCTGATGCATTAATAGAGGTAAGTGTATTGTTAAATACTAGTACATTTCTGAGACATATATTATTATTACAGTCTGATGTATTAATAGCATTGTGTAATTAAAGACTGGAATTTTATTGAGATTTTAATATTAAAATAATATTTTAATATTACAGAGTGATGTATTCATAGAAATATGTGTAATTATAGACCAAAGTATTATTGAGTCTGATAGACTGATAATTATTATTACATACTGATATATTCATAGTGATAAGCGTGTTATTAACTAACAGGAGGATTATTGAGACACTGGTATTTTATTATTAAATACTAATGTATTAATAGGTATACAGTAAGTTTACACTGGATTTTTAATGGTGCCAATGTATCGCTTGTGTGTTCAGACAGTCCAGGTTTCTGTCATTAAGCCCTGCGAGATTCAGTTACCGTAAAACCATGTATTTAATTTTGGTGTTATAAGAAATGTTGTTCCATTATGATAGGTAATTATGGGTTACCCATCTGCAGTTTAAAGATATACAATTGGGTTCTGAAAATGTAAAACACTGAAGCCATAGGACAATTGGCTCTTGTAGTTTTTAAAGTGTTAAAATAAAATTGATGTTATCATTATCTGGTTCCTATAGACCAAGTTTGCTGTGTTTGACATTGAGCAGGACAGGCTGATAATGGTTACATTCTGTATTGCTTTATCAAACAGAAAATGCAGAATTTAAGATCAATTGTGAGAATTATTATTATTATTATTATTGGGAAATATTGACTGAGGTGTAACAGCAATAATTTAACAGCTAAAGGACATTGTGACATTACAACAAGAATTTAAAAACTATAGGAAGTTGTGTTATGTTTATACAGGATTTGAGTGCTACTTCACAACTAAATTATTTGTTTTATGTTCTTAGTTGTTGTCTTAGTTACAAAATGATGGAATATTTGTTTGTATATTGTGAAGGTTTAATAAGATGTTTATTTGTTTATTGGAGGTATATAATCAAATACACATATTTAAGTATGGATAATACAAATTAAATTAATCATTACTTTATCACACAATAACACATAAACTAAGCCTTGAAATATTAAATAGGCAAGCACTTAGAGATTCATAACCCAGCAGTTGAGTTTTGAGCAGTTTCTCAGGAAACCACAATAATACAATAAGTGTCAGTATCTGTGTCTGTGTTAAACCTATCCTGTATTTGTGAAAAATAATGTGCTTCAATATAATTTAATTAGTCAAGCATGTGTTAAATATATATATTGACAGGTAAAGGCTAGAAAGAGACAATGAGAATATACCCTTAACATACTGTACATTTTAGAACAACATGTGAAGCACCTGTAAACCACTGACCACTGTAGTGATCCCAGACGTCTGACGTGTCAGTCATTCCAGGCACGATGCACTATAGTGGCCACAGCTCCCAGAAACACATGTTCGAACCCTCTGAAGTCATGCAGTCATTGCAGTTACTTTCCTCTACAGTGAAAGCAGCTCACAGAGTCCCAGTCATTAAAAACACTGTCCACTGTAGTGACCACAGCTTTCGGAAACACACAGACACAAATTGCTTATCTGAAGTCATACACCCTCCACTGCAGTGACCATATGTCCCAGAATCCCAGGGAAAAAAGTCATTGCAGACACTGACCACTGTCTTGATCACTATACTGAATAGTTTAATTTTAATTATTTTTCCTAAAAAGAATCCATTTGCCTTGCACTTAAATATTTTTATTACAAGATCTTATTAAAGGTGATAAAAGGTCTGACATGATTTGTCTTGATTTCAGCCTTTACATTAACAAAAGCTGAAATTTCAATAAGGGTGTATAGACTTTTGATATTCACTGTGTGCATACAAGTCCAAGCCCTCTGAAGTCATGCAGTCTTTACAGCCACTGTCCACTGTCATGACCACATATCCCAGAAAAATACAGAAACACAAGTACCAGTCTATTGAAGTCATAAAGTCATTTAAGTCACAGATCACTTAAGTGACTGCAGTTCTCAAGGTAGTATCCAGGATAGGCCTGACACATACAGGTGTGAACATCAGGGTGTCGATGTTTGTGTGACCGCTTTGTGAAATAGAGTGGGTTATCTCTAGTGGAGACTGAGTGATCTCCAGTGGACAGTGGTTGATCTCCAGTGAAAAGTGAGTGATCTATTCCAGTGGAAAGTGAATGAATCTTTCCTATGGCTCTTTCAGTCTGGTTTGACAGACTCATGTCTATTGTGTCAGAGTAGAGAGACTGTATTGCACTGATTCACAATTCAAGACTGCAGCTTCTCTTCTCTGTTCTAAATGACCTTTTCTCTGAGTTGGACACTTTGTTTAATGATATTGTGTGCATGTTTGTTGTAAAGTGCAAAAAAAGAAAGAGTGAAAATTGCAAATTTCCTTTTGGACACCTTGAAGAGCTGTAAAAATAGAGAAAACAAGCTCTTTCTAGTCACATTGTAGCAATATTCTAGGTACTGATTTCTTCAAGACCCGGTGTTATTTAGTTTTTATTGATTGATTCATTAGTCGAACATTTTTCAAAAGGTGGGTATTTTTTTTTGTGAGATGAGATGGGAATTTGAGAATTAATCTGTAATTTATGTTTTGGTAATGTATCTGATTGTGTTATAGTATTGAATATATAAAGAAAAGCATAGAAAATTATTTTCCTCTTATTTTGGTTGAGTATGTTTGTTGACTGAGGAACTAATGTTTTACTGAATGTATTATTGTGAATTGTTAAACAAACATGGAGACTAGAGTTAAACCCCTCCCCTCTCTCTGCAGGCAGTGCTGATGTGAGGCTGGTGAATGGTGCCAGTGCCTGTGAGGGGAGAGTGGAGGTGTATCACGAGGGACAGTGGGGGACAGTGTGTGATGATGAATGGGATCTTGATGATGCTGCAGTGGTGTGCAGACAGCTGGGCTGTGGATCAGCTGTTTCAGCACCAGGAAAAGCTCACTTTGGAGCAGGGTCTGGAAACATCTGGCATTTGAGCTGTAGAGGCTCAGAGGCTGCAGTGAAGTTCTGTGGCTCTCCAACATCAGCAAATTCAGCCTGTGGTCATAATGAAGATTCGGGCATCATTTGTTCAGGTATGGCAAGCTAATTTAACTTGACTTAAACTGTTTAAAATATGTATTTTCTCAAATATAATAAGATCAGTAAATAGAGGGTGCTATCATTCTGAAGATTCAGTGGGTATTTGCTCAGGTAGGATGAGCCATTTCATGTTTACCCAAAATGCGTAAATAAATATGATAACAGATATGATTAAGAATTTTACAATTTCCTTTAATTAGTATCATAATTATCAATAGATCACAATTGTGTTTACATGCAATATAACTGAGACTTTACGTTTGCTGGGTTCTTAAACTTTTAATGTCATTTTTACTGATAGATTGTGTTCAGTACACTAAAAAGAGGAAGAATGTGATATATAACTCTCAACGGTTTGGTTGCTGAATATCTTTTATACAGAATAATTTAACTAGAATAATAAAAAATGTCAGTGCCCAGGTCAGACAGTCCTGCTCCAGCAGTGCCAGGCTGTGACAGTCCTGGTCTTGTCCAGAGTGTCTGTCAGTGCCCAGGTCAGACAGTCCTGCTCCAGCAGTGCCAGGCTGTGACAGTCCTGGTCTTGTCCTAAGTGTCTGTCAGTGCCCAGGTCAGACAGTCCTGCTCTAGTAATGCCAGGCTGTGACAGTCCTGGTCTTGCCCAGTGTGTGTGTCAGTGCCCAGGTCAGACAGTCCTGCTCCAGCAGTGCCAGGCTATGACAGTCCTGGTCTTGTCCAGAGTATCTGTCAGTGCCCAGGTCAGACAGTCCTGCTCCAGCAGTGTCAGGCTGTGACAGTCCTGGTCTTGTCCAGAGTGTCTGTCAGTGCCCAGGTCAGACAGTCCTGCTCCTGCAGTGCCAGGCTGTGACAGTCCTGGTCTTGTCCAGACTGTCTGTCAGTGCCCAGGTCAGACAGTCCTGCTCCAGCAGTGCCAGGCTGTGACAGTCCTGGTCTTGCCCAGAGTGTGTGTCAGTGCCCAGGTCAGACAGTCCTGCTCCAGCAGTGCCAGACTGTGACAGTCCTGGTCTTGTCCAGAGTGTGTGTCAGTGCCCAGGTCAGACAGTCCTGCTCCAGCAGTGCTAGGCTGTGACAGTCCTGGTCTTGTCCAGAGTGTGTGTCAGTGCCCAGGTCAGACAGTCCTGCTCCAGCAGTGCCAGGCTGTGACTGTCCTGGTCTTGTCCAGAGTGTCTGTCAGTGCCCAGGTCAGACAGTCCTGCTCCAGCAGTGCCAGACTGTGACAGTCCTGGTCTTGCCCAGAGTGTGTGTCAGTGCCCAGGTCTGACTGTCCTGTTCCTGCAGTGCCAGGCTGTGACAGTCCTGGTCTTGTCCTGAGTGTCTGTCAGTGCCCAGGTCAGACAGTCCTGCTCCAGCAGTGCCAGGCTGTGACAGTCCTGGTCTTGTCCAGAGTGTCTGTCAGTGCCCAAGTCAGACAGTCCTGCTCTAGCAGTGCCAGGCTATGACAGTACTGGTCTTGTCCAGAGTATCTGTCAGTGCCCAGGTCAGACAGTCCTGCTCCAGTAATGCCAGGCTGTGAAAGTCCTAGTCTTGTCCTGAGTGTCTGTCAGTGCCCAGGTCAGACAGTCCTGCTCCAGCAGTGCCAGGCTGTGACAGTCCTGGTCATCTCCAGAGTATCTGTCAGTGCCCAGGTCAGACTGTCCTGCTCCAGCAGTGCCAGGATGTGAGATCTCTGTTCCTTGGGTTTATAACGTCTGGAGTAACGCTGCTCTTCTTTTGTGAATTAGATGATAATGATCAGCCATTTCTTCTGTAGTTATTAATTTCATACCTCTGGCTCCACTGAATTGGAAGAAGCAGAATTCATGGATGGATTTGTTATCAGTTTCTGTTTTGATTGATTTCACAGCAGTCTGTGTGCAACATGTAGCACTACTGTCAGCGCTGTAGTAATAGTTATGGGCATGTTGAGCAGCTGGAATGATAGTGATAATTTGGGTACTTTGTAATGTTCCACAGACTGATCAATTTGGTGTCTGTGAGTTTTATTTGCCCCAGTGTACAGCTAATAATGCACTGAGTTTCTTCAGAGACACATTTTAGAGAACAGGTGGAGGTGGAGGTGGAGATTGGTGATTTAGCCTCTTTGATCTTAATATACATCTAAAATTATTTGATTAACATATATCTACATTATTTCTGGAAGAAATTAATCAATTTTACATTCAGTTAAAACATTCAGCCACAAAATATTTTTTGGTTTAACTATTTGACGTTGACCTTTCAGATTTTCTTCCAACACTCCTCTCTTTCATTTAATTTTTATATCCTATTATCTATATTCTTATTGAAAGCACTTTGCATTATTGTACAATTGATTGTTATAGTATATGCATTTATAAAATGTAATTTTCTACGCCAAATTGTAGGTGTAAATCTGTTTATGAATGGAACAATAAGAAGTCAAGATTTAAATTGAGAATCTATTATATTTATTTTTTCACATGAAGTTGGTTTATTTTCATAGGGTAGTAAGTTTAATTCTCACAGGCACCAGGTTCAGTGACAGTGAGCAATGAGCTGCACTGTGAGAGATTACCTGCTCAGACTGACAGCCTGTAGTTCTCTATTGCAGGTTTTGTGAGGCTGGTGAATGGACACAGTCTCTGCTCTGGGAGAGTGGAGGTGAATCTCAAGAACACCTGGACCTCAGTGTGCGACTCTGACTTTGACTGGCAGGATGCAGAGGTTGTCTGTCGGGAGCTGGACTGTGGGGCTCCTGCAGTGATACACAGAGGCGCTCATTTCCGACAGGGCCAGGGTGCAGTCAAGTGAAAGCAGTTCCAGTGTAGAGGACAAGAGTCCAAGCTACAGCACTGCCCCACTGCAGCCAGGCCAGAGCAGAGCTGCTCCCAGAGTAGAGCTGTGAGTCTGACTTGTACAGGTAAAAGAGTCACATCACTGTCCTTCATGGAAACAATTGTTATAGAGTCGTAAATGATACGTATTTTGATTGGGTGATCTCTGAAGTAGACTGAGTGATCTCCAGGGGAGAGTGGGTGATCTCCTGAGGAGTGTCGAGTGGGGCAGCACGCAATCGGCATGTTCTAGGCAGGGTCCCAAGCACACACCCCACACACCAGACTTAATTTAAAACATGATTTGTTAGCTGGAACTTACAGTATATGACCTGGACCTGGCACAGTAGACATAGGAGCTTGTTGTTTTTGAGGATGTCGGTTGGCTGTGTTGGTGTTCCGATTGGCACCCGGTGTGGAACTGCTAGGGGAAGAAAATAACATAGGTGGTTCAGCGTAAGAACTGAGGGGATGGTGCTTTCTGCCTGGGCTGTCTTGTGAAACGTGTATCTACAGCCTGTGCAATGGCGAAAACTGCCCTTCAGCCTTGAGGCTGGGAAAACGAATCAGCCTAGGCTGTGCCAAAGCCTGTTTTAATAGCAGCAGCCTACCCTTCAGCCCACTCAGACTGTGTGGGAAAAAAGTACAGTTAGCAGGTAGTAGGTAGATTTTTCAATTGTAACAAAGCTCCTCACCAATGAAGCTAGGAAAAGTAAGATAAACAGCCAGTGTGATGGCAAGGACTGTTACAGAAATATCAACGCTATTCTTCAGGCCTAAGACTGGAATTGTAGAGATAAAAATATAAGTGAAAACCTTCATCTTGGGGACGGTTTATTAATACTTTATTTCAATATGTGCCAGGCTGAGGCAATTATTGGGGAATTTTTCTGTCTTCTCCAAGTCCATCCTGGTTTTATGTGGCCTAGAGCAGGGTGCTAATTTTCTCCTATGAGCTGCACATCGTTATCTTACGTATGGGGAAAACTTGGAAAAATGAGTCCCCAGGGAAAGTAGCACCCTTTGAGGAAACAATCCCTTATGGCATCACAATATCTGTCCTTATTCTATGCCTGCTATTGGTTTCTCACTCACTATGTGCTGGATCTTATAGTTTTTTTCACTGTATTGGTACTTTAATTTGTTGTATTTCTTGTGGCCTGCTGTGGTGTCATGCTGGTGAAGTTCTCTCCTATCTGCTGGATACACAGGGTTCAGGCTGGCGAACGGCTCTGACTCCTGCTCTGGCCGAGTGGAGTTACAGTGGCTCTTCAAGGACTGGGGGACAGTGTGTGACCTGTACTGGGACCTGAGAGATGCCAGGGCTCTCTGCCAGCAGCTGGGCTGTGGAGAGGCTGTAGCAGCACCAGGACAGGCCTGGTTTGGACAGGGCAGTGGACCAGTAAGGGCTGATGTGTTTGAGTGCAAGGGCAATGAGAGCCGTCTCTCACACTGCGCTGTCTCTTCATGGGGGAGAGCAGTGTGCTCTCATGGACAGGACGCAGGAGTCATCTGCTCTGGTGAGAATCGTGTATTTAAAACACAGTGACACTCCCTCTGCTTGCACACAGAAGCACACTGTTTTCATGATTGAATATCTGCTCTGTTACACACTCCCAGTTATGTAAGAGATGCAAAGATGAAAACACATATTCCTTAAAACGTGAGGGTGTTTTAAACATGTCATATCTATCTCAAATATTCCCTCAAGGTGTTATTAGGTTGTTATTTTCTTTCTGATGGATAGATGCACAAATACACTGAGGACTAAAGCTCAGTTTTATATTTATGTTGATATCAATGCTCTAAAAGATTAAAGAAAGTTCTGTACCTCAGTATCCTGTAATTAACATCTGACCTGCTTAATTAGTTTAATTAATAGAGCCCAATTAAACAGGAGCCTGAAAAGAAAGTGAGTCTCAGAAAGTCAAAGTTTACAGATGTTATGTGCAGTTGAGCCCCACACACAGCTGACATTCCACTGGTGAAACATCACTCCTGTGGACAGAAATGAGCTCCTTTCTTCTCTTTTACAGACTCAAATATGACCAGAGATTCACCTGGAGCAGGTAAAGAGAGAATGAGGACTGTCTTAATCACATCAGTGCTGTTTTATTTGTAGTTTCATTTCTGGTGTTAAATTGCTCCTCTCACACAAGGTTAACAGTCTGATTTCTCTCTCTCTGTTTGTTTCACAGACTTCCTTTCTTCAGCTCTTCCCTCTTCCAAAACACCAGGTATGAATAAGCCCCTGTTCTGTATCTCCAGGGCTCTCAGTGTGTGCTGATGTCTCTGTTGCTCAGTGGAATCCCAGATCAGTCAGTGAGGCAACAGCTGTGTGTGTGCAGTTTTTTCTGTGTGTCACAAACACACTCGGGTCTTTGGGATCTACAGGAAACACATCTATCTGAATAATGCAATTTGACACTGGTGGAGCTATTGTCTCTATGCCCAACAGTGGGTCAGAAAAAATAACTTATCTGGTATATTGTTTATGAACAATGTGGAATATGTTAAACTTACTGTATATATTAAATATATATATATAATATTATATATATACTGCTTATGAACAATTTGTTACAGTAAGTGTATATATTAAATTAATCAAAAGTCAAGAAACACTGTACTTGAACTGTATCTGCTGTGCCTAGTGGGCCAACTTGTAACAGGAGGTCATGGTGATCTCTTAGAACTCCTGATCTCTGACCCCTGACCTCTAATTTTCTGGTCCTAGATCAGCTATCCCTTAGGCTGGTTGGGAGAGGAGATGATTGTGCTGGGAGGCTGGAGGTATATCACAATGGTTCCTGGGGGACAGTCTGCGATGACTCCTGGGACCTGGCAGACTCTCAGGTGGTATGCAGACAGCTCCAGTGTGGGATGGCCCTCAGTGCCCCAGTGCCGGCCTCCTTCAGCCAGGGAACTGGACCCATCTGGCTGGACGAGGTGGGCTGTCTGGGGAACGAGTCGTCTCTGTGGGAGTGTCCCTCAGCAGGGTGGGGACAGCACGACTGTGGACACAAGGAGGATGTGAGAATCCTGTGTTCAGGTAGGGGAGATAATTAAAATTACAATGATTCAGATAATTTAATCCCACATTGTGGATATGGCTTGCATCTAGAGTGCCTAGATATGTTTGACTTGTGAGGATGTGAGAATCTTGTGTTCAGTAAGTTAGTTAAGTAAAATAATCCATATTCTTAAATTCCACGTTGTGGATATGGTTTGCATCTGGAGTGCTTAAATACATCTTGTTGAGGAAAAGACTGAGCTGGATGCAGAATTAATTTTAAAATAAATATTTATATTTATGATACAGTTGTGAATGCACATATTCACATCCCAGCAAAAATAAATAAAGAGAGAAAGAAGATAAATTCACCTCCACTTTAATGGGTATATATTAATCTCAGTCCTCCAGTAAAATCTAGGGTCCAAACTTTAAACTTCTCACATCAATAAGACCTGTTGTCTGTTTGGGTGTATTTGTCTTGGCCATGATCTTTCATGATTTTCTGCTTCAAATGTTTCATTTTGATTTGTTCCAAGAATGGCTTCTGGTCGGATCCTGATGAACCACTTGGTGTTAAATGTCACCCTGAGCCTCGTTTTCTCCACTCACAGCGCTGCACTGCTCACCCTGAGCCACGCATTCTACTTTCATGCCTCAGTCTCTTAGTTGTGCTGCTGCTGAATAGCCAAGCTGATCAGAATTACATTTTGGGTCAGAACCTGATCATGTAATGGGATTTTAAAGCTCTGTGTGATGCACTCTCCAGGTTCTGAATGAACAGAACCACACACTCCTGTCACCTTCATGTCAGCTGTGTTATTGTACAGCTGTCCTTGTTTCATTACGTGAGTCAGTTATAACTGGATTAGTACAGGAAATGAGACTGGTTGCTGTTCACATTGTTTGCTGGTTGTTTCTTACCAGTTCAGATTGAAACGTTGGGCTGTCTTGTCAGGGTTTGTTGCCTTTGACTTTCCCTGCTGTCTTGACAGATCACACTCTCCTGAGACTGTCTGCAGGCTGTTCAGGACAGGCAGAGGTTTACTACAATGGCACCTGGGGCAGCATCTGTGCCAACAGCATGTCAGACATCACAGTTGCAGTGATCTGTAAACAGCTTGGCTGTGGAGACAAGGGCACTGTCAGAGAGACAAACTCCAGGCTGAGCCCTGATCCCAAATGGCTGGACTTTGTCTCCTGCCGCAAACACGACTCCACCCTGTGGCAGTGTCCCTCCTCCCCCTGGGGTCAGAATGACTGCACAGACCGAGAAGTGGCTAACATCACCTGCTCAGGTACAGAGGGAAGAGTAATGCTCTGTAAATTAGTGTTTTGCCATATTTAGAACAGACAAAAGCTTTAAACTGAATTCTTAGTAATTTATATCCAAACATGTATAAAATTAAATAATTATTATTAATCTTTGAAGGTCCTAGAAAAGAAGCTGACAGAAGCACTCCAGCCCCTCAGGAAGAGCAGCCTCAGCAGCACTGCCCAGGTGAGTTCAGTGTGTAAAACAGTCAGAGACACTGCAGCCCTGAGCTGAGGAACAGTAACCATACAGCTCTCTTCTAGAGCCACTCAATACCTCGCTAACCTCTACTACAGTCACTGAGCTGAAGACACTCAGTAACCTCTCTGCTCTCATCTGCAGTCACAGATCTAATGACACTCAGTAACCTCACTGTTGTCTTTCAGTCCCATTGGCTCTGCGCCTGGCAGGAGACACTAACTGCTCTGGCCGGGTGGAGCTGCTGTACGAGGGCTCCTGGGGGACAGTCTGTGACGACTCCTGGGACCTGCAGGATGCCCAGGTGGTCTGCAGACAACTGGGCTGTGGAGATGCAGTGAGAGCAGTTGGAAATGCTGAATGCGGAAAAGGCAGTGGCACCATCTGGCCATATAAGGTGAACTGCAGGGGCAGTGAGCACCACCTATGTGACTGCTGGCACTTTCCTCTGAATGAGGCCAACTGTGGACACAAGGAAAATGCTGGGGTTGTCTGTGTAGGTGAGGGAGTCTTGGTTTCAAAGGGCTTGACATCTCTGGGTAATAGCATTATCTAAATGATAGTTCATCTTTGCTTTTGTTTTCATTTTATCAGTATTACCTCTATATTTAATCTGACTGAGCAGGTTAATGAAAGTGAACGCTAATTTGACCTAAAATACGCTGCCCTCTTTATTATACTTTAGCTGAATGACACCGGCCAGAATCCATCAATGCTCTTGAGAGGCTTACCCTGTCAGACCCTGTCAGGTTTATTTGCCTTTAAAATGTATCTGAAAGCCTTAACAAAGGAAATAAATTAATCCTCAATTTTTTCTTCTTCGCATTTGCCAAAGGCAACAGTCAATCCAGGAGTGAGATCAAGTACATAAAATAGTTAATTTTATTTTTCCTTATTTCGTAATTGATTTATCCTCATTGTTAAATTATTGTGCTGCTTCAGGTTCTCACTGTAGATGCTGGGCTTGTTTCTCCTTCCTGCTGTGTGAAGCTCAGTGTGTCACTGGCAGAGGATGTCACCACCTCATTGTTTCTTTTGAGGCACAAACTACCACCTGTATAGTGCCAGGCCAAGGTTATTTCATCCACGCTGAGAACCTGGCTCTGAACCTACCATGCTCATCCTGGATCATCACTTTCTTTGGCAGGTGTACAGACACAGCTCCCAGCAGGCCTGTCTATCAGTGCAGTGGTCCTCCTGCTGTTGGGGCCTCTGTTCTTCGTGCTGCTGTTACTGTTAGTGGGGCAGCTGATCCAGAACAGGAAGCTGAGGAAAGGTAGAGAAATAACAAACCTGAACCATGTTTATCCTGGAAATAGAACTAATCAAAACTGTGGATAGAAAATACAGCACTGTATTATTAAAGCAAATTTTGAGATTAAATGGATAAATTAGGTACTGAACACTCTAGAACAGTTAGAAGCAATTCCTGCACTAGAAAAACTCGTTAAACCTAAAATCACCACAGAAGAAAAAAATATTTATATTGACAAAATCGTAAAAAAGAAACATAAATAAAATTTTACTTAGAGTTCTAAGCACAGCTCTTAGATGGTGGTTCAGTGTCTTTCCACTTAATCAGCCACATTACAGAAGATAAAATTAAAAGGAGGAAGGTAAATATCTGTTGTTGAACACAAATACAGCTGCAATTTTCTGTTTTCTTTCCCCAAAGCCTCAGCAAAGACACAGTTTTTCAGGGGGCATGAAGCTCTTTATGAGGAAATAGAGTACAAACTGGCCAGAGAGGGAACCTACAGCGCTCCCAGGATAGGTGAGTGGACAGAGTCTTCAGACATGATTGGTCCCAGCAGAGGGTCTGTATAGCCCTTCATAGCAAAGACTGTCAAATACAGACACATACTGCATATGCAGAGGGCAATCACCTCAATATCACAAACTACTCAATTCTAGATGTAAATTAATTAAACAATTCAGTTTTGAAGTGCTAAGTCTCTTGCTGCTCCTTCCTTTCAGTCACACATCTCTCACACTAGTAATTCCATAGCCACGCTCTCGAAACGAGCAGAGGAAAGAGTCAGGACAAACCCAGTACAGCATGTAAAGTACAGCCATGACCTCATGTCATGCTGATATGAGGTTTTAGTTTGCTTACAGTGAGCAAAAATAGCTCCTGACCTGCATTATCAGTCCCAAACTCCCAGTGGGTAAAGTAAACAGAAGACAGTGCGGCTGCTGTCTGACTGCAGGTAATATTGATCTGTCCTCCTGTTCACAGAGACATTCCTCTCTGCCAAGTTGCCCTCTGGATACAATGACATGGAGGACAGTGAGGGAGACCCAGTACCAGGTAAGAGGGGGTGGAGTCACAGGTGTCAGTATGGGAATGGGGGATCTTCAGTCCAGTACTCACTCTCATCTCAAACCAGGGTGTCATTTAGAGAACTCCTGTAGAAAATCCTGAATCTTTCAAATATAACCACATGCGTTTGATAGCTTATAACTTCTGCTCTTTGGTGTTGCCTCAGCAGATCACAGAGGCTGAGCAAAACTAGACCTGGTCAATACTGGGATGGAGACATTTAAGGGAAAGTCAAGATGCTTCTCTAATAGTGTTGATTGAGCAGGAGATGGAGCCTCGAGTCCAAAGTTCAGTAGAAGTGTCCCAGTATGATGACTGGGGAGTAGTATGCTATGCAGTAGAAATTGTCTTTCAAATTAAATGTTAAATCAACAACCCTGGAGTCTTTCCTTAATTATACACAACAAATAATTTAAAATTGCACTTTACAATAACCAAATAAAAAACACGTTTTAGTTACAGTACTTTTTAGTTCACATAAACATCAAAGTGTTATGAAAGACTAAAGTTATTGCAGCACTGTGGTCAAGTAAGTCAGAGTCCTAAAGTGTAAATTCTTTGTCTATCTGTGTGATGCAGGAGAGTTGATGTCCTCTGTGAAAGAAGAGGCCCCACAGTACTATGATGATGCTATAACTATACTTCAGAGTCCAGATGCTTTGTCAGGTGGGTTATTTTAGTCCAGTGCAATGGGGAAACTCTGCACCCATCCCAGTGAGTCTGACTCTCTCTACTCTCTTAGTTTAAGCACAGCCTCTGATTACTAAGTCTGTGTGTTATTCTGCACCCGTTATATGAATCTGACTCTCTCTGTGTGATCTCAGCCCTGCATACTCAGTCTGTGTTATTGTGCTGTCCGGCTCCCTTTCTGATATCTCACAATGCGCACAACACCACTCTCTGTCCAAATACAGCTATCATTCACTGTTCAAAATCTAGGCATAGTTTTAAATTAACTACAGAAGTGAATAATAGTGGAAATCATGTTCCTTGATCTCCTGTATTTAAAGTCTGGTGTTTTAGTTCTAGCAAGATGTTCAGTTAATCAGTGGGTTCTGAGGAACTCCAGCATGTTCTGATGTGTGACAGTGAATCTGTGCTCTGTGTTCTTCAGATGAGCTGATGTACCCTGTGACAAAAGAGATCCCAGAGTACTATGATGATGCTGTAACTGTGCCCTTGAGCCTAGATACCTTGTCAGGTGGGTTATTTCAGTCCAATCACATGGGGAAACCTTGCACCAAACCCAGTGAGTCTGACTTTTTTTCTCCCTCTGTGCACTGCACAGCACATCACACTGAGTCTGAAGTATTCTCTGGGTTATTCTGCTGCTGGTGTCCAGCTCCCCTTCATATATTTCACAAGGGTTCACAGCATTGTGCTCTCTGTCCTGATACAGGCTGCACTGTTTCCATCTCAATAAATAATAAAAAACTAGAATTAGTTTGAAATGTAATATATACTGAAGTTCCCTAATTGTCTGTATTTAAAATCTGATGTGAGACAGTAAAACTGTCTCTGTGTTTCAGGAGACCTGATGTCCTCTATGGAAGAAGAGGCCCCAGATTGCTATGATGATGCCATCACTGTGCCCCAGAGTCCAGACACTGTGTCAGGTGGGTTATTACAAATAAGACTCAGTAGTATCAGCCTGCATAAGCCTTTGTCATTAGAAATGAGTCTCGGACTAATTTCACACCAGAAAATAAACACTAACTGGAAGAGAGGTCTCTTATTGGACCTGCTCTTCTGTTTACAGGGAGACTCCTTTCTGATGAGACACCCTCTGGATACAGTGATGTGGGGGACAGTGAGGGAGACCCCACTTCAGGGAAAGGGGGCTACAGACAGGGGGCTCAGTGTGGGTGAGGTAGTTCAGGGATGGGGATTATCCCGAGTAATCCATCTGCAGAGATCAATATTAGCCAATAAAGCTGTCAGGTGTCACGGACGTCCAAAGGGACTAACCGTGGGGAGCAGGAGAGCGGAAAAAGACCCATATGCGTGGCGGCGAGACGGGAAAAAGGCCCGGGCTCATTAGTGCAAAGAGTTCAGGATTGCCGTATAGAAACCTATGCCCTCAGGGTGCGGACGTGGGCCGCCCTGGTGCTAGGCGGGTATCAGGACATCCGAACCTCAATGCTGAGCGAGGACAGAGTGCAAGACCCGGAAATATATAACCCAAGGGAAAGAGAGGGACAGGAAGGACAGCAGACCGGAAACTAGGGACAGGACAGAGAAGGAGCGCCCCCTGGCTGCAGAGGGCGTGACATCAGGGAACCTACAGGTAGAATTGGAGGATCCTCATGCGTGACCGGAATCCCACAGAACGCAGAGTAGCAAAGAGATGATCCGAAAGACGAAATCCAAAGGCTGGGTCGATAAGGGAGGCAAAGGGTCCAGTAATGAGAGATATCCAAAACAATCCAAAAGTCAAAATCCAGAAGGCGAGGTCAAGAGGCGTAAGCAGAAGATCCGTAACAGGAGATCAGTCAAAAGGCTTGGAAACGCGCACTGGAGAATACTACAAGAGGCTTCTCATTGAATCCTGTTTCGTGAGAGCCTGGGGTCCGGCTGCATCTGGCTCCTTTATGCTTTAAGTTTCCTGTTCCTGATTCCCTGCCCCGCCAGTCCCGACCCGGTTCTGGTTTTTAATTACTTTGGATGGATCACCTGGTCTTGGACTCTGCCTCCCGTATTGGATTTCCCTTTTGGATTTATGCTTGGATTGTTCTCCCCAGACTCACTTCCCCTGGACACCTGCTCACCTTGGACACGCCCCCCTGTCTCCTGACCAACTCCTGCATGATATTTTTCCCTATTGTTTCTTCACCTTCCGGATCAACCACATAGGGCCTGGAAAGAACTGTTCCTGACAAAAGCTGTTAGATCCCATAGATCAGAGTCTCATTGAAGCCCACCTACTGACACACCCAGCCAGTCAGATGATTTAAATTAATCAGCTGCTGATCAATAATGAGCGAGTGAGATCTTGGCAGAAAAAAGCTTTAGTTTCTTTATGAAGTTAATTAGTGAGTGATCAGGTGTTCATGGGAATGCAATGGTGTCTGCATGCCTCTGTGTGCTTTGTGACATCTCTGTTCAAATACTGTACATCCGTACTTTACTGCCCTGTTGTCCCTCAACATCTTAATTTAGAATCTAGGATTAATTTTAAATTTATGAAAGAAATGAATAGGAGAGGAAATCAGGTTCCCCGATCTCCTGTACTTAAGAGTCTGGTGTTTTAGTCGCAATGTGATGTTTAGTTAATCAGTGTGTTCTGATGAGCTTCAGCAGTCCTGCGCTTTAGATGAGTCAATGCTCTGATGAGTGACAGTAAAGCTGAGCTCTGTGTGCTTCAGGAGAGCTGATGTCCTCTGTCAAGGAAGAGGCTATAGAGTACTATGATGATGCCATCACTGTGCCCCAGAGTCCAGACACTGTGTCAGGTGAGTTATTATAAATAAGATTCAGTAGTACACCCTGTACCAGCCTGCACTAACCTTTGTCATTAGAAATTATTCTCGGCTTAATGTCATATCTGCAAATAAACACTACCTAGAAGAGAAAAGGTCTCTGACAGGCCAGTCTGTGTCAGAATGACAGAGCCATTACTGACCTGCTCTTCTGTTCACAGGGAGACTCCTCTCTGATGAGACACCCTCTGGGTACAGTGATGTGTTTAGCAGTGAGGAAGACCCAACTTCAGGTAAAAGGGGCTACACCCAGGGGGCTCAGTGTGGGTTAGGTAGTTCAGGGATGGGGAAGATGACCCCCCGTAATCCATCTCTGTTGCACTCTCATCCAAGACAGGGGGGAATCAGGCATTTTGCAGTAGCAGTGGCTTCACTCTTGTCCTACAAGGATCAATAACAGCCAATAAAGGTGGAGAGACATGAATGGTACAAGGTTAGATTTCAAAGATCAGAGTCTCAAGAAAACACACCTACTGTCACACCCAGCAAGTCTGATTATTTAAAATAATCAGCTGTTGATCAATGAAGAGGGAGTGAGATCTTGGCAGAACAAAGCTTTAGATTCCCAAAGACCAGGAATTCTGTTCTCTGACTGCAGAGAGAATTACTAGGTTCAGAAATTATTAGGTCTTCATTACTGTGATTTTAGAGACTTAGTACTTCATAAGCATAAGTGAAATCTGCACTGAATCATCAATTCTTTTCAAAAAGATAACATTTTATTTGAAAAACTATTGAAAAAACTATTCTGTATACTATAACTGTTAGTCCGCTAAAAGCCATTGATATCACACCAGATCACTCCTCAGATATGTTCTATTATGGTTGTTGTTTGTTCTGCATGTTATTGTTATATCATAAAATTGCATATTGTTTATTTAGATTGGTTCATAAAAGTCACCAAGTACTCTTTCAATTTACTGTTACAGTTTCCTATTGTTACAGCAAGTTTTAAACATCCACTGTACTATTGTGACTATGGAAGTGTTCTTTTTAAATGTTGCCTCAAGCCAGGTGTATCTACTGTACATGTTTTGTTCTCAGGGGCTTGTTTGCTGAGATGTAGGCATGTGAGATTCAGTGATCAAATCAACTATAAAGTTTACTTTTGTTTAGTTATGTTAAGATTTGGGTAAGTGAAGTAATCAACAGTCCTGTAAAGACAGAAGGGGAGAGGTACTTTTCCAGATCAACCAGAAAGACCAGATTGGAGATTAGTATTTGAACCTCATTAAGAGAGATTGCCATTCTGTTGTTTTTAGAAACTTTAAATTATTATTTAGAGATTCCCTTGGCTAAAAACAGCATCTACTGGTGAGTTGGAGCATATTTAGAACAGGGAGATAGGTTACCATTCAATTTGTAGCATACAGATTCACAAGAAAAAATTTAACTGTAGATTTTGTTCTGTTTGATTTAAAAAATCAGCGATATCTCTTCTTTTGGCCTGTGTAGGTGTTCTGTAAAAGTTGAGTACTTGGTAGCAGTTTGGAGTTTTTCTGGATGGTTAGGATGTAGGTCTCTAAAACGCCTTAGTAAATTTGTAAATACATTTGTACATGTGTGCTGTATATTTATGCCATGTATTGTCATTGCTAGCAAATATTTGTTTAACTAATTGTGCCTGAAATACTTATTTTTTTCTCCCAAAGAACAAAGAATCCATGTGCCCCATAAGCCTGGGTATATTATTGGCAAAATCCTTACAAGTTGGGGATCATGATTATTGTAGTAATACTGATTCTTTCAATTATAAATTTATCTACTGAGTCATTTCTGATGTTCACCTTTTTATAATCCCTATTTGTAGCACTATTATTTTAGTAACTGAATCATTTGACAAACCATATTTGTCAAGGGCTGATTTAATTAAAACATTAATTTTGTGACACTATCTATTTTCAGCATTGTTAATAAACAATTACTTCTTATAGAGAAATCACACATTTACAATTTTGCAATACAAACTGTACCCATGACTAAAAAGTCATGAATTCAATTCTAATGACCTCCTAAACCACAAATATCAGCTAAAAGTCTTCCCTATCCATCAGCCTGTCCACTGCCTGTCCCTGACTCTGTGTCTCTGTGTCAGGTGTCCCCCACACTGGCCCTAGAGTGGACAGGGTCCTGCCCACACTGCCCTCTGAAGAAGGAGCCCCTGCCCCTGACAGGACTGACTATGATGATGTTGGGGACGAGTCTCAGGGAGAGGATGGGTGCTGTGAGACTGATGGGGCTGTCTGGGAGAAGCTCCTCCTGCAGGTCTAGACACAGAAGAGCTTCATCAACAGAGTCACACAGTCTTACAGCAGCTCTGAGCACTGAGACTGTCTGAGACTGTCTGTGGCCTGAGTCCACGTCTCTCCACTATTTACACATTGACACGGTCTGTGACCTGAGTCCACTTTACTCCACTGTTTCCGTACTGTCCTCAGTGTCTGTGTCTACAGTACCTGCAGCTTGTGTTTTAGAAAAGGGAGGCTTTAACATCCCATTTCTGCTCAGTCTTTCTTTTTTATAATTTCATGTTTCAGAAATTAGAAGAAAAAAAAACATTCATTGATGTACAATTCTGAATGTACCACTTTTTTGATGGGAATTTTTTTTAAATAAATTATATTAAAGTTTTGTTTTACAATAAACTTTTTAGAAATTTTATTTGCTTGTAATTTTTAAAGTATGAAATTAAAAGTATCAGTTAAAAAATTAAGGAGCCCTTGGCCACTCTCAATGATAAAATCGAACCCAGAAGAAGAGGAAACTTCAATGTTTGTTTCTTACAGATAACTACAGCCACAAAAGCATCTGGATTCAAATGAAAGGAACACAGGAAAGATAAATGTTTACTCAAACAATAAACACTTTGACAGGTGTGACAAACTGACATTAAAAAAAATCATCATGAAAGAATAGGCGTCTGAGCTCACTTCCTAAAATAATATTAGAATGTTTTTGGACTGTGGGAGGAAACTGATGCACCTGGAGGAAACTCATGCAAACATGGAGACAACATACAAACTCCACACAGATAGAACAACAGGTCAGGAATGAAACACAGAGCTCCAGCACTGCATGGTAGCAAACTTAACCACATTGTCACCTGTAAAATAAGTATACTTGCATAACGGGAAGATATTGTGTAAAACAATGTTTCATATATTTTCACTATGAACCCTTAAGAACTCATTTAACCTTTTGTCTGCTGTAAATGTTAGGATGCCTGCTTTTTTGGGGGGGGGGGGGAATTTTCCAAATTAACAAGTAATTATTAACATTTCCAAATATAAACACAATGATAATAAAATATACATATATATTTCTTAAAGATGTGAGTTCTACAATACTGTTACGGTATTGTACTGAATGTTATAGTCTGAAGAATCACCAAAGAACAATGTATCGATTTGGAAAAAGTAAAGTTATTCCATGCTGAAAAGAGAAGAAAGGAAACACGACGTTTCATATCATCTTCCTTTTATAACTAACCTCATAAGATCCCTCAACTCCAAATCTTTCCAGTTTCTCATTTCAGAGAAGGATAAAAAACTCAATCATCCTCTACAGAGAAAAAACATCAACACCCCTACCACCTCCACCAATCCTAACCTTGTTGTTGCTATACCTCCTGACCTTTCCCTTTCACAGGATGAGCAATCTCTTCCCAGCAAAGGCCTCAGTCCCCAAGAAGCTGGACATCCCATAAACCCAAGTCGACCTCAACCTCTCTTACCGAAAGATTATTTTTGCTGACTGCACCTGAAGCAGGCTCCACAAAATTGTGTTTTCTTTCTTCTCTTTTCAAAATGGAATAAAACTCATCATTTGCCAATGTATTCTCTCATGCAATGTTCAGAGGGTAATATTTTAATAAATTGTACAGTAAAATTTCCTGAAGGTCAGGATTTTGATAGTCTGCTACATTGTCTCTCACACCTCGGTGTCAGAATTGTAAGATAATTTTATAATCAGGAGGGAGGGCCATAGTAATAAGCAGAAAGTACAATCACCTTTTTCCAGTGTAAGTTCATGTTATTGTGAGTTTTTAAAATTATTTTCTGGTTTTCTGAAATATATTCCATAGAAAAGTGTAATTCAGACAATCGCTATTTATTTTGATATTCCCTTTCACTGAGGATGTCTACAGGATGTCACTGAGGATGTCTTCATCAATTTCCCTACGGGATTAATAAAGTATTATCTATCTATCTACAGTATTCCATCCGGATTAGTACTGACCAAAGAGAGCAATCTACAGGCGAAAGGCGATATAACGTCACTGCAGCAGCATTTAAGGTGGAACGAAAAACATAAAGATGCTAGTGAATAAGAAGCCAACTTCAGCCTCGTTGCAAACAGAAGGTATGAAAAGAGTCAAGGTTCTGTAGAGAAATTCAATCATTTCTTTTGCAGAGATGTTTACTATAAAGAGATGAGTTTCTCTGGGCAGACTCAAACCACCAACCTGTCAGATAACAGCCAAACATGCTAACCAATTGCACCAATGTGACTCTGACATTTTAATTATCTCCATTTGCAGGTTTTTGATTAAAGAAAAAACTCACTGCCATTTTTTCCAACATCATAAGCAAGATTTGTATTTCATTTTTCACAAGCTGTATGAATTTCTTGAAAAACAAGCTGTTCAACAAAGGAAATGAATATTTGCATTAAACTAAATTAAGTGGTATGTGATTGTCCGTGATGATCAATTCTGTTTGACAAGGCAGGAACTCCTGTTTAGCAGGTAGGAACTTTAATCAACTAAGCCACAGCACCAGCAGATCACTGCCCTTTTACAGACACTTGGACACACCGCTCTAAGAGATCTGCGTTCTTTGTGTGCTGAGCTCTTTTGTGCTGAGAAGATTGCTCTTTTCAGTCTTGGTATGCTTTCTTTTCTCCTTTGCTCCTGTATTAGAGCAGTAATATTTCTATCAGTGGCTGAACAAGGTATGAGGCTGGTATGAACATGTAGGCTGACAGCAGGGACACGTGGCCCACAAGCAGTGCCAGTATCAGTATCAGACAAGGCTGCAGTATATTGTGTTGGGAGCTGCAATAACCTTCCTCTGGAGACAGGTGCGCCTGCATTAATACAGCTCTTTCAAGTGGAAAGAACAGACAAAGTCCACAGTTACTCTCAGTTGATAAAGATATAGACAATGCTGCTCCAGGTAAAATTTGAACTCTCAACTTCAGGATGACTCTACTATGCACTGCTGTGCACTGCTGTATAAGCACCACTGGAGCTGCACAAGTTGCTCTCCTCATACAGACTGACGCCACACAAACACAGGGTGAAAAAGAGGTTTCGGCTGTGGATTCATCTCCACATGGGGTAATGGATAGTAAAATAGCAAGGAAAATACAAGAGAAAAAACGAAAAGAATTGTGCTCACTGCACAATTTGGAGGGAAAGAGGCGATCGGACAGGTAGAACAACTTGTGTGGCTAATTTGTAGCAACATTTGTTGTCTCAATTAGCACACAGAGGTCTCTTCATGTGCCTTAAATTACACAATTTGTGTGATCATTGTATGAGATTGGTTTCTTTAAAAGACCAGTAAATTGACAGTGCAGAGCTAGCCGATGCATACCTTCATGAAGACTCTATCTAAGGCGATACTATATAACAGTCTGGAGATATTACAATGTTTGAGGGGACATCATTCCAGATAGAACTTGTGGTGTCAACTGCTGCTGCTTTTACTATTAATACTATTAGTTCTACTACTACTGCTAACATTACTACTAATCATGATGAAAGCAGTGGACTCACAGCTCTCCGGACACTGGCCCGGACTCTAGAAACTGGTGCCACTCGCAAGTGGCTCTGGACCTCAGTCATCTCTGTCCACTTTTGCTGATGGGTCAGTTCTGCCAGACACACCACTCACATACACACACTCACAGACACAACACACACATGGACACTCACAGGTACACACCCTCACACCCACTCACAGACACCACAAACACACACACACACTAACACACCTCAAACACTCACTGGTACAGTAGCAGTAGCACTATAATTATCACTAATATTAACATGAATACTACATTAATACTAAAACTAACAGTAGCTCAATCATCACTTGAAAATTAGCATTGATACTAAAACTGTTACAGTTTCATTAATACTAACAAGAATACTAGAGTGGTATAAAGCAACACCTTTCATCAAACGTTTTGACAGGTACCAAGCCCCCTTTTCAGCCAACAGGAGGCCGCTATGAGCAGATGTCCCACCCCCTTTTCAGACAATGGTGCGTTGTTATAGGTGGATGTCCCGCCCCCAATCCAATGGTTCATCGTTATGAGTGTTGTTGTCCTGCCTTTCCCCCGAGCGGTCCTGAGCCTCAGGGTCCAAATGACCACCACCACTGTCCCCTGGATTTATAAATAAGTGTATGAAAATGCGTATTAGCGACGAGGGTTGGAAGGTGATCATGACTGCCGCGGCTTTGAGCGAGCTGTATTATAACCCTAGGGAATCGGGAGTTATGGCGGCGTGGGGAGTCTGGTGAGGGCCGCGAGTTCCCGGGGTGTGAGTGCCAGCCGTGGCTGGGTGTCAGACTGGCTGTCTGTGATAGCATGTCTAAAAAAAAAAAACATTAAGCACGCAAGCACACACAAACATTGACCGAGTAAAGTCACGGAAAGAACTCTCAGGACAAATAGCATGTGAACCACTTTATTTCATTCGCAGTTTTTCAAATACAGAAACATCCCAGTATACACTTTTGAACATTTCACACACGTTATAGACTTCTGGTTGCAATTGCCAATTAAATGTTGGTGTGGCAAATTAGTTCGGTACATGTAGCTATTACCCCAACATTGCTCAGAAACTCAGCAGCATCTGAAAAAGCGTTCATAACGCCCTTTCTCTCGCCATTTATATAGCTCTGAACACCGAACTGGGCGACTCTGTCGCAAATAAATTTGCCTTCGTGATCAGAGGGACGGTGTTACCACAGGTTCTATGTAAAATATGTTGTATTTTGGAATACACACTGCTGAAACCGCCAGGCTTCAGTTTCTGATCTGAAAACAGCAGAATCGCAGTAATTTCACTCATGTTCTTTACAAACGCATCTATGTCTTTAACAAATTTATGGGCATTAGCAATCGGTTCATTGATTTTCATTTCAAGCTTTGCAGAAAGAAGAGTGTAAATCACTCTTTGTAAGAATGCAGATGTATACATTCAAAATTCTTCATTCTTCGGTCGATGGCTCACCCGTGTCTGTAAAACAGAGTGAAAGGTCTATTCACATTGCGAATACTTCACAGCCCTGGTTTTACATACTGTCGATATTTTTCTCTTCTGTTAAAATAAGTATAATGTTTCTTTTGCAACGCATCAAAAGTCATGTCTAGTATTTTTCCATCTACATTTTCAAGTAAGGAGTGTGCATAGTTGTATGGTGATCGGTTGTCAATTATATTTCTTAGCAAGTGCTTTATACCCTGCTCAGTATCCTGTGTAATAGTATATGTACCCAGGCCCCTGGCAATGTACAGAACAGCTGATAAAATTCGGACTAAACTGAGAGACATATAAATTTCCAACGCAGCAATCGACACATCATCGTACGCATCGGCGTACCCGATAGCAAGGTATGTGTGACCCCACTGACCTGGATGATTAATCAAACAGGCCGCACTTTCATCAACCAGAACCCCCTTTAAACAGTGGTGGAAGATGCAACATACTACCGCCTTTACAATCTGATCCATAGCATTGGGCTCATTAGGGCCATTGTACATAAGAATATAATATAAATACACCAAGGGATTGGGTTGAGTTCCCATCACAAAAAAAACTGCGAACCTGCACTACAGCGACCACAGTACAGTATGGAGACCAAGACCTTTTACGGGAAGAGACGGGGTGCTTCCGCCGCCCCAGCTTCCAAAGAGCGAAGGGTAAGCAAATACAGCAGACTTCATCTGAAATACGCAATTACAGCGCATATTACAAGGTATTATTGCTGTATTGAATTATACATTCTATTATAAATATTTCTTCGCAGCCTGTTCTTCAGGAAAACACCACACACGCGAAACGATCTTCGAAGACTACCAGGACAGTTAAAAAGAAAGCGGTAAGACGGATGAAAAGAAAAGTTTATTTTGATAGCTGTTCCACAACTGCTGAATACTACTGTGTGACTTTATTTCTTACATGGATTCTGTTATTTTGCCACAGGCTGTGGGTCTCTGCTCTTGGCTACTGGCCAGGGTGCCAACCTGTAGAAGCAGCACCTGTATGGAGACTTTCAGCAGCAGTACGACATTACTGGGGAGGATTGGGAGGTTAGAGACACTCCTGAAGATGCAGAAGCCAGAGACAGTATGTTAAAATGTTAGGGCAGGTCTCCAAACTGACCCTCATCTCCTGATAAGTGCCTCTCCCCACCATGCAGGTTGCAGTGCATGGCGGAAGGCGTATCTCAACACAGCTCTCTGCCCCCCCCAAAGCACACACCACCTCAGGACACTCCATCCTGGCCTCTATTCTCACCACCACCCAGGACTTGGCTGATGCTGTCCCCACTGTCTATCTCCCCTCAGGAGAGCACTGTCTATCTCCCCACAGGAAGCACTGTTTACACAGCGGAATTCACTGTTGCCCATCAGCCAAGAGAAGGAGGGGGGGGGGGGGTTGTACTTGCAGTGCATCGGTATAGATGGGAAAGCGAGAGCCGACAGCTACGCCGCTACGCCGCTACGCCGCCCTTTTGTTTTGAAATCTTGTGACTTTTGAAATTTACTGGGGTTGGACCACATCAGTAAATTTCGATGGGTCCAGAGGCAAAAGTGTCTTGCCTTGCAATCTCCAGGAAACCATTAGTAGCATGGTGAATCGGAGATTCTCAACACTTACTTTGTGCGATTGGAAAAGAATATGTGATCGGATCAACGAAATGCTTCGAAGAAGGAGGCGCTCTTTTCCTCTACTTTAACAGTCTGTCCAGAAACAAAACATTCCTGTTAAACAAGAGTGTGGCATTACTTTTTGTCAATGAAAAAGTGTGTGTTTGTGTGTCTCTCTCTCTGCTGGCGCACAGGGGGGTGCTGTACCAGCTGTACAGAAAAATAAAGTGCCCTTTTTCATTCAACGAGTGTCTTAGTCACTGTGTCCGTCCTATATAATAATGCCACAAAGTTATAAATGCCCCTTAGGCTGGGCTATCGAATTTTTTAATTTAAAAAAATTAAAAATGAGATGTTATGTTGTGTTCCTGCTTAACTTAGAAATTCCATAACTTTTAAAGTGAAAAAACAGGTTTTGATAACAAAACAATTTGGGCACAGAAGGGTTAAAAAGAAAGTCAGACAGGCAGGGGGGAGGGTGAGCTGTTAAACTGTTACCCATCTTGGATGAAGCGGCTAGAAAATAGGTGGATTTGCGTTCCAATTTTAATGCAATATGGAAGACGTTATTCATAAAAAATGTTCTTGTACGGTCTGTAAACTGAAAATGTATGAAGGAGACACGTTGTGTATTGCCTCTTTTTACACTTGGAAGTACATTCCAATGTTAATGGGACACTGAAGATAATATTAATAACCTTTTAAATCTGAAGGGAGATCTAAAGGGATCCACATGGCACAGGTCCCTGCTAGGTATTCAGAGGGAAAGACAGTGACGTCACCAAGCAGGCAAGCAGACACACCCTCTAATGTCAGGCATATGCGTTAAATACATTTAGATCTTTGCATTAATATCATTATTTATTTCTTTAGCCTCACAGCATTGTCCAATAATACTCTTCTTGTGTCTAATTTTTAGTTAAGCAGGATTTGAGCTATAGACCATAAAAAACAGGATTCACTTTTTTCACATATTGATGATAATGATATCAGTAGGAGTTTGAAAGTATTCGTTGTTATTAATAAATGACTTAGATTCGAACATGTTGTGATATTTAGAAATATAAAAAGTCAATATAGTATAATATTGCTATTTTAGTTTTTCAAAGAAAACTTGTGGCAATAGCAGGATTTGAACACCCAACCTCTCACTTATAAGTCAATCACTTAAACATCACACCACTAACACAATCACATGATAAGTGGTGAAATAGCCGTAAACATATACTACTGTTTGTGCTACAGTACATGAATATAATTATATCATTATTAATTTCTTTAGATACCTGATTCCATGTTATATTCCCTATTAATCAAATTCTAAAAGTATGCTTGTTGACTCCGGTATCAAGCGTATTCGCAGAAAAGCTTAAAACTGTATATAAACATACATAACATGGTCAGAAGGAGCACGTTAAAACGTTTCCAAAATAACCACATGTAAGACTTTGATGATTAAAATGTTTAGGGAGAAATGGAATACTGGTGTGTATTTTTTCTTTAAACTACCAAGACCAGCCATATACAGTACAGTTTACATAAAGTAATATGTTTATGTTCCTAAATTAATATATTTTATGAGCATGTGAAAGGCATGGTGAATCAGAGATTCTTAAGAATTACTTTGTATGATTGGAAACGAATGTGTGATTGGATCAACGAAATGCTGTGGTGTTACTTTTTGTCAATGAAAAAATAAAGTCTTTTCGTTTACAAAGACGGTTACAAAGAATGTGGACCAGGGTAATACTTTGAGTTTACAGCTTGTCAAGGGTCATTTATTATTAATACTATTAGTAATATATTCGGTAAAGACTTTGATGCATAAGATGTTTCTGCCTAATTAAAATATTTATGATAAAGGCGGTAGGTTGTGTACTTTTGTCCAACTGAGCAATCTTGCTTTCATAAAATATGCCAGCTTTTTAATGTATAATGGTTAGCATGCTGTAATACACAATTTAAATTTAAAAGTCTAAAGAGTATACTGTACAACTTAAATTCTTAATTGAATAAAGATTGTCCCTCAGCAGTGATCGGTATTCTAAACTAATTGTTTTCTGGAGACAGCTCAAATGCTGTACAGGAGAGGTTAAGCTTTATTAGCTCCACCTGGCGGTAATTTCGGATACCATTATCTTACTGTGGTATTATTGCGTTATGACATGCCAAGCACACTGCATTTCCGTGGTGTACCCCGGTCGGTTTGAAGAGCTGCATCTGTATACACCCACACACATTCACACACAGACACTACACAGACACACATTCACAGACACACACGTAGACACAACACAGACTCACAGACACCACACACTCACAGACATACACATAGACAGAACAAACACCACACATATTTGTACGCACAATCAGACACTCACACAAATACTCCCACACATTCACAGACTCAAATAGACACTGCAAATACTTACAGACACACACCCACACACTCACAAACACCATACTCTCACAAACACACTCAACATACACTCATAACTACAAATACACTATAACTAACACTAACACAAATGCCACTAACATTACAACAGTAAGACTATCACTAAGATTTACACTATCATCATCACCACTAAAACTGACACAAACTACTACTATACTACTAATACTAATAATAACAGTAATGCTATCACTAAAACTAACATGACTACTAGTGTAAATACCCTAAAAGTAACTCTATAATTATCACTAAAATTAACATAAATACTAGCATTAAAACTATCATCATTAATACTCACATGAACACTGGCATTAATATTAAAACTACAAGTTGTAGTCTCACTAATATTAACATGAATACACTAGCATTAGTACTAGTTGCTGTCCGTGACGTCACACAGCTCTTTGTGACAAGTCGAGACCTAGCTGGGCACAGTGACGTGGCACATGTTGCCGTGGTTACCATACTTATGATTTGTAAACAGTGGAAAAATGCATTTAAACTGTTGCCTACACAAATTTATCAACTAGGATACAATTCCTAAATAATAATTTGAATAATAATTCTTACATTTCGGATTGAACATTATTAACACTAAACGCACCATGGTAATTGATCGATACATGCTGTTTTGACTGTTTTCTAGATATTTAAAACAGGGTCAAGAATGGGAAAAGATTCAGTAGTCACCAATCAGTAAGGTTAATCGATTATTCTACGGTCCTTCAGTTGAATTAATTGGTTGTCGATAGATAAGTGATCAATAACTCTCCTCCGTGCACCCCGCGCGCCTCCCGCGGTTGCTCTCTGATCCCGGCTGGTGTCTGTGACGTCACAGCGCTCTTTCTGACAGAGCAGAGCGCGTCTCCGCTGGAGGAGACTCCTGTCCGGAGCCCGGGAGGCTTTTCTTATAGATATAACATCTCCTCCACAAAAAAAAAAACACTGGGCTGTTTTGAGAGGCGATTCATAATAGCTCGAGAATGAGAGCGACAAACCGAGGAATTAAATTCATTTAACAGAAAACATATATAACTTTACAGACTAATGCGTTGTATAGCTTACTCCCGTAGAGCAGAAGAGAAAGAGCACAAGCCCCTGTAATAAGCGCTTTAAAGCGTACTGAGCGCATTTAAGCGTTTTACACGAAACTCCACAGAATAGAAGCCAGGAGGATCAGACTCCTGATCCTGGAGGTAGAAGTCATCTCCTGGTTTTATTTCCACTCGAGCTCTCAGTTCATCAGCCAGTTTGATGATTTCATTAACTGTATAACTGTTATCAGACACTGTACTGTATATTTATAATACTCTATCTGAGAGATGTGTGGGAGACGCTGAATCCCAGGGCTGGTGTGGAATCACACACAGACAGGTCTTCTGTGTGATCTGAGTCCCACTGCTCAGAGGTACAGACTGGTCAACTGGTCACTATTGTAGACACGACCATCAGTCTGCTGCTGCTGATAATCATATTACACTTATAAGAGTAGCAATACTGCTGTTCATTAAATCAGTAAAAATAATAATAAGAGATAATCACATATTGCTCAATTTTCAGTAAAACACTTCTGACAGAGGGTTGGAGGCTGACTTACAGTCATTCAGGGCAGTAATACTGAAGGGCTGGAGGTCCTGGAAAGGGTAAATAGAAACTTCTTGCTTCTGACCTGGAACAGAGCCCACTGTGGAGAACCAGAAGCTCTTCTCTGTCTCTAAGAGGCTGTGAGGAAGGTGAAAAGGGGGAGATGTCCAGGCTGTTCTGTCTGATATTATTCATGTAGCAGCACTGATTGTCTGAATGTTCTCTGGTTCTGAATTGTCAGGATAAAGAGAAGTATGGAGATGAGCTTCTGTCTGTTCAGGAGGTAGGAGTTTGTGTAAAGTACTGAGGGTCCCAGAGCTCTGTGTGTGAGTCTGAGCTGTGAATCTGACTGAGAGGAGATAAAGATTTTTTTTATTCTGCCTCTGAGAAGTCTTTTCCTTTGCCAAGCAATGTTACATCCCCTTGAGATACTCTGCACAGACTGTCAGAGTGAGAGAAGAGAGAGAGATGGACAGATAAGAGCACAAACAGCAAGAGAGACAGGAAGGGAGAGAGAGAGGAGAAGGAGCAGGAAGACAGTGCAGGTGTTCAACCACACTGTGACCACAGGAGACAGGAGGCTTTTCTCAGTGCTCATGGCCACTCAGGCTCAGAGGCTCTGGCAGCAGTCAGGTCTGAGAGCTTCTCCTCATACTGACACTGGAGCTCTGAGAGTCAGCCTCCATTCTGACAAGAACAGCCCCTCCTGTTCAGCCCTGAGAGACACCCTGAGAGAGCTGTTAGAGCCCTGAGACAGCTGTGTGGGTAGAAGACCTGTCACCCTGTAGAGCTCTGAACACTGGGCTATTCCTAATACTGCAGTTATGAAGGTGAAGCTATAACACAGGAGCTCTGTTATATTGAACAGGAGAGATTAAATACAGCATAACTGCTAATACTACTACAGCTATTACTACTGCTGGTACCACAACTGCTGCTGCCACTGATACTACTGCTACCTACTATTACTATTAATAACTTCTATTAATATTTTACAGCTCCTTCTTCTGCTACTACTACCTGTAAGAATAAGGAGGAGGAGGTGAGCTGTGTTCTCACTGTGTTCAGCCTGGTGGTGTATCAGTTCAGCTCCACTGTGTTGTTAGAGTGTCAGTCACACAGTCAGCTCCACACACTGGGGCCACAGCTGGTGGGGCTGGAACATCTGTGTGGACTGGAGCTGCACAGGAACAGACTCGGGGTCTGGGGGACTCAACTGAAAGAGCTGCTGTCCACCAGGCTCAGTACAGAAGGGACAGTCACTGCTGGGCTTTTCTTTCCTTTTCATTAAAATTATTGATCTCTGATCACAGCCACAGGATAGCCAGTTCTTATTCAGTCCACCTCTGTATTCCTCTGCTAAGTGAGTGACCTCACTACCCCCTTGAGGACAGGTTCTCCTCACACTGTCCCTGACCAGGACCAGAAGACACTGCTGTCTGGAGGGACAGCAACCTTTTTGTTACTCACAGCAAGACACCAGTCACTGGACACTGCCTGACACTGACATGCAAATTGTATTTACCTTTTTTTGTTGAACATAATTAGTTAACTTGATAATTAATTAAAGTTACGTAATGGTGCAATTTATTTTTATCTGATCCTTTCTTGCCCCTGTAGCACCTGCAGCCCTGCTGTCTGTATCTGTATCTGTGTTTCCTCCAGTGAGACACAGAGCTGCTCCTGTCTCTCCTCTCCTCCGCGCTGCTGGGAGTGTCTTCAGGGAGAGGAAACAGTGATGTGTCTCAGATATATATGGAGAAGACTGAAAGGGCCCTGTGTGATTGGTGTCCCGCCTGTGTGAGAGGTTCCTGCTGTCAGTCTGAAAAGGCAGTGCTGTGTGTGATTGGCGGGGCGGGGGGCTGTGTTGTTACTGGGGGTCTGGGGTGCGGAGCAGCAGCTCAGTTGCCCTGTGGTCTCAGGGTGAAGACAGGGGTCTCAGCTGCGCTCTGTCCTGATGACAATGGAGAGCTGCCTGTCCATCTTCTCTCTTGCTTTCCTGGTGCTTCACAGCTCAGCCAGTAAGTGACCAGTCTTCTCCTGTCCAGACAGACAGACAACAACTGGAATTAAATTAATTAGATGTTTTATGTAAATGTAGCATTAAGTGGGTTGAACAATTTTTAATGTTTCTTTTACATTCAGCTTTGTGGGTATTCATCAAAAATAAGACTTGGGCTCAGGATCAGGGTTGTGAGGTATTGTTCCCAATATACTGTTTGTATAAAAACTGTAAGTAATATTTAGATCAAAAGGAGTCCAGATCCAAAAAAAAACTATTTTATTTTGGACTCAGTCTTGTTTATCACGGATTGTATTCTGGGTTTCTTAGTTAAGATAATTTATAGCCTAAAAATATATTAGTCTTTAAAAAATAGCAGTGACAATTCTCTTCTGAGAAAGTGGGGCTCAGCATCCGGGTGTTTATAGACTCCTCAGTTGTTACTGATTACTGTAAAAAAATAATTAATCTGTAGATGAAAAGGAGCGGAAAGTAATGTGAACATGAACAATGATTTTACTGTTTTATTTTATTAATTGCGGCATTATGTGTTTTTTATTATTGACTGTTTTCTTTGTCTGTTAGTAGGGAAAATATTAAATTGTCTGAAACAACATTGGTCTGTTCTTTAAAAAACTTAACAGAAGTGATAATAATCACATCTCTGCTAAGAGACGGGGGCTCAGGATCATGGTGTTTAGAGACTAATCAGTCACGTTGATTAACTGTATAGCAACTGGAATTAATCTGTACATGAAATTAAGCCCAGGTTGAGAGATTTACTGTTTTATTTTAAACTCAGTTTTGTGTGGTATTTATCACTAATTGTTTTTCTGGGTCTGTTTACAAAGAAAATATTTAATTGCTTAGAATAATTTACTCTTTTCTCTTGAGATCGGGATAAGGAGGTTTAAAGACTAAACAGTCTTCTTGATAAACTGTTGAAAACTATAATTAAACCATACTCCTGATGATATCTCTCAATGGCACATTTACATAAAGTAATGAAAAAATGTAATATTTTCATTTTTAATTTTACTTAGTGGCTGTTTATTAACATTATTATTTTCTAATCTAGCAAGTCAATTTTAGTTTCTCTGCTGATTCTCCTGAAAGTCAGAATCAGGCTGTTCACAGACTCATCAGATGGCTTGATTAACTGCAGAAAAACTGTAATTAAACGCAAAATCTATAAGGAGAGCAAAATATTGTGAAAATGAGCCTGGGTTAATATAATTTTCTATTTTATTTTAAATATGGTTTTGTGAAAATGTATCAGATATTATTATAAATGATTATTTTGTGGTTCTATAAGTAATTACAGAAATTGTATTGTCTACAACTATTTTAGATTTTTTAAAAATAATAAATGCTCATTTGCTGATGTACATGTTCTTCATCATAATTATCCCATAAACCCTAAAAAAGTGGAAATGAGCTCTGAGATTGGTAATCTTTTATTTTTATTCTGTTTTGTGGTAACTTAATAATATATATTTTTTCAGGGAGTCAGGAACAATTTTTTTTGTAAAGGCAGCAGTGTTAATAATAGTGCCTCTGTTGATGATCTTCAGAGACACTGGGAGTCAGGATCATGGTGTTTAGAGACTCAACAATCACTCTGATTAACTTCAGAAAAAAAAACTGCAATTAATCTTCTGATGAAAGGGAGAGATGTTACAATTTTTAATATATTTTAATAGAGCTTTGTGGCAATTAATTAGAAATTGTTTAAGTGATAAGTTATAGCAAAATCATAATTATGGCATAAATATCTAAATAAAAAGTATGTAAAGTTAATGCATTTTTTAAAATACATTAAATGTTTAGCCTGGGGAATTACTACAGACAGGTGTATTATCAGGGATAAAGGCTTGCTAACAGACTGAAGTATTTATTGAGACAGGAATGATTTTATAATTATTTACATGTATATAATTATTACAGCCTGGGACACCATTGGAGGTAAAAATGTGTTATTAAAGACTGAGGTATTTTTGAGACTTACATTTTTAGATTAAAGAACTATTAAACTATTCAAGTTTGGGACACCGTTGGAGGTAAATGTGTTATTATAAAACTGGAGAACTCTGGAGTCAGGGATATTTTTAAATTTACAAATGATTACAGTGTTTTCAAAAACAGAAAAATATCCTGTGAACAAGGAAATAAGTATTTTTTTTCCCTCTCCTCTTTCTGCAGGCAGTTCTGATGTGAGGCTGGTGAATGGAGCCAGTCCCTGTGAGGGGACTGTGGAGATTCACTATAAAGGAGAGTGGGGGACAGTTGGCAGTAATTGGTGGGATCTCAAAGATGCTGCTGTCGTGTGCAGACAGCTGGGCTGTGGATCTGCTGTTTCAGCACCAGGAGGAGCTCACTTTGGGCCAGGGTCTGGATCAGTCCTGCTGAGCTGGGTCGAATGCAGCGGGTCAGAGTCTGCACTGAGGGACTGTAGAAAAGATGAAGTGAAACAGTACAACTACCCTCATGAAGACTCTGGAGTGAGATGTTCAGGTAGATAAGACATGTCTTTGATGCTGGAATGAGGTGGTCAGGCAGGAGACATGGAGCCTCTCCAGTCTCCAGCACTGAGGACATTTAAAACTCCTCCAAAGATCTAGACCCAATCCTCATGATCCATCTGTCCATCCTTCCATTCCCACTGCTCCTGTCCTACTGAGAGCTGTGGCAAAAATAAGTCAATTTAATTGCCAAATCGGCACTTAGGGTTGTAAGGAATGTTTTGCAGTGCACTTTAAAAATAACAGAGTTACAAAGTGGAGAATGAGAAATTATAAATAACATACACGTGTTACAATACAAATGCTACATTACAGTGAATCCACAAATGTGCCAATAAATCTGTTAATAACTTTTATACAGTAACAGTGTTGAGTTGCAAGTGTGAATAGCCTAAGGATAGGTGTTCTTCTAGATCCGATACACCTGAGTCTTCTTCCTACGGGAAGGAGCTCAAACAGGGGAGAAGCTGCGTGGGAGTGGTAGTTAATAATCTTCAACAATCTTCAATAATCCCCAGGGTCACTGTGTACAGAACAGATCTACAAACAAGATCTCATTCTCAGATTATGAATTTGGAAAACTGCAACCAATTAACCTGTCCTGAACAAATCAAAATCTTGAGAAAACAACAAATATCAGATTTGTCTGTCAAGGGCTTCAGAAAAAATGATTTCTGAAAATCCCTTCAAATTTGTTAAAAATTCAGTATGGCCACCAAAATCAAAATCTACATTATATTTGTATTCCTATTGTTACAGTGTTGTTGAGGAAAATAAATCTGGCTTTTTCTGATGTATTTACAAATTTCAGAATAATAGCCAGCACTGTATGAGACAGGGTTATTTAAAAAATATTAAAACCAATCACATCTAAGATCATTTAAACACTACAGAATATTTAAGCACTATAGAACCTTGATAGCCAGGTCTGCCTGTGTCCAGTTTCTCTGGCCAGGCTGTGGTCACTCTGTTCTGTTATCTGTTACTCTGTTCTCTTATTGCAGCTCATCAAGGGGTCAGACTGATTAGGGTGTTATTGTTCTCTGTTATTGTTCTGATATTCCAGCTCATCGAGGGGTCAGGCTGGTTGGAGGCAGTGATCTCTGCTCTGGAAGAGTGGAAGCGCAACATGGAGAGACCTGGGGTTCAGTGTGTGACTCTGATTTCGATTGGCAGGAAGCAGAAGTTGTCTGTCGACAGCTAGACTGTGGGGCTCCCTCACAAGTCCTTAAAGGGGACCAGTTCAGGAAGGGGGAAGCAGATGTCCATTCTGAGGTGTTCCAGTGCCAGGGCAATGAATCTCAGATTTTCTTCTGTCCAAAGTCCACAAAAACACAGGGCTGCACCCATGAGAACTATGTGGGACTGAAGTGTTTTGGTAAGAGCAGGATCATGTCTTTTATCCCACAGAGTTTTGGAAAGAAACAGACCCCTCCTATCACTCATCGCGTCACTGCTGTCTAAACACTGGTCATCAGAGTGTCCTTCCCAGCAGTCTTTGCCATAGTGGTGCCATAGTGGTGCTCCACTGACCTCAGTGTTGATACAGTAGCCACCATGGTTTGGCCATGATGCTCTTCAAAAGAGCCTTCTGATTCACAATTATGTGTTAGCGAGTTATTTCAATAATTCATAAGGTCAAGATTGTAAATATACGTGACGGGTAGTCAGCATGAGTAACTAATTGAGGCGAATCAGCAAGCAGTTAATACAGTTCCGGATCATTTAAATTCCAGCTTGTAAGCAGGTGTATGAGGTATCTGAAGAGAAGGAGAACACCCGGTCTCTCCAAGAGACTGGTCTGCTTTGTTTTTGTGTTGTTTCTTTGCTTGAACTCGAAAATGAAAAAAAGTGTAATCAATTTGATGAAAAAAACACAAGTGAACCATCACAATGGATTTGAAGGTGAAGTTGAGAGTTATAGCCTGTTGTTTTGTTGTGAAGCTGGGTTTCTGCTCTCTCCCCTGTCCCGTGTGCAGTTTTTTTTCACTGTATTGGTACTTTAATTTGTTGTATTTCTTGTGGCCTGCTGTGGTGTCATGCTGGTGAAGTTCTCTCCTATCTGCAGGATACACAGGTTTCAGGCTGGCGAACGGCTCGGACTTCTGCTCTGGCCGAGTGGAGTTACAGTGGCTCTTCAGGGACTGGGGGACAGTGTGTGACCTGTACTGGGACCTGAGAGATGCCAGGGCTCTCTGCCAGCAGCTGGACTGTGGGGAGGCTGTAGCAGCACCAGGACAGGCCTGGTTTGGACAGGGCAGTGGACCAGTAAGGGCTGATGTGTTTGAGTGCCGGGGCAATGAAAGCCGTCTCTCACACTGTGCTGTCTCTTCATGGGGCAGAGCAGGGTGCTCTCATGGACAGGACGCAGGAGTCATCTGCTCTGGTGAGAATCGGGTGTTTAAAACACAGTGACACTCCCTCTACTTACACACAGCAGCATACTATTACAGTACTGAGTACATTTAATTAGTTCTTTAACCCAAGAACTAATTAACCAAGAGGCTGAAGAAAAAGCAAGAGTCAGATAGTGAAGATTCATAAATGTTGTTTCATAGCCCCACACACAGCTGACACTCCACTAGTGAAACATCACTCCTGTGGACAGAAATGAGAAAAAAATATATTCCTTAAATCATGTGAGGGGTTAATTGGTTGTCATTTTTGTTCAGACGGTTAGATACACTGAGGACCAAAATCAGTTTTATATTTATATTGAGATCACTGATGATCCTAAAAGATGAAAGAAAGTCCTGGACATCAGTGTCCTGTAATTAACACCTGACCTGTTTAATTAGTTTAATTTATATAATAATAACATTAAATATAATAATTAGAGCCCAATTAAACAGGAGGCTGAAGAGTCAGAAAGTGAAGGTTTACAGATGTTATGTACAGCTTAGCCCCCCACACAGCTGAAATTATCTCCTTCCATCTCTTTTACAGCCTCAAAAAACAACAGAATTTCACCTCGAGCAGGTGAAGACTGTCTTTATCACATTAGTGCTGTTTTAAGTGTAGTTTTATTACTGGTGTTAAATTGCTCATCTGACACAGAGCCCACACTCTGATTTTTTCTCTGTGTGTTTGACAGGTTTCCCGTCTTCAACTGTTCCTTCCTCACTAACACCAGGTATGAACTGGCTCTTGTTCTGTATCTACAGGGCTCTCTGTGTTGACGTCTCTATTGCTCAGTTCTATCCTAGGCTAAGCTTCAAGGCAGCAGGTGTGTGTGAGCAGTTTGCACTGTCTCACACACACAGTCTGGGTCTTTGGGATCTACAGCAAAACATGTGAAGCTATTGTCTCTGTGCCCAACAGTGGATCACAACAGTAACACATATGGCATAGTGCTGATGATCAGCATGGAGCCTGTTACAAGTATTGGATATATTAAATTACTCAAAAATAAAAAAAACACTGTACTTGTACTATATCTGGTGTGCTTGTGCTTGTACTGTATCTGCTGTCCCCAGTGTCAAGAGGTGATGTTCAACTTCTAACAGTAGACTGTCTCTACCTAGAGGTCATCATTGTGATCTCTTAGTACTGCACTGACTTCTGACCCCTGACCTCTGACTCTCTGCTCCTAGACCAGCTGTCCCTCAGGCTGGTTGGAGCAGAAGGCGACTGTGCTGGGAGGCTGGAGGTTTATCACAATGGCTCCTGGGGTACAGTCTGTGATGACTCATGGGACCTGGCAGACTCTCAGGTGGTATGCAGACAGCTCCAGTGTGGGACGGCCCTCAGTGCCCCAGTGCCGGCCTCCTTCAGCCAGGGAACTGGACCCATCTGGCTGGACGAGGTGGGCTGTCTGGGGAATGAGTCATCCCTGGGAGAGTGTCCCTCAGCATGGTGGGGACAGCATGACTGTGGACACAAGGAGGACGTGAGAATCCTGTGTTCAGGTAGGGAAGTTAACTACAATTATTCTACAGTTACAAGGATCCAGATTCTTTAATCCCACATTGTTAGAACCATATGACTTTCACCTGGAGTGTCTTGATTGTTTTACTGATATAACAAGCTGGATTTAGGATTTTAAAATGAATGTCTGTATTTCAGACACATTTGTCACATTTGTTCACACATTGTTGTGAAATAAACAGATAAAGAAATTCAGGCACTGAAACTACTAGCTTCAGAAACTTCCCTCCACCAGCAACTGAATATGTTGAGTGAACAACTCATAATCTCTGTCCTCTATGATGTCTAGGACTCAAACTGTAAACTCCCCCATCAATGTGACCTGTTGTCCTTAATCCTCAAATGTTTCATCTTGATTTGGTCCAGGAGTCTTTTTCTATTGGTGTTGAATGTCAAGCCAATCTGCAAGTTCTCTTTTCACAGCGCTACCTCAGACACCCTGACTTGTGTTGCTGCTGAATGGCCAAGGTGATCGGAATGATGCTGATGATTTGCAACATTTAATTAAGCTTACAGTCACTTAATTGTTCCACATCGTTTCTCATCTTAGATAGCACTCCATTTATGCTGTCCAGGTGCTGAAATCAACATTGTACTCCTTGTACCTTTTTGTCAGCTGTGAGCTGTCATTGCATGAATCCTGAATTACTGGAAGTACACAGCAACTGGTACTGTTTATTGGTCCTATTGTTTGCCTGTTGTTTCTTACCAGTTAAGAATGAAACTCAGGATTCGTTTCCTTTGACTTTCCCTGCTGTCTTGACAGATCACACTCTACTGAGACTGTCTGCAGGCTGTTCAGGACAGGCAGAGGTTTACTACAATGGCACCTGGGGCAGTGTGTGTCAGAATGGCATGACTGACTCCACAGCTGCAGTGATCTGTAAACAGCTGGGCTGTGGAGACAAGGGCACCGTCAGAGAGACAAACTCCAGGCTGAGCCCGGACCCCAAATGGCTGGACTTTGTCTCCTGTCGCAAACATGACTCCACCCTGTGGCAGTGTTCCTCCTCCCCCTGGGGTCAGAATGACTGCACAGACCAAGAAGTGGCTAATATCACCTGCTCAGGTAGAGAGTGAAGAGTGATGCTGCCTTCCTCTTAAACAGCTCTGCAGTGATTGTCTTTATCTCGAGCAACTCTGTGGATTAGTGTTTTGCCAAGTTCAGAACATAATAAGAGCTTTCAATTGAATTATTATAAATTTATATCCAAACATGTATAAAAATGAAAGCAATGTCATTGTTATTCATTTTATAATAATAATGTTTTTATATGACTATTAATTCTTGAAGGTCCTAGAAAAGAAGCTGACAGAAGCACTCCAGCCCCTCAGGAAGAGCAGCCTCAGCTGTACTGCCCAGGTGAGTTCAGTGTGTAAAACAGTCAGAGACACTGCAGCCCTGAGCTGAGGTACAGTAACCATACAGCTCTCTTCTAGAGCCACTCAATACCTCACTAACCTCTACTACAGTCACTGAGCTGAAGACACTCAGTAACCTCTCTGCTCTCGTCTACAGTCACAGATCTAATGACACTCGGTAACCTTTCTGTTGACTTTCAGTCCCACTGGCTCTGCGCCTGGTTGGAGACACTAACTGCTCTGGCCGGGTGGAGCTGCGGTATGAGGGCTCCTGGGGGACAGTCTGTGACGACTCCTGGGACCTGCAGGATGCCCAGGTGGTCTGCAGACAGCTGGGCTGTGGGGACGCAGTGAGTGCAGCAATAGAGGCCTCATTCGGACCAGGGAGTGGCACCATCTGGCTGGACGAGGTGAACTGCAGGGACAGTGAGCTTCACCTGTGGGACTGCTGTCACTCTGGACTGAATCAGAGCGACTGTCGACACAAGGAGGATGCAGGGGTTACCTGTACAGGTGAGGGGAGTCTTAGCACTGTAGATGAACAAAGTAGCAGATCGATGGAGAAGATACACTGTTACACATATTTTATCACTGCCTAATATCTAACTGAACCAGCTAAGATCATCAGTCACAAGATTAGGATGTTTTGTAGCCCTGTGTATGTGTCTTTAATTCAGAACAAGACACCTTTCATCCTGCAATCCTACATTTGACCTCAAGGAACAAATGTAAAGATTTTTTTTTATTAAGACCACTGTGGATTCAACCTGCTGTAAAACCAAAGGCAATATATTGACAGCTCTCCTATCTCTTTTACAGGTTTGTCAGAGACAACAGCCAGTCCAGCAACAGCTACAGGTGAACAGAAATCTTCCTTGTCATTGATAACTCCTGTCTTTCTGTCACTTCAGATTCCCAGTGTAGCTGTAGTGTCTCCTCTCCTCCCTCATTGTGAAGATCAGTGTTTTCAGTTTCCCAGTGTAGATCTAGTGCTAGTGTCCTCTCTTTCATCACTGATTTACTGACAGTCCTGGTGGTTTAGATTTGGAATTCTTAACTATTCTTCGTTGATCTTGGGTTCACCCTGAAGCCATGATAGCCCCATATGGGAACATGAGGAGAACAGGACATTCCATCTGTCGAAGCATATATGAGCCCAAGAGCACCTCTCCTGATCCCTGTTCATCCATTGTCTCCCCCTCTTTCAGGCAGAACCAGGACAACACCCCAGACACAGCCGCTGGGAGGCCTGTCTGCCTCGCCCCTGGTCCTCCTGCTGCTGGGGGCTCTGCTCTTCGTGGTGCTGGCTCTGTTAGTGGGGCAGCTGATCCAGAACAGGAAGCTGAGGAAAGGTAGGGAGGGAACTCTCCATCCACATAGTGACCTCTAGTGGTCAGTTCTGTCACTCACATGGAACTTATATTTACATAATTACCTTGAGGAATAATTCAATTCAATTCAATTCAACTTTATTGTCATTAAACTTACACAGGTGCATAGTATAATGAAAAGTGTTTCTCATTAGTCACTCAGGTGCAGTATATAAATAGGACAGAAGATGAGACAATAGACAGTTACACAATAAGACAGTTACACAATAGCAATAATAGTAACATGTAATAACATAACATAAATAACATGTAATCAAGTAATCGAAAACTGTGCAAAATTCCGCAGAGAAAATTTAACAGGACAAAAGCAGTGCAAGGTAATTCTTGGAACAGTGCAAAAAAATAGTGTGGTTAAAAGCAGTATGGTTAATTAATATTGAATATTATTATGCCTGTTACAATTTTACTGGGCTATCGAGGGGACAGTACAATTTTGGCTTACGTGTGTGTGGTGGTGTAGGAGTACAGTGGTTGTGGGTACAGGAGGATGTTAGGAGAGATCATAATAAGGTGGAAGGGAGTGGGGGCGTCACCAACTTGACAGCTCTGGGGAAGAAGGTATTTTGGAGTCTAGTTGTGTGCAACTGGAGTGACCGGAACCTTCTGCCAGATGGTAGGGGAACAAACAAGTTATGACCGGGGTGAGTGGGGTCAGACATAATTTTGGTGGCTTTTTTCAGACTCCTGGTGTTGTATATTTCCTGGATGGATGGTAAGGCACTGCCGACGATGTGTTGGGCAGTTTTGACCACCCGCTGTAGTGCCTTACGGTCGGATGCGGTGCAGTTGCCGTACCAGACTGTGATGCAGGTGGTCAGTATGCTCTCCACCGTACATCTGTAGAAGTTGGTGAGGATCAGTGGGTGTAGGTGTATTTTCTTCAGCCTTCTCAGGAAGTACAGCCGCTGTTGTGCCTTCTTGATGAGACTGGAGGTGTTCAGTGTCCATGTAAGGTCCTTAGAGATGTGAACGCCTAGAAATTTGAAGTTATTCACCATCTCCACCGCAGACCCTTCTATGTAGATGGGGGAGTGAACTTTTCCTTGTCTTCTGAAGTCAACAATCAGCTCTTTGGTTTTGCTGATGTTGAGACATAGGTTGTTGGTTCGGCACCAGTCTGCGAGTTGTTTTATCTCCTCTCTGTAGGCAGCCTCATCGTTGTCAGTGATCAGGCCCACGACTGTGGTATCGTCTGCATACTTGGTGATGGTGTTTGTGCTGAACTTAGCAGTACAGTCGTGGGTGAACAGGGAGTAAAGCAGTGGGCTGAGCACACAGCCTTGAGGGGCACCTGCTATGCCCTGGTAGAGACCTGGTAGAGAAAACCATTTAAAGTTTAAAAAAGATTATCAACAATTACAGATGGAGATATCAGGAAATTTGCAAATCCAGAAGCATAACATTTATGTGCTGTAATGTCCAAAGAAGGTTTAGTAGTCAATGTTTGATCTTGTACTCCTCTCCCTGCATGTTAACCCTGAGTGTCTATTTTCTCACACAGCCCTATCTAAGGGAGCACTCGCATCCTATCATGATGCCGTTTACGAGGAAATAGAGTACAAACTGGCCAGAGAGGGAACCTACAGCGCCCCCAGGAGAGGTGAGTGGAGAGAGTCTTCAGGAGTGATTAGTCTCCATCTTCTGAGGAAGATCTGAGGACTTAACACTTGTAGAAAATCTCACCATACTGGTTTTAAATCTGTAGAGTTTTCTTTCTCAACTGCTGTCAAAGTAAGTGAAGAAAAGCATCATAAACTCTGTGTTTCTGTTGACAACCTGGCTTCTCTCCCAGTAAGAGACAGTGCTGACTGACTGTAGGATTGTTTTTTCTCAACTGGTGTCAAAGTAACTGACACCACAGTTCACAGTTCCTGATCTGCCTTAAACACACAAACTCTGAGATACTGTTCACACCCTGGCTTCTTCCACAGCCAGTGGAAGACAATGAGTCTGCTCTCTGACTGCAGGTAATATTGATCTGTTCTCCTGTTCACAGGGAGATTCCTCTCTGACGAGCTGCCCTCTGGATACGATGATGTGGAGGACAGTGAGGGAGACCCAGTACCAGGTGAGGGGAGATGGAGTCAGGGGGCTCAGTGTGGGAGTGAGGAGGTCTTCAGTCCAGTACTCACTCTCACCTCAAACCAGGATGCCATTTAGAGAACTTATGTAGAAAATCCTGAATTATATAAATATAACCACACGTGTTTCTTCAGTGTTGCCTCACACTAGCCTTATCTCAGCAAATCATAGATGCCGAGCAAAACTAGACCTGGTCAATACTGGGGTGCTCTCATTGGTTTTGATAGAAAAGGAGACTGCGGAACAGCATGCTGTAAAAACGGTCTTTCAGATCAGATTAATCAGCGACCCTAGAGTTTTGGCTTAACTATACACCACAAAACATTTAAAATCACACTTTCCAATTACTTTGCAGCTCTATGGTCAAAGTAAGTCTGAGTCCTGAAGTGTAAATTCTCTGTCTCTCTGTGTGGTTCAGGAGACTCAATAACCTCTCTGAAAGAAGAGATCCCAGAGTACTATGATGATGCTGTAACTGTACCTCAGAGTCCAGATGCCTTGTCAGGTGGGTTATTTCAGTCCAATCACATGGGGAAACTCTGCACCAATCCCACAGAGTCTGAATCTCTCTACTCTTTCTTGGATCTAAGCCTCTGAATACGGAGTCTGTACTATTCTGTACCAGTTACATTAATCTGACTCTCTCTCTGTGATCTCAGCCCTGCACACTCAGTCTGGGTCACTGCTGCCAGTGTCCGGCTCCTCTTCAGTATCTCATAGGGTTCACATCACCACCCTCACTGTGCAAATACAGCCAAACTTTCTCTGCCCTGTTTTCCTTCAACATCTTAATTGAAAATCTAGGAATTGTTTTACATTTATTACAGTTGTGAATAGGACTGGAAATCAGGTTCCCCCTGATCTCCTGTACTTAGAGCCTGGAGTTTTAGATCCTGTGTGATGTTCAGTTAATCAGTGTGTTCTGATGAGCTCCAGCAGTCCTGTGCTCTAGATAACTCAGTGTGCTGATGTGTGACAGTGAAGCTGTGCTCTGTGTGCTTTAGGAAAGCTGATGTCCTCTGTGAAAGAAGAGGCCCCTGAGTACTATGATGATGCCATCACTGTGCCCCAGAGTCCAGACACTGTGTCAGGTGAGTTATTATAAATAAGACTAAGGAGTACCCCCTGTACCAGCCCACAGTAGCCTTTGTCATTAGAAATTAGTCTCAACCTAATTTCATATCTGCAAATAAACACTACCTAGAAGAGAAGAGGTCTCTGACAGGCCAGTCTGTGTCAGAATGACAGAGCCATTCCTGACCTGCTCTTCTGTTCACAGGGAGACTCCTCTCTGATGAGACACCCTCTGGGTACAGTGATGTGTTCAGCAGTGAGGAAGACCCCACTTCAGGTAAAAGGGGCTACAGCCAGGGGGCTCAGTGTGGGTTAGGTAGTTCAGGGATGGGAAAGATAACCTCCAGTAATCCATCTCTGTTGTCATCCAAGACAGGGGGGAATCAGGCATTTTGCAGTAGCGGTAGCTTCACTCTGTCATGTCCTACAAGGATCAATAACAGCCAATAAAGACTGAGTGACCTGAATTGTACAAAGTTAGATCACAAAGATCACAGTGTCACTGAAACCCACCTACTGACACACCTAGCCAATTAGATTTAAATTGATTTAAATTGATCAGCAGCTGATTAATGATGAGGGAATGAGGTCTGGGCAGAATAAAGCTTTAGATTCCCCAAGACCAGGAATTCTGTTCTCTGACTGCAGAGAGAATTACTGGGCTCAGAAATTACTAGGTCTTCCTCACTGTGGTTTTAGAGCATTGATACTTCATAAGTATAAGTGAATTCTACACTGGATCATCAATTCTTCCAAAAAGATACAATTTAATTAAAAAAACCTATTAAATGCTTTTGAGTACAATATTGTAACATCTATTCTGTATACTATAACTGTTAGCCCACTAATAGCCATTGATATCAAAGCAGAGTACTTCTCAGATACAGTATGTTCTATTATGCTTATTGTTTGTTATGCAAATTATGATTATATCAATAAATTGTATATTGTCTGGTTAGAATACATGTGTGAAACTATAGATTATTATGTTTGATTAGTTCCTAAAAGTCTACAAGTACTCTCAAAATATACTGCTATAATTTCTGATTGTTACAGAAAATTAAAATCCCCATTCACTACACTATTGTGACTATGTAAGTGTTTTAAAAAATCTAGGTACACCTGGGTAATGTCATCAATTCCAATTCCAATTACAGTACATGGCTAGGGGCTGCAAAGCAAGGAGATGTTTGCTGAGATGCTGAGGTGTGAGATTCAGAGATCAAAGCAACCATAAAGTTCTGGGTAAATGATTGTCAATCAACTGTCCAGGAATGATAGAAGGCGAGAGCTACTTCTTGCTTCTACTACTTGTCCAGATCAACTGGAAAGATCAGACTGGAGTTTAGTCTTTGACCCTCATAAAGAGAGCTTGCATTTCTGTTGTTTTTAGAAACTTTTATTTCTTTTTTAGAGAATCCCTTAGTTAAAGAGTGCCTCTCCTGGCTAGTGGGAGCATCTTTAGAACAGGGAGATAGGTTCCCATTCATTTTGTAGCAATTGGGTTCACAAAGAAAGAGATTTAACTGTAGGTTGTAATGTCTTTGGTTTAGAAGGTTTGGTTTATCTCTTTCTTTTATGTAGGTGTTCTGTAAAAGCTGAATACTTGGTAGCAGTTTGAGGATTTTCTGGGTGTTTAGGATGTAGGTGTCTAAAACACCTTGTTAGCAAATTTGTAATTGCGTGTTGTATGTTTATGTTGTGTGTAGTGTTGTTAACAAATATTTAACTAATTGTCTCAACTATTACTTTTTTTCAATAAAGCTGTTCCAAAGAACAAATCTCTTATGTGCCTTTAACTATACCAAATGCTTGGGTATATTCTTGGCAAAATCTTTAAAAGTTGGGGGTTATGATTAATGTATTTTTTAATTTATCTACTCAGTCATTTTTTATATTCACAATTTTCATAATCCTAATATGTAACAATATTATTTCAATAACTGGCTCATTTGACAAATCGTGAGTCTGTCTCTCTGTCAGGTGTCCTCCAGCCTGGCCCTGGAGTTGACAGGGTCCTGTCCACACTGCCCTCTGAAGAAGGAGCCCCTGCCCCTGATAGGACTGACTACGATGATGTTGGGGATGACTCTCAGGGAGAGGATGGGCACTGTGAGACTGACAGAGCTGTCTGGGAGAACCTCCTCCAGCAGGTCTAGACACAGAAGAGCTTCACCAACAGTCACACAGTCTTACAACAGTTCTGAGCACTGAGACTGTCTGTGACCTGAGTCCACTTCACTCCACTGCTTCCACACTGACACTGTCTGTCACCTGAGAGCTCTGACCAGTGAGTCACTGTCCTCATTGACTTTGTCTACAGGACCTGCAGTTTGTGTTTTAAAACAGGGAGACCTTAAAGTTCCCTATTCCATTCAGTCTTTTTTCTTGTACAATATGATATGTTTCTGAAATAAAACTATTAATTGATATAGAATTCTGAATGTAACATTTCTGATGTGCAGAAATGTATAGACATTTTCTTAACATTTCCTTTTTAAAAATAAACTTTTTAAAACCATTTTGTCATTCATTTGTAATTTCTTAATTTTGTACAATTAAAGACTTTTAATTAAATATATAAGGAACCTTTGGCCACTCACAATGATAAAATCAACCCCAGAAGGAGAGAATGCCTAAATGTTTGTGATCAATTCATAAGTATGATTTAATCCACACAAGGAACAAAAGGCACTGTCGACAGAGCCAGATACAACACAACCAAAGAGACAACCTGGCTGTTATTTACATTCCCTTCAAATCAAAAGGTTAAGATAGATAGATACTTTATTGATCCCATGAGAAGAAATTGCATCTATCTATCTAAGACTCCTTGTCCTGCCTTCAGGAGCTGCTCAATTTAAAACACAGCATCCCACAGCACTAGAGACACCCCAATATTCACTTTATACTGCACCTCAAACCATAGGTATTTTATAGCACCCAAATTGACCAGTACAGAGCACTAGATACAGTAAAACATCTTCATATTTGAAAGAAATGTGAGTGTTTTGCACATTTCAAGCTACACCAAGTAAACATTTGAGGACCTAAGTCAATATCACCTGGAATGATCAATAATGACCAACATCGGCAACTTCCAAGAAAATCATTTTCACTCATTGAATTTGATCTTCATACTCACCTTGCATTCTTAGCTATAATACTTCAAAATTACACTGCAGATTTGGTGGAAAACTTCACAAATCTGTACAATTGTATTTTAATATCTTGGTATATGTACCTTCATTTTAATATACATGTAAGCATAAATGCTGTTCAGTATATTGTACTTTTGTTGTACTTTTTAAAACATTTTACCTGAGGACGCAAGGGGACTGTTATATCTTGTGATACATGCAAGACATCTGTAAAAGAAGGTGAAATTTTAATAAAATTGGTGATTAAAAGAAAACCACAACTTGTATGATATTATCCCTCGATATCGAAGATCAATTGAAGGATTTGAAGAAACTATCAAAGAAACAACAGCAATAGCAGATGATTTGGGTTTTGAACCAATGATTACACCTCAATAATCAATTTGTCCTCAAAAAATGAAGAGACAGGCATGTTTTGAGCCTCATAATGATCCTCTTCTGGATCCACAAGAAACGTGTTTTGGATGTACTTATAACTTCCATCGAAGAGAGATCTCATCAGTTGCATACAATTGAAACTTGACTTTTTGGATGGTATTGAAAATATTTTTAAAAAATAAAATAAACAATTTTCCAACGAAGATCTCACGAAGGATTGCCAGGATCTATTCTTAGCGTTTGGTAGTGATAACACTGCTGATATTGATGGAGTAGAAACGTACGATGCATTGACAGGATTTCTGAAGCGAGAAGTCCTAGAATGCCGCCTATAAATGAGCTAGGATTCATACCAAGAAATACTTTTTGTTTTCCACCCAGAAGGCTGCTATTGCATTACAACTGTCCAATTGTACAATTTGGTAGCTTCTGGGCGCGATTTTCCAAAACCGAAACTAATAACAACTAATAAGAAAGTTAATTAAGATGCACCATGTCCAAAAATTGTAAATCGAGACTAGTATTACTACAGAAGAAAATATTTAACTGAAATATTAAGACTATGTAAGTATAAAAAGTAGAACAATTCAATTTCTATAACTTATTTTTTATTCTTATTAGAAATGGGCTCACACACCGGAAGACACTAACGTTTATCTTCGTTAGAGTGTGTGAATAACAGTTTAACCCAAAATGTTTGTAATTGTGATTTTGTTAAAATGCAATAAATCGTCTATCAGCAGTAAGAAATTATTAAGAAAGTAAGAAATTGTTTTATTTCACAAACGGTAAGACGTGAAGAGAGTTTACAGTTCGTATCCTTCGCTTTGTCTTAAGCGTTCAGGATCCAAGCCCGTGTGTGGATGGTTGTGTTTCTTGAATCTCTTGTAATCATCAAAAGGCATTGTTTAGTCCTTCAGTACTTTCTTGAGTTGTACCATGGATATTTTAAACGATTAATACTATTCATGCTCTTTTGCCTTTTCCTTCACATACGGAAAAAGTTCAAAGTGTCCTTATGGCTGTGCTCCACATCTACACGAGAGCACTTGTAACAGTACAGGACACGCAGTGAGGAGTTCGCGCAGCTTTCAGTTTAGTGCGGAGTCCAGAGGGAGGACTCACTCGCTGATTGATCTCTCAAGAAATCCCGGGTGAGATTTAACAGGTGATTTCTTCAACAGCCACGACAAGTGTGGAGACGTTCTCTGGATTTCCTGAATATGACATTAAATTAGTTCAAATCATTTGTTGTAGTTAACAGAACTAAATGCTTTGGAGGTACATCTAAAACAGCAGAGCAACACTGTAGCACTTCGTGTGTGACTGAATTAATTGTGTAAACCTGGCTCTCTATGAACACCGACAAAGAGTTCTCACTCAACAGAAGATTGCGATGTGAGCACAATAATATAAAGCACGTGGAGATGCCAGGGATTGAACCCGGGACCTCATACATGCGAAGCATGCGCTCTACCACTGAGCTACATCCCCAGTAGTGTGTGCTCATGGAGAATGCCTGCAATTTCCCACTTTCGTGTTTCCTCTACTACAGAGTAAATTCATGGGAATGAAGAAATAAGGAAGGAAAAATAATCGCATTGAAGCTTCCAGAGACTGGGCAAAAACGAATCAGTTATTTTTATATCCAGTCACACGGGCGACAGTGGTTAATTCCTCGACGGGGGAGTGCTTTTTTACCTCCTTACTCTGCTGTCTTTTAATTCTGTTTTCTTTGAAAGCTTTTTGCATCTTTTAAGTGCTCTCGGTTAAACTATGCATAGGACAACAGCAGTACTGATGATTTTCATGGACCGATGCACACTTCTTCTGTACAACTCCAGTGATAAAGCCCTGTCTGTAAATATTGTAGAAGAACGAAAAAGGGTGAAACAACGCTCCAACCACAGGAATGGTAACCAGAAGGATCGTGTTCTAATTTAATATGTCATTTTGAGATGCCTTGTCAACGCAGACAGGTGTTAGAGCTGAACAAATAATTTATAGTGGTGGTTGTAAACATGGAACATGTTATTTCTATACCAGGAAGAAAGGAGCAGACTCTTAAACTCTTTAACTCTTAAGTTAAAAGAGACAAAAATGACACCTAATCACAGCTAACATTAATTAAAATGACATCACAACAAAAGAGCAGAGCCTTGAGTGAATCAAATTCGTTTTCATTAAATGTCTGTGTCTTCATCACTTTGACTGGGGTAAAGTTAGCTTGAAGTTCGAAAACGATTTTGGCATGCCTGTAGCGTTTTTATGAAACAATTGCTTTGTATATACAATTGCTCTGTGTATAAAGTACATTGTGAATGTTCTCACAGCCTTCAGTTTGTCTTTTTATCCCACGCACGAATATTCTTGTGCCATATCACATATCATATAACACAGAATGCCTTCAAACCAAATGCATTTTAAAGACCACGACTTTGAAAATTTTCACAACCCCTCCATAAACATATCAGTGAGCTAATTATCCTTTTCTGGCACTCGGGGTTTTGATTGATGCGCAATTACGCACCATCTGGAACACTGGGGGACCGCTGTATACATACATACGTTCACAACGCAGAAATACTGCTCAATAGAGTTTCATGCGAAAAACCCATATATGACCATAGGAAGCAGAACAGCAGTTTCCAATTACCCAGACTGTCAGCATGGGAATAAAGCTTTGTTTTATTTCTGAAACCCTTTCTTTATTTCCTGTTTTCATTCTGCAGGACAATTCCTATTCTTTACTCAACAGCTTTTTAAAAACAGCACCCATGATGTTCAAATCATGATGTCCATGATTGTTTACACAGAAGACTGGCAGAGCTTTGGGTTGTGAATCTCTTTTTCTCATGGTTTGATTGAATGTGGCACTGTGCACTAGGATAGGGGGATGCTGTTCACAAGCCAATAGCATTTAAAACACAGCACCCACAATGCTGCAAGTAAGTGTTTTACACACTAAGCAGGTCCTCTGACCTTTCCCAGCCTTGCTTTGGGTTGTGAAACCTCTTTCAGTTTTTTTATGATTTTTTCAATACGGCACCGATTAGACATGCAATACACTGGGATAGGGAGGTCCTCTTCATGACTCAATAGCATTTGAAGCACAACATTCACAATGCTACAACCAAGTGTTTTACACACCAGACAGCCCCCCTCACCTTATACAACCTTGCTTTGGGTTGTGAAAGTGTTCTTTCTTTTTAATGATTTTTTTAATATGGGGGTCTTCTTAATACATGGGGTACATGCGGATAGAGCCTTAAAAGGTGGCTTCTCAAAGCTCTTTACAGAATGACAACAACAATAAATAAAAATACACAAGATAAAACACAATTACAATATATAGAGGAGACCGTGAATGGTGGTACTAAGAAAAGCAGAGGGGTGAAGAATGGAACCAGTTCAGTAAAGGCTTTTCTGAAGAAGAGGGTTTTGAGTCTGGATTTGAAGGAGTTTAGAGAAGGTGACTCTGTGATATCCTTGGGGAGAGAGTTCCAGGGCTTGGGGGCAGAACAGGAGAAGGCCCTGTCACCCACAGAATGTAGATGGGCTTGGGGAACAGTTAGGAGAGCAGAATTAGAAGAGAGAAGGTTGCGAGGTGGGGAGTAGGGCGATAATAGTTCAGACAGGTACTGAGGTGCCAAGCCATGCAGAGCCTTATAGGTGAGCATGAGAAATTTCATGTACATTTTTTCCCCTCTGTAACAAGAAACATGTGCACTCTGAATTAAGTGGGTGTCAAATTTGTAAACCTTATATAGTCATTAAGATCCAAAAGACTTGGACAGAGATTCAACGAGCCCAGGCATAGAGACTGAGTGTCGAGCGAGCAGGAGCGGTGAGGAAGGAGACTGCGAGAGCATAGATATAGATACTTTACACAAAGTACAGACAGTGCATCAAGACAATATACTGTACAAACAGTAGACAACGTACAAGTAAACAATGCAGACATGTAAACAGTGACTGCAGATGTGCGGAATAAATAAGAAATTACGGTAGATGTTTCTATTAAATTAACGGTATTCGAAATGTTGCAAAAAGAAAAGCGATTTGTTTTGTAAAAAAATGAAAGATTATTTTTACTTTATACAGGAAAGGCATGTGCGTCAAGTTGATCTTTTTGGATTGCACCATTTGAAAATATAAATTGGAAGTTAGTTTGGACAACTCCAGTTGGATATTGTATTACAAATAAAGTTAAAAAGATATAGTTTAAAATTGTTCATAGGTTTTATCCAGTTAAATAAGTACTCTCTAAAGTACTTATTTAAGCATGAGCAGGATGATTTGTGCATTTTTGTCGGGCTGAAAGGGAACCTTTGGTACATAGTTGTAAGGTGTGTGTTTGTGAAGTTGGTTTGGACGGACTTGCACAATTTTGTTTGTAGGCATTTAAAGGTGTTTTTTTAGGTTTAATGACTTTTATATTGTACTGTGTAAGATAACTTTTTTTAAAAAGAATTTATTTATAGCAAATGTATTAGTCATTCTGAGTAAATTTCACATTCATAAATCAAAATGGTCCAATAATACTCCCCTTTTTAGTACTTTTCAGATGGAGTTGAAATATTATTTAAATTCTATAAAAATCAATCAAATAAAGCAAGGAAAACATTTGATATATGTAAACAATATAATTTACTTCGTTACCTCTGCCAGTTAATTTTTTTTTCTGTTCGTGTTTTTTTTCTCTTGTATCTGTTTCTGCTCCTCTAGTTGTATTTGTAAATTATTTACACATTTAATAAAAATAATAAAAAAATGTCGACCGTATACGTTACACTATAATATAACGCAAACATCTATTCTGGACTATTTTTTTTTCAGATTTTTATTATTCGAATAATATTTTTGTGGTTTATAGCAACGGTCACTAAGGAAGTTCATCTGATAACCCGGAAGTCTTCTCTTTGACCACATTTCGCTTTCTGTGTTCAAGCCCACGTGTTTGCAGCCGCAGGACTTGTCTGTGTCTTCCAGATCGACTCTGAAAAAAATGGAGAATCTGTTGCTTAATCTGAAAACTGAGGCGCACTCTTTCATGGAGAAAAAAGCGACATTAGCAAACAATTGTATGTTCTTACAAAGAGGCTTTAACGAACACATCTTAATACCTCGTAGCGGTGACCTTTTTTAAAAATCATAAGAAGTAATCAGTTTCGCATTGTCTAATTCTTAAATAAACAGGCATCAAGGGACATGTGAAGATTCGACCTGTCTGTCAAGCCACGTATTTAAAAAGACTTGAATTTGCAACATTCTGAACATTCTGAACCATTGTTGCTCTTTTTTATGCAAAGCCAAAGTGAAAAGGAACCAGGACTTCAGGACTTTTTTTTTTAAAGGGGCACTATGTACAAAGTTTACACAGTTCATAACACAACCGAGAAACAAGAGTCTATCATCTCACACATGAACACCGTGGCAATATTGGAAATTGTTTTTATTTTCACAGAACAGAAGTGAACATATATCTAGGTTCTTTGGAAAAACTGGCATTATCCACGTGTTTGTATTTACAGGGGTCTTATGCACAAACATGAAACGATTAGCTCAGTCCTTTTATCTGTATTTCTGGTCAGTCCTTGGTGTAGAAAACAGCATGAGGGCACACCTTGAGCTCTGAAGACACAGATATGACTGCCTTTGTTAGATCGCCAGATTTCTCCCAGGTGAAGTCGTGTCTTTAGCAGTATGCAATGTAATGACCCAGGACAGGTGGGCAGAATGCAGTGACACCTCTTAATTTGAAGGTCCCATTTAATTCCAGGTTATGTGGAAAATCTGAAAGTTGACTCTCAAAGATATTTTGAGACTGGACAGTGTTTTCTTCACGACTCAGCCAGTCAATGACAGGATGTTGCCCAGTTGACAAGCGGTGCTCTACAGTACCATTACACAAGATGTGTTCTGATAAAGCTGGGTCACAAACTTGCATTTCTATCGGAGTGTTCTGCACATCTGTAATTTGAACAAGTGTTAACAACACTTTTGCTATGATTTCTGAAATATTACATTCAGCTCTCACTTATTGTAGCTCTGACTCTGTTTTAATTGCACCAAAGATGTCCCTCAAAATTTTAGCTCTTAGAACATAAACATCTTTGTGCACACCTTTCTGTGCCAAATGTTTCACCAGTTGTAGATGCTATCTACAGCCTGATTAACATAGCTGCTATAAGACCTGCTATCGCAATAGGCCCTGCATAGGCACTGGCATCAAAGGCACTAGTGTTCAGTACACTCACAGTGTCTCCACTCACCTTTACTGGGGGCAGGTCTCTGCTGCTTCAGTTCCTCATCAGAGCCACTACAGCCTTTTTCACAGGAACCGAACAATCTATGTTGTAACCACTCAGAACAAGGCACAAGATAAAAAGATGGTTTCCGTTTTTTAAGTTGTGCTGGATGTCTCTGCCTCACAGGTTGTAGCACTGACAACGGCCCTCTCACACTGCTGGGAAACACTATGAACACCCATTGATATTCTCATACCTCCTATGTGTGCTAGGTGCTTCATAAGGAACCTGTCATCTCGCATTGGCATTGTCATGCTTCAGCACTGATTGTATTAGGTTTTTGAAATCCGCCTCCTCATTGGCTGAACTTGCAGTAATGTTCACACTTTTGAAAAGTGGAACCATTAAGCCTATCCAGAGTGGGAGATAGCAAGCAAGCCTCGTGAGATGAGGAACAATCTCCGGTAGGAAATGCAGGTTATGTCTATCACCACTGTCCACAGCAAGCAACCTGCATTCTTCACAGATTTCTGTTACCCAGTCTTCCAATGCTGTCGGGCATGCATCAAGGGTACAACTTGGCTCTTGGTCCCCAGCTACACCTATTTTTTCTAGAACTTCATCAGAAGGAAAAGCATCGTATCCTTCTGCTATTTTTTTGTGTGTGAGGTTTTAAGTGTGATTTTATCTGTTATGCATGTATACATTTATTCTTTGTTACCTTTGCAGTCCTGCAGCACTTGGGTATATTCTTTTGTCAGGTTATGTCTGGCAGCACAGCCTGAATGTTAGTACTGTTAAGTTCCTACCCTCCTAACAGTGCCCGTAGGTGATGAATCCTGGAATGAAGGGCAAATATGTAGAATGAGTACTTTGGTGCAACAACATACATTGTTTAAAATACAAAAAAACAAATCCTGTCCTCACATCGACTTTCGTAACCAAACAATGTGTAAAATGTTTAACAATGTCAGAATAACAATGAACAATGCAGAGCTTTAATCCAGTACATTTCCTTGGTCTCTTAAGTGTGGTAACAGTGTAACACACCAAATGATGCAATTTTATACCAACTCTGTACTTCCTTAATATACTCTGTTATGTGAGGGTATAACTTAATAAAGCTCACAAAACTAATTTTATCCTGTTCTATGCTCTGTGAAGGCAGACCTTAATCTATTGTCAAATGGTTAACTCTACTACATTTACTACAATAGTGGAATCACCAGTTTCGTGCCTGCTGCTTCTGGGACATGATACAAACAACGTAAACCGTGCAAACATTCCCAAAGATGCTCAGAACTTCAAAGAGGCAGGTACTTCAATGTACATTATAAACCCCTCTCCTCCTCTACAGGTAATGGAACAATAGAAAGTCAACAGGTCCTTAATAAGCTACTGCATGCAGTAGGTCTGATATCTACTTTTCATACACAATTAAGAATTAACAATCAAAAATCACAAATATGTAGTGCAGTACGTGGAATCTGACCGCTCAAGGTTTAAAAAAAATCAAGCAATTGATGAGTAGTTTAAATCCCCAGAAAGAAATAAGGATGAATGCAAAACACTGTATATTGCTTGGAACTGAAGTCTCAAACAACAAATCGTGGCGAGCTTTACACTTCTCTTTTGTTAGCTCCATGATGTCACCCTTTAATCTTAGTGTTCATGTGATGGCCGAATCCCTAGCTAGACCCATGGCCCGGGTATTATAGGAAATGTTTAATGCAAAGTATAGAGAAGTCCGATTAACACTCAAAAATGTAACAAAAAATGAATTTCACCAAACCTGGCTTAAACTGTGCTTCTTCCCAATTTTTACGTGATTTATAATAATATCCTTTCAGTTACATAGTGCTTCTCTGGAAACCCCAGTGAAAGCGCTCTACAGGTAATGGGGACTTCCCTCCACCGCGTAAATGAAAATAACTAAGTTTTTTACATTGTTATGGATTACAGTTTAAGTGCACATCAAAAAGTCTCTGTATATGTAGATAGAAATTGATAAATTAATATTTTGTAGACCTGCCTACTCACGTTAACTGCAATACCAAGGCCCATCACCACTTCTTTCATTTATGATATGTTTTTAAAGCATTGCATTCACCACTTAATAATTTCTGCTTTCACATCAGCAATTTCTAACATGTCAGAGATTTTTTGGGGTTCAGTTCTCCTTGTAACACTTACAGAAACAAAACATTATAATTTAAATTCAGAAGTGTGACAAATCCTTTCAAGTTTCACTTGCATGTGTAGAAATATCATGATAACGGCAAATGCAGCTTACTAATTTTTGTAGTATTCCCCACGATATAAAACAAGTTTCTCAAATATCTTTACTTTAAAATAAATTCATGAATGTCAACGTAGCATCATAATTACAGTATAGCATTTCTAGTTTGTAAAGTAACTTACGATTTGGAAGAAGAGGTCTTCGCCAGAGATGCAGATAATAAATCAAACATCAACTGCAAAGGCTGGGGTCAGCTGATCAAGAGATCACAATTGAAAGATCTGGTGGTCGTGAACTTGCGGTTTTGTATGGTGCCGACGGCACAGAGTGACGTCACGGCCAGAAAAAGAAGGCGCTATATTAAAATGTAAAACATCCACCCCCACCCGACCAGACAGAGTCGGAAAACAAATTGCATTCACTGTTTTCATCACATCTAGTAATTTAAGTACTGAGTGTGTTGGTACCTGTAAACGTCCTTGTAGTCATATCTGTGTATTCAGAGGTCAAGGTGTGCCCTCATGCTGTATTCTACACCAAGGACTGACCAGAAACACAGATAAAAGAACTGTGAGCTAATCGTTTCATGTTTGCGCATAAGACCCCTGTAAATACAAACACATGGATAATGCCAGTTTTTCAGAGAACCTAGATATGTTTACTTCTGTTCTGTGAAAATAAAACTATTTTCCAATATTGCCACAGTGTTCATGTGTGAGATGATAGACTCTTGTTTCTCGGTTGTGTTATGAACTGTGTAAACTTTGTACATAGTGCCCCTTTAAAAAAAAAGTCCTGAAGTCCTGGTTCCTTTTCACTTTGGCTTTGCATAAAAAAGAGCAACAATGGTTCAGAAAGTTGCAAATTCAAGTCTTTTTAAATACGTGGCTCGACAGACAGGTTGAATTTTCACACGTCCCTTGATGCCTGTTTATCTAAGAAGGAGACAATGCGAAACTGATTACTTCTTCAGATTTTTAAAAAAGGTCACCGCTATGAGGTATTAAGACTTGTTTGTTAAAGCCTCTTTGTAAGAATATACAATTTTGCTAATGTTCGCTTTTTAAGTCTACACCCGCAACTCTTCTAATTGGGGTATGATATTGGAGACAAATTATATTTTCTTGTTCACACAAACGCATAGAAGATAATGATATTAAATGTAAAATCCTCCACCGCCCCCCGTACCTGGGCAAACAGAGGAACAAAGTTGCAGAATTGTTACTCTCGCGCTGGTAACAGAGTGCTTGAACTTGGCAGACGGGGTTACTTGAGGTCCAAGTCACCGTGCATGGTCACGTGATCATCAGAAAAACAAGGCGCTATATCTCGGGAATGAAAGCAGCACAAACGCTACTTTCAACGGCACAAACACAGCACTAACGATTGAGACCGGTCTGGTTCCCCTACAACGTTGTAGGGGGGCTGAGTGACGTCACCACCTGAAAAAGAAGATGTTATATCTAAGGAACAAAAGTAGCTGGGAAGTTACTTTCAATGGCACAAACCGGCACAAAAGCAGCACTAACGAATGAGACCAGTCTGGTTCCGCTACGATCTTGTAGGGGGGCTGAGAGATGTCATGACCCCGAAAAAACAAGGCTCTATATCTCGGAATTGAAAGCAGCACAAATGCTACTTTTAACGCCACAAACGTAACACTAACGAATGAGGTGAGTTTAATCATTTGTGCTGTTTGTAGAGGGGTCAACTTCACGGAGCCAATTAACCCCACTCTCTCAGTGCAGTGATAATGTACTGTAGCGTTTGGTCAGTGTGTCTGTATGAACCCCCTCTCTCAGTGCAGTGTTCATGTACTGGAGTGTCCAGTCAGTGTGTCTGTATGAACCCCTCTCTCTCTCAGTGCAGTGTTCATGTACTGGAGTGTCCAGTCAGTGTGTCTGTATTAACCCCTCTCTCTCAGTGCAGTGTTAATGTACTGCAGTGTCCAGTCGGTGTGTCTGTATGAACCTCTCTCTCTCAGTGCAGTGTTAATGTACTGGAGTGTCCAGTCGGTGTGTCTGTATTAACCGCCCTCTCTCAGTGCAGTTTTAATGTACTGGAGTGTCCAGTCGGTGTGTCTGTATTAACCCCTCTCTCTCTTTCAGTGCAGTGTTCATGTACTGCAGTGTCCAGTCTGTGTGTCTGTATTAACCCCTCTCTCTCGTTCAGTGCAGTGTTAATGTACTGGAGTGTCCAGTCAGTGTGTCTGTATTTACCTCTCTCTCTCAGTGCAGTGTTAATGTACTGGAGTGTCCAGTCAATGTGTCTGCATGAACCCCCCTCTTTCCCAGTGCAGTGTTAATGTAAATGTATATTATTATTATTTCTGTAGTCTTACTTTTTACATGGTAGTTAGGTTTCTGACAAAGCTTGTATATCTAAAATCACATAATATTAGAAACCCCCTTAAACCCTCTTATTCCTCTATGCTTAAACAACCCAAATTGATTGCGAGTATACTAGACGTGTGTTTGTGTAGCTTAAAGCTTACAGCTTTAGCTTGAAGCATTTTGTTAGATCACATGGCCTCAGCTATCATTACTATGCTAATGATACTCATATAAACATACATACCAAACCTTATGCTGATGTGGGTGTCTCTATTCTAATTGCATCTCTGACATAAGAACTTGGATGACTCAAAATGTCCTTCATGTTAACTGTGACAAGACTGAAACCATGCTTATTGGCACCACCCATCAACTTTATAAAACCCGTAAGAAACCCTATCTGTAGATGGTCTTGTACTTGAGCTTCAGTCTAAACTGAAAAACTTGGGGATGATATTTGACGTTCGACCCACATGTGTAGAATGTTGTCAAAACATTTTCATTCACTTCAGAAATATTCCTCGACTACGCCCTATGTTATCACTAACTGTGGCTGAAAAGTGTTGTCTAATCTTGAATTGACTATTGTAACCCTCTACTCTCTGGGGTTTCTAAATCACCATTGAAGAAACTCCAGTATGTCCACAATTCGGCAGCCAGAATCCTAACCAGGTCTAGTGCAAGTGTTCACATTACTCTTATCCTGGAGTCCTTGCACTGGCTTCCTGTCAAGTTTCATATTGACTTAACAATCCTCCTGCTCACCTATAAGGCTCTCCATGGCTCGGTACCTGTCTGAGTTATCACCCTACTCCCCACCTCACAACCTTCGCTCTTCTAATTCTGCTCTCCTTACTGTCCCCCAAGCCCGTCTACATTGTATGGGTGACATGGCCTTCACCTGTTATCCCCCCAAGCTGTGGAACTCTCTCCCTAAGGATATCGGCGAGTCACCTTCTCTAAACTCCTTCAAATCCAGACTCAAAACCTTCTTCTTCAGAAGAGCCTTTATTTAACTGGTCTTTACCCCTCTGCTCCTACTGTACTTAGTACCACCATCTACCGTCTCCTCTAACTGTGTATTCTCATCGTGCTTAAATTGTGTATTTTTTGTTGTTGTCATTCTATAAAACGCTTTGAGAAGCCACCTTTAAAGGTGCTATATAAAATAGTTTTTTTATTATTATTATAAAGGTCTTGTTTTCTTGTCCTGTGTTTACAGGCTCAGAGGCCAGTACTCTCTCTGAAGCTGGGGAAAGGGCTCCTCTTGAACAGCAGCACAGTGAGGAGGAGTGGGGCTCCAGTCTGATGCAGGAGACAGTGCTCACTGCAGCACAAGAGAAAGAGAAACTCAGGGAGCAGCACACCAAGAGCAGACAGAGTGTCAAGGATCTGGACTCTGTGCCCACGATGAAGACAGACCCTGAGAGTGAGACTCCTGGGCTCTTAGTATGTGATGATTTTACAGAGATGAATAATCTGGACTCGAACAATATTACACAAGGTTGTAATGAACTGGGCTGTGTCTCTGTACAAGAGCACAGTGAAGAACTGGGTGTCTTTAATCTTACAGAGCAGGACATGGAGCCCCAGTTGATTGACTGTGCAGAGCAGCAGACTGATGTACCTGGTGAAGAGAACAGTGTTGAGATACAGCACCGAGAGGAGAGTCAGTACAGGGAGGAGCAACAGCAGCTCCTACAGGGCTTGATAATAATTAGGCCTTGTTCTGTTCAAGTGGAGAGACTGTCATTGCACAGTCTCAAACAATCATATGATCCCTTAGCATCTGATGACTTTACACACGGGTTTAATAATCTGGTTACTGAAAAAATCGTTGAAAGTTTTAATGAACTGGAGAGTGTGTCTGTTCTTGGGCAAAGAGAGGAACAACTGAATGAACTGGATGGTTTAAGTCTCAGAGAGCTGGAGATGGAGTCCCAGATGATTCACACTGCTGAGCAGCACACTGAGGGATGTAATGAAGAAAACAAATCTCACTTTCATCACACAGAGCAAGACCATTCCATGGAGCATTTGCAGAATAAGAGACCCCAGCACGATCAGAGGATGAGGAAGAATCACTCAAGGCCTTGCTCAGATGGAGTGGACAAACTGTCATTATGGCACAGGGAGGAGCAGGGTTTCTGTCATTCTAGCATTTCAAAACCCTACCAGCACCTTCACACAGGAGAGAGACCTTTCAGCTGCAGTCAGTGTGGGAAGAGTTTTAGTCAATCACGCATCTTAAAACGACATCACCGCATTCACACAGGAGAGAGACCATTCAGCTGCAGTCAGTGTGGGAAGAGTTTTAGTGTAAAAAGCCACTTACAATTACACCAGCGCATTCACACAGGAGAGAGACCTTTTAGCTGCAGTCAGTGTGGGAAGAGTTTTAGTAAGTCAAGTCACTTAACAAGGCATCAGCGCATTCACACAGGAGAGAGACCTTTCAGCTGTAGTCAGTGTGGAAAGAGTTTTAGTCGATCACACATCTTAAAACGACATCACCGCATTCACACAGGAGAGAGACCATTCAGCTGCAGTCAGTGTGGGACAAGTTTTAGTCGGTCAGGTGACTTAAAAACCCACCAGCACATTCACACAGGAGAGAGACCATTCAGCTGCAGTCAGTGTGGGAAGAGTTTTAGTAAGTCAAGTCACTTAAAAACCCACCTGCGCATTCACACAGGAGAGAGACCGTTCAGCTGCAGTCAGTGTGGGAAGAGTTTTAGTCAGTCAAGTAGCTTAATATCCCACCAGCGCATTCACACAGGAGAGAGACCATTCAGCTGCAGTCAGTGTGGGAAGAGTTTTAGTCAGTCAAGTAGCTTAATAACCCAATAGCGCATTCACACAGGAGAGAGACCATTGTAGCGGCAAGGTTTATTCAAATACAGGAATTAAGTTTGCTGCTCGCTTGCCAGTCTCTCTCCCTCACCTCCAATGGTGCTTGATACAGAGAGGTCATTCCATTTGGTTCACATTTAAGGTGTTTTTGTAGCTGATAGAGTGTCCTGATAAGGAACAACTCCCAAAGCTGAGACACATCAGCCACCCTAATGAATGGTCATCTCTGGTGCCTCACTGTCTGGGAGATTCCAAGGGAGAGTCTCATCCCAAGTGGTTTAGAACCCCAAGGTCAGAGTTCATGGCTACTCATCCTCACACGGGGCACCAATAAATGTAGGCAACCATTGAGCGACCGTAGTTCTCCAGGTAAAACTCCAGGTCCTCCTGGACATCCTCAGCTCAGACAGTCACGTAACTGCCAGTGTGTCCCAGTGCCAGGACTTTTCCTTGTTCTAAGAGTTGAGAACGGAGGTTGCCAGCGTGTAACCAAAGGATCCACCCGAGGTTAGCCCAGCAGCAAGCCTCGTGAACCCACCGCGAACGCTCACCTGATCAACGAGTGAACTACAGTCGGAACTGTGGACAGCTGTATATCAGTATTCAGAACTTGCACTACATCGGGAACGAACCGGTCTTCTTCCTGTCTAAAGATTGTGACTTTTCTGTGTGCAAACTCTGCTAGTTTCAGCCAACACTAACTAGCCGGTCTTCAGAGAGCATCAGCAGCGCACCGCAGCAGAAATCTCTCCCTCCTTCTCCTTCTCTCAGGTCGAACCAGCACTGCCTTGCACCAGGCCACAGAGCGCCGATTGGACACGGCAACAGCCTGCCACTGCTTCTTTGTGTCTGCGGGAGATCTGAATCCTACCTCTAACCATATATGTATAATACTCCTCTAAAGTTTACCGGAACTCCAACCATATATGTATAATAGTCCTCTAAGTTTATCCGTATACTAGAACTCCAACCATTTATGTATAATGAACATCTAATCACAGACGTATAACGATAGACGTATATTAGAATTTTAGTACTGTAATCCTTATATTTTAAAAGACAATTTTGCAGTTTTACACCTTGCACATTCAGTGGTTAACACATAGGTATCTATAAGCTCAATTCTGTGGATATGTTAACTTGATCAAAGTAAAAATGTAATGTAAAAACATTTTAAAAATCAACAAGCAATACCTTGACAAGACTGTGAACACACTTTCTCTGACATCACTGCCGCCTACTCTCCGAAGTTGGTTTATCTGGAAATAATATTATATTAGAAATAATGTTAGAAGCTACTAGATCTTCATTAATTAACTAATGAGACATACCCATTTACACATTCAGTGGAACAAACACATTTTCACATATTAACTGCTTTTTTGCAGTATTTTCTCAGTCTATAAATAAAAAGTGTCCATTTTTCAAAGTAAAAAAAAAATTGTATGAACTTTTTAGAACATGAAAGCACTTTATTTTGCCATTAAAGGATAAGCAAGATTATACATTAAAAACAGTAAGATCCATCAGGATTGCGAGCAGCTCAAACTCGGTCTCCCGGACAGTTGGCTGGAGAAGCTCTGTCCACAAGACGGGGCAGCAGGACCGGCTTGGCCGGAGCTGTGGGTGAGACGTGCCCAGATCCGAGCTGGCATGGATCTGGGCACGTCTGAGGCTGCCTTTCCTGCCCCAGAGATGCGAACAGCTGGACTTCTTCATCCGTCACAACTGTGTTTTCCCCAAGATGGTGCTGCAGTGCTTCCATGCTGGGGAGGACTTCTTCTGCCTGGTGTGCGTGCAGTGGACGGAGGGGCTGCTGCACCTCTTTGTCAGTTGTGATGGATTGAAGGATTTGAGGGTGTATTTGACAGACCTGCTGGATGGCCTGTTTCGCTCTGTTCGAGGAGCTGTTCTTGACGGGGTACCCTGGAAAGAGCTGTTCCTCTTTGGATACCGCGGGTCTGAGGAGGGGGTTAATGCCATTTTAGCAAACCTCCTCCACAGCCTAGTGAGGGCAGTTGTCTGGGAGAGGGGGAACCTGGTGATGTACAATAGCCTGAAGCCAGACCTTATCAGGCTGTACATCGCCAGGGTGAAGGACTGCTTCTCTCTCAGCCTGGCCTACTGCAGGGCTGAGAGGCGGATGGCCGACTTTCGCAGGATCTTCTTTAAAAATAACATTTTTGTGGAACTGCGAGAAAAAGACCTGTACTTCAGGCTCTGAGGTGGGGGTGTCTCCTAATAGAGAAAGATAAGATCCGAATATATTTTATGTTTGTGGTTTAGGGTTGTTATATTTATTTTGTTTTCTTGTGCCTTAATTAGCTTATTTTTTTCTTGAACTATGTTTTATATACACATTTGATTGGTGTTGTAATTGTCAGTTTCTTATTTTCTTTTTGTTTTTAAACCATTTAAATACTTTATTGCATTATTGGTAAATGAAAGATAAAAAAGGCGTTGCATTTAGGTTGCAGTTTCCACTGGCGACATTTGTTCAAATCTCACTTCCGACAAAGAGCCTCTCTCGTTAGAATAGAAACGACAGAACTTCTAAGTAGAAAACTTTTTCACATCTCACATTTTATGTGTTTAATGTTAAGTGTCTTAGTGGTTGCCTCGGTGAATGATGGCTCTTCTCCCTTGCAGGGTGACGTTAAACTTCTTCAGAGGAGTCTCCCACGTACAGCTTTTCTTCATCAAGAGCCAAAGCAACAGAGACAGACTTCAAACTCAAATGAATTACTCATTGAGTGTTTATGACAGTCTTTAAAAAGATGAGAGCAGGCGAAACCGTCTTTGGAAATGAGCAAATTTAGTTCGTACAGTGCTGAGTACCCCCATTTGTTGCGCGTGAGACCGGGGTACGTTTCTGTAACAGGGCGCTGGTTTAATTTTTTTAATTGTTTGAATCAAATCTGAATGGCCAAGTGGTTAAGGTGTTGGACTTTAAATCCAATGGACAAATGTTAATGTGGGTTTAAACCCCCCTCCAGGTAGACTCTTATAAATATTCTGAAGTGATAGAATAGTTTGAAGATTTACACTCTATTTAAATGTCAATTTATTAAATTTCAGTTCTCCCCGGGATAACTGAACTCTCACAATCTCATACTGAAGGCTTTACATGCAGTAGCTGTGTTGCAGTTTCTAATAAAGATGGAATTAAACTGTTTGTTTTGTGTGTCCCTGATCCACTTCTTGATCCAAATGAAATGTTTAATATGATCCCTCGAGAAAAAAAAGTCCTTGAGTCATTTTCCACCTGGAATGATTGATGCCCCATCAAACCTTTTGTAATATCCCTGGAAGTTTAAAAAGTAGAATCCTGGTTCGTGGCTTAAATTCAAGGTAAACAAGACTAAGGAAATGAGTTGGAAACTTGTCCATTATATAAATGAACAGCACCTGAAAGCAAACGTTGGGTCTGGTTTCCTTTCTCACCAACATGAAATAGCAATCATTACAAATAGCACCAGCTTATGTCCAATAGGGTTAGTCATTTTAATTAACATGAATATACTGTAAGGTCCTGGTACATGGGAGTGGATTTCATCCACAATTAAAAAAGGGCAAATTATATTTACAGGCTTGATACTTTTTAATACAAAAGTGACCCAAAACTCCCTAACTTTCAGGTTTCCTTGAACCTGTGATAAAAAAGGGGTCTGAAACTTCCATTCTGTTATGTAACTGTCTCTAAAGTCGGACGTGGTGTTTCGCGGATGTGCCTTTTCTCTTGTCGTGTTCAAGATGATTCGCTCCTGACTGCATGTTCTGTACTGCTCTGTTATTTAGTTCAGATTACCTATGTGGTGTACAGATAAAACTCAACGGCCTGGTGTATTTTCCTGGTTCAGCACCAACAGAACCAGAAAACACATCAGGTGACTTTGACAGGATTTGAACATACAACCTTCTGAAGGGGAGTCAGACACGTTACCATTGTGCCACAAGGTCACTCCTGCTGAGTGATTTTAATTCCCCCAAGGAGAAAAATCCGCATCCCTGAATTTTTTTTTTTATTCTCTCCTGTGAGGAGCAGCGCTCTTCCGAAGGGGTTCTCTTCTTCCCAGATCACAGATTATTCTTCCTGCACATCTCTTACACATAGACCAGACACACCATCTCCACTAACATCTTCACTATATCTATAGATCTGACCCGCTACAGCCCCGATATTCCTGGACAGGATATTTACCACCAGCCTCATGAAATTTCCTTACGAGGATATGGACATAAGAATATTTGTGTTTGGTTAAAAAAATGGTGTAAATGGCTGTGAAAACATTCACATTGTATTTTATACACTAAGTGTTTTCGTAACTGTAAGATGTTTCGTGAAAATGTTACTGGCATGCCAAAATCGCTTTCGAACTTCAAGCTAACTTCACCGCGGTGTAGGGCAATAGGTCAGTGTGCGGCGGTTATACAGCGGTGTACTGGAGAGGTTGTGAGTTTGATCATCACCTGGAGCAGTCTCCGTTTTCAGCTGCAGAAACTTAATGTTGAATTTAAGTTGGTTCTTGTATTACTTTTTCCGCTCGATGGAGCTGTATTAATGCAGGCACACCTGCTTCCACGTCAAGTTATTTTATCGTTGCTCACAAACCAACAGACTGCAGACATCTCTGATATTATCACTGCTTTTGGGCCATATGTTCCTGCTGTCAGCCTACCATGATCATACACCTATAGAAATATTACTGCTGTAGTATAGGAGCAAACGAACGAAACGAAAGCACACCAAGTTTAAAAAGGTCTTCATGAAATTCCTCGTATTTGAGCCAGCACTAAAATATTTCATTCGGGTTCGCCCAATACATCATGGAAACAGTATTTGCAGGGGAATGCTGTCACACACGAAATCTTATTCGGTTCTGAAGTTTGAGAGGTATATTACAAAACGAGTGGGTGAATAGAAAATGAAACAGTTGTCACTTCGTAGACTTAAAGAAATCCAAGCAGCATAAAAACCTGTGAATTTTAACAATGTAGAACACTCAAAAATTGCTTTGTGCTGCACCTTTCTGCTGCTGCTTTTATAATTCAGTCTTTCACATTTTAATGCCCATCTTACCGAACATCTTTTCTCAATTACAGAAAGCCCAAATAGTTCTTAAGGCAGAAATCGAAGGCTATCTAATTTTTCCTTTCTGCTAAAGACAGAGTTTTTGGGAAGCATTTTTCTGTCCATTATGTTCTTGCTAAGCAATTTCTCAGTTTTCCTCTTATTGTGATTGTCAGTGGGTACTGGAATAATGCTAGACAGGAAAAGCTTAGCTATTGGGAGTGACCGACGCCTCCGCTCAAAGACCAGAGCACATAAGCAACATGAAAAGACAAGAGTCCTTGTGGCTGGCACCTAAGACCACCCAGCCATCCTGACAAGCAACAGAGGTTGGTGTTTTGAATGCACCCGTTGCTTTGTCAACTCAAAATCAGGGCAGATTATGCTAGAACAACAGAAGGATTATTTACCACTACTGATAATTCTTTTCCTCTTATTACAGAGATTTCTACATTACAAGACAATCGACGACTTAGATAAAGGAATGTCATAGTAAACACAACAGGCAAGGAGAGGGTTCAAACCCGCACTCTTCACTTTACAAGAGCAACATCTTACTGCTTGGACACCACACTCCATGTTATTTCCCATCAAGGCTATCACGTTTTTAAAATAAAAGAAAATAAATCTGTGTGTACAAATTGTAATGAGGGAATAAAACAAATATAATTATTATATGATTGTTTAAATTAATTCTACTGAAAGTTTAATAAATCACATGGAAGCAACAAAAACAATACCGTGATTCTTAACAAGGAGATTTGGGGCAGCAGTGGGATTCCAGCTCACGCCCATGAAGAGACTGGAGCTTTAATCCAGCCAATTACCAGTTACCATTCATAGCGGCTTTTCAGCACTCATAGTCTGACTCTGTGGTGCTATGACGCTTCAACCTCCTTTTTCAGAGATGCTTCCTCTCACTTGGTGCAATATTCACTTCTTTGGCCCTCTGAATACAGTTCTTCTGCGGAACAGGCTCAAGATTCTGCTTATAGTGCTCGTGTAGATATTTTATTTTTACAGGAAGACGCATTTCGAAACCTCTCCTGTTTTGGAAAAGTTTGAACAGCATATTTTATACAACGCACAAACAGTATTCTAATTGCAGACTGCAGATCTGTGCAGCAATCAGACTAGATTTCACTGTGATTCTGAAATATTTTTAGCAAAGATATATAGGTTTCCTTGAACCTTTAATGGAAAACAACCTTGCTTCCAATCTCTGATGTCATTGTTAACCTGTTAGTACCAGTGACATATTTAGCCAATGTCCGCCTGGAATTTCCCCCCCTTAAACATTTGTTATATCTCTGCAGCAGAACATAGCAGGAGCCTGGTTCAGGTCTTAAAATTGAAGCTAACCCCCTTGGCTTTAAGTTTCTTATATTTCTTAATGTGTCCACTCAGCAGACAAACATGAATAAAACCCAAAAAAACAGCTGGCGAACATTTTTTTTTGGTCTTCAGAGGTCAGATTTTTCAACTATATGCATGTCAAGGGCCTGGGAATGATTTGAAAACCTTGTTCTAGGTGGCTACTAGCTTGGATAAAAATTTGGGACAAATTGATCAATTAGAAAAAATTCTACATCATGTTTTGTGAAGACTGGACCTGGAATGAAATTTCACGCCTATAATAAAAAAAAATCATAAAAATATTGAAAATAATAAGAATAAAAACCATTGCAATTGCTATAAAAACCTTAAGACACTGCTAGAGAGCCTTTATCTGCTGTTATGCAATGAAAAAAAACCTCAGAGTTGCCTTCTGGTGTGAAAAAAAGGAGCACTGATAAGAAACTGATAAAAAACTGATTGATTATCCCTTCTGAGTCAATGATTGACAGCTAAAAATGCAGCCTGAAGCTTCTAGAGGAAGTCTCACCTCCTAAGGGCTCTGAATGGCTGAAAATACAAAGAATGACAGCGGTTTTTACCAATCAAATCGCCTTATTTCTGGCACTCGTTCCTCAAACATTTACTACGTAATCAGTAACGTTTACTAGTCTCTAGCTCTTGAGATAAAATAGTCTGGGTTATTTTGGATATATATCATGCTCCAGAATAAGGTAAAAATGGGATATATATATATATTTGCTGGTTTTTGCTTTTGCGGTTTTGTTGGTAAAAATGTATGATATTGACATGCTGTGCTTGACGGGTTGCCGTGTGTTTTTATTGGGATTCTGCTAGCTAATTAATTTATTGGTTTATTGCATAATAGTGTCATGTCTGTGGAAACAAACTTTATGGTTTTGTTGTGGTGATATTTGAGAATACGTGCATGTGAGAAAATTTGTGGAGCGGTTTCAAACAAACGTTGTTTATCTCGCGTTTATCTTAAAAATAAAAAGTGTCATCTGGGGAGACAAGAGTGGTCCTCGGTGACCGCGATCCGGACTAAGTTAACAGGTGTGTAATTTAAAAAAAATAAAACAAGTTAAAAATAAATGCTAAATGGGTTTAACATTCAGGAATGTAATTGGTCAGATGCTTACGATAAGTGATGCTGGTGTTTCGTGTGATTTAGCGAATTCAAAAAAATATTCATTTTAAAAACGGCAAGAGCTCGTATGAAAAAAAAAGTTTGTAAGTATCTTTGTTACAACAGCCGCGCCAGAACTATTCAGATACTGTATATCAGAAAAGTACCTGAACTTGACTGGTTTATATTCAGTTATGTGCATTGGGAACGAAAGGGAAACTTAGATGGATTTTATTAGGGTTTTAGGAATCAGAAAATCTATTTTTACACGTTTATGCCTACGAGCAGAAATAACTTCCTGCTTTCAGCACTTTTTTTGTTTCTGCTTGTAACCTCGAACAGAGAAACCCAGTACTGACTCACAGAAACACCCCGGAGTTTCTGTGTTTCTGGGATTTAAGAGGGATGTATGCAGCGGTGTTACGAGTCTGGAAGGAGGATACGTGCATTCCGCACGGGGAGCGTAGAGCAATGAGCCGCACCTGCTGCGCGCTGAGTCCTGTCCTATATAACCACAGAGCACGGACACAGAGTCTCCAGCCAGTGTTGGAGATTTATGATTTCAATGTTTTTTTTTTCCTTTTGAGCAGAAGCTGGGTTTCTTCCTCTAGTTAAAGTTATTGGAGTTGTGGTTACTGTGCTAGACTGTCGGGAATAGCGCTTTTATTTTTTTTTTTCGTCAAGCAGTCTGCTGTATACTGTACGTGAAATAAAGATAAGAGTGCTTTGTTGATATTTCACAAGAGTATACATAATTTTTGAGCTGTATTAAAAAAATGAACTGGAAGAAAAGCAATAGGGCTGGAGTTTATAGACTGTGATGCAAATACGAGAGTAGGAGAGGAGGGGACTAGTTCAGGAGCACAACCGGCCCTCTCCTGCCCATTCTCCCACCAGGGTCTGTTGTAACCCAGTGTGAAATTCAGCTCCTTGCAGTTCAGCTTTCGATCACTCAGCTGCTTTGCCCTGGGAATATAGGGCAAATAAACGAGATAGCAACCAGACTAGAGGGAGAGTTTTTATTCCTAAGGGATGACTTGTTTTACAACAGCAGACAACTTAAAGAAACAAAAACCTCTGTTCTGCTGCTCCAGGTTGGTCAACAAGGCCAGGAGCTCATGAACAGTAATTAGGGGTTGTTTCCACAAGGGGGGCTGGAGTAAGTTAGATGTCAAGGGCAATAAAACTCATTAGACCTAATTGACCAGTTAAAGTGAGTTGTTCTGCTTTCTGCACAGAAACCAGTGCTCTCTTCTCAATGTGTGGGTGAGTCTGTCAGTGATATAACAGCTAGGCAGGACTGCCACTGTGGTCTATTTCATCACCTGTGACCCCATCTTCCAAACACAACAGTCCAATCTAGCATAGAGTGTCCCGGACTGCTCCGTCAGTGACAGTGGGAGGTTTATCTTGTCTCTTCTTCCGCCAGAATGTAACAAATAGTGACCCTTTAATGGAGGAAACTTTAGCTTTTGTAGGTAATTATACCACTTGACAATGTTACAGGTGTTGGGGGGGGGGGGAACCCCTAGTGATCCCACAGTCTCACATAGACAATGGCCAGTCTACACAAAAATCCAGTCAACACAGCCCTGACCTCTGTTATGTCACCCAGGTCTTCTCTGTGAGACAATGATTATTTAGAAAAAATTGTAAGGAATGCATTCCAAAGCAGTCAATGGAAGTATGGAATTAAAATAGTGAAGTCTTGATAAATAGAGTATATTATCTATTTATTATACCTTTACATTGTGACAAAAACAAATTTCAAGTCCATTATGAGCACACACAGCATATTAAAGATGGGTCTCTGCACTGTAAAGGGATCTCAGTTCACTTATAAAAACTTTAGCTAATAAACCTGAAATGTAATTTTTTACTGCTTGTTCTTTAAGGTACTAACTCATTGACATTATGTAGGTTAAAATAAGACTATTCACAAAGAAAAAGCATTCATCACAAATGTATCATGCCAAATAAACTCTAGTAATCAAGAGCAATTAAGAAAAGGAAACAAAACCATCTTTTGAGGATGCCAGATAGAAATGTAAACACTTACACGTGGGGCCAATCTTACCAGAAATCAATTAACCCATCAATGATCTTGGACTGATGTCTGAAAACCAGAGCAAACAGTACAATATTAAGGTATTACAGCTATTAGTAGAACAGATCTAGCTTCTCAACATATTACTTATGTCTGAACTTCATTGAATGGTCACACTTCAATCTTTCATATTCAATATTTTTCACAAAATCAACAGCTGAGAACAGACCGCCATGTACCTTTATCCAGTGGTTTTCAGAGCAGAGACATCCATGTGGGCAAGAGTCTTTCCCTGAGGTCCACTGCACGTCAGCTAGCCACGTTCTGGCTGGGTTGTGTGTACTCCTGGGAACGTCGCCTGTAAAGAATATTGGGGACTTTGTACAAATGAATAACGTGAGCATATTAATATGATTTGTGTTGATGCCAAACATAGAGAATCACTGTTAAAACTTGAATTCAACCTCCATTGTCCACTCTTGAAATGCTGACCACCCATCTTCTGGCTTCTAGATGCACGTTAATGGATATTTCTTGTCATCTTTTTTTTCCCCCATATGCTCTTCTCTGCATCATTAAGTACTCTGGGTCATCTCATGTACCTCGTGGCATCCTGGCTGGTGGCGAATGGCAGACGGCTGCTATAAAAATAAAATGCCTATTAGTATGATGTTGAAGACAAAACCAAAACAATACAACTTTGTTTTGCACTTTAAAATTTATCACTAGCTTGTCATATTTACAGTCATCAACTGATTTAGGCTGCTTTTCCTGTGAAAAATGTCCTTTGTTTAAGAAAGATTCAATTTTAAATCTTTAGGTTTTAAATATAAACCACTGGCAATATGGTAATCACTTTTACAACTTTTAAGAAGTTGCAAGATAGCTCTACAACTATGTTGTCCTTAACCTATTCAGAAACTACCACTAATATTATAAGAAATTGTTCTCTAGACTCATCTTGTGGGCTCTCTTCTCGATGAATTGGAAAGGTGTCGTTCATGAAGTCCAGTACTGTCGATGTCTCTCTTATCAAGAGACTACCCATCTAACACTGCAGGAAACTCCAGTGCCTGGTCTGGGAATGCTGTGCTATTCAGATTCTATCAATACATTTCAAGAATGGTTCACCTTTTTGTTTACACTGTGGCATTTCTTTGCAGTAACAATTGAGTGGGATAGTTATCTGCCTTCTATACTCTTCTGAAAATCATGTATCTTTTTAGTACTCCCATATCCCTTCTTTATATCCTTGCTGATTAGAATGAGAAATGCTATTTTCAAGACATTAACACAAACATAATTTTTACATTAATTCCAAGGTACAAGAAAATGAATATCTTCAAAATATGCACTTTACAGAGGAGCTCTTCTCCCCTCAACAATGACCCTTTTTGTCACAGACAGAATTATGACAGGCTGTTCGTTGATTATATTTGACTTTCTTATAGCCCTAACATTGTCTTTTCTCTTTGATGGATTTATCCATCTTCCGATTTGCCTCCTTATCCGGGAGGCAGGCTCAGTGTTTTTCATGAGCATCAATGCACAGTTTTTGTGCAGGTTCATCTGAAAAGAAAAGACATCTCATCTCTCCCTCTGTCATCTGTGAGCTTCAGCAGTTGTCTTTGTGATGACCTTGCCATTGTAATCACACACCACCTCTCCCTTCTGGAAACACCTGGAAGTCACAAACTTCTTCCCCTTCACAGGATCGTCAGTTATGCTCAGGCCTTCCCAGATTTGATACTTTATCAACTTTTAAATTTGCATGTCATTTGGTGGCAGTCCTGTGTTGGGCTTCCACTTCTCTAGCACTTCGACACTGTTGATACATTGGCTGACCAGTCCATCTTCTTTGTCTCCTTTCACAGCTGCTGACCTGGGTATTACAGCATAGTTTAGTGAAGTAAAGATGAAACGGCTGATAAAACACAAATAAAATGCAATTAAGGTACATTCCAGATTTTCTTAAATACTATACATGATTGGAGCTATGCAGGTGGAGGTCTTTTGTTCTGTATTAACATGGATTTTAATTGGCTTCTATGAAAATTGGCCATGGTGTGAGTGAGTCCTGTGATGGACTGGTGTCACATTATGGGCGATGCAGTGCTTTGCATCCACTGCTTGCCAGGATAGTTCCAGCTCTACCACAATCCTGAATCGAGTGGATGGGTATATCAATGTAGCCATCAACTTGCATGTTCCCCTTCTTCACTAAATGTAAAGGAAGCCAGCTGCTGTTTTAGGTTGTGTGCTCTTTAACAGCAATTATGACCATTTTTGTGCCCACTTGTTGAAACAACTTTTTCTTTGCACCCATTCCTCGACCTGTAATAGCGAGAAAATAAAAATGAATACACCAAACTGTAAAAATCCCATATATGTAATTTCTTACTTTTGTTGTATGAAAGTATCCTTACTCTCATGTTCTTTACCACCCCTGGGTGCTGCAGGTGCTTCAGGTGGAGAAAGGCCTGCAGGTAATACAGTACAAGAAGCTGCTCAGGCAAGGTGATGTCTTGCCCAGTCTGTGTAACACATCTCTTTCTTTGCAATCTCTCTCTTTCTCAACTTGAATTAAAAAAAACAATACAGACTTTAAAGCATTTCTTCTGCTCCACAAAACACTAAAGGGTCTACCGCCCCTTTATTTAAGTGATCTGGTAAAAACAGACCAAGCAGAGCACAGCAGTTAGATAGTGGACCCTAGAAATTACAAAATAACTGCTGGGGGCAGTGTCTTTAGCTACAGGACCACTAAATTGTAGAACTTCCTGAAACAGTCTAAGAGATAACCCTGTGCTATCAGAAGTGTTTTTTTATCGTTTAACTGCTGTAAAAACAAACTTAATGGTTGGATTTAGAGGATATTGGAGATCACTCGCAAAACACTGATAAAACACGACAAGAACAGCAGACTTTAGAAAAATCAGTTGTGATCATTGTAAGAGGACCCAGGGAAGGGTCATTTATAACTGGTATTTCTGGAATGAAACACTGAAAATACTCAATATAGACCTGGGCAAGATGGCCACCCGGGATAACCAGCTGACCCGCTATTGGGAAAAGCCTATGCAGCGAAACAAGGAGACACAGCTGAACTACATCAGGAAACAGGATATAAATGCCCCAGAAGCGATGAGCCGGCGCGGAAGCCGATAAGGTGAAAGTGTTTAGATAAGAAGGAGAGATTTAGGAGTGTGCTGGAAGGAATTTAAGAATAATGGACAATTGGATACGGTTTTTGAATAAGATTATGGATAACGGCTTGGATACGGCGCGGAGTAGTGTGGACATACAGACTTTGGAATTTGGATCGTTTAAGGATACTGGCAACGGATTGCGGAACGGATTTGGGGAGATGTACGGACGAAGAACAAAGAAGTTCAGTGTGGTGTGAGTTAGATCTCTTTTACACCTGTTTTCCCCCGGTGACACCACAATTGATGGAGGATGCGGGCAGCTCCCGCTCGGGTTTGAGAATCGGAGAAAGCAAGTTTTTTTGTGTGTGTGTGTGGGTTTTGCTTTGCGTGTGTGGAGAAAAAAACATGGAACAATTAATACAGCAATTGTCCCAGGCCACTCTCGCCCAATTTCAGGCATTAAAGGGACAGCAAGAAGCTATCCAAGTGCAACAGGAGGCGGAATCAAATTCAAAGCGAAACTAACGAACGAATTATAGAGGAGCAAAAATTAGTACGCAAAGAATTGCACAGATTAGGGGAAGAAATGCGGCAGACAGGGAGAGACCGTTCAGGCTGAACAAATTGGGCTACAAAAGATGACAGAACTTGATGATGTGGAGGCTTATTTAACCACATTTGAAAGAACTGCATCTCGAAATGCATGGCCCAAAGAGCAATGGGCTGGGAGAGTAGCCCCTTATTTAATTGGAGAAGCCCAAAAGGCATATTATGATTTAAAAGAAGAAGATGCCGAGAATTATGAGACTCTGAAAAAGGAGATTTTGGCAAGAGTAGGGGTAACCATGGCAATACGAGCCATCCGGTTACACAATTGGAGATACCAAATGGACAAGCCTACGAGGTCTCAGATGTTTGACCTGGTACATCTGGCAAAGCAATGGCTCCAGCCAGAAGAATTAAACCCAGGACAGGTGGTAGAAAGGGTGGTGTTGGATCACTTTGTGAGGAGTCTGCCTGTTCACCTGAGAAGGAAAGTGAGTGATAGGGATCCCCAGACACTAGATCAGGCAGTGGACTTAGTGGACAGACACCATGCCACAGAGGCCTTGATTAGGGAGGAAAAGGGGGACTTTCAAAAAGAGGAGAGAAGAAGCCCAAAGAGTCTGGAAACTGAGATGAAGAATTGGCCGATTAAGTACAATGATTTTCGAGGACCTATACAGTTTAAGAAACCCCTTCAGGAAAGATCAGACTCCAGGCCCCGACCATGGAAAGAAACCCGACGATGTTTTAATTGTCAGGAAGAAGGGCACTTAGCCAGCCATTGCCCCAGCCTGTCCAACCCATGCAGGTAGACCCCAGAGATGAACCCAAGTGTAACTACCTTACAGCACCGGTCCCAACCTGCGAGGATCCCCATCTTACGAAAATCGAGATAGGGGGAGAACCCGTCGAGGCCTTGTTGGACTCCGGCAGTACTGTGATCCTGGTGAGCCCTACAATACTTCCTGGAGAACGGGAGATCTCGTTCTCCAGGAAGAACAGAGGGGATACCCATTACTTGCATTCACGGGGATACCAAGGTCTATCCGACAGTAGAAATTAGCATCTCTACGGAACAGGGGACCTACCGTTCAACTGTCGGAGTGGTTGAGCAGTTATCTTACCCTGTGGTACTGGGACGAGACTGTCCCCACTTCCTCCAAATTTGGAAAACTGTGCCAACAGCTAGGCGAAGACCAATGCCCTGTCCGGAAGGCCGAGGTGACGCCCCTAATGATGCCCCAGGTGAGACGGACCCACAGGAAGGAGGAGCTGTACTTGGAGATGAATTTGTAAATATGGATTTACCGGACTTGGAGCCACCCGAACATCGTGGTAGGTTTGGAACGGCCCAATTAGAAGATGGAAATTTGAAGCATGCATGGGGACATGTCAGGAAAATCGATGGGAAGTGGTGTACTGATCCTAGTACATTGAGTTACTCCTATTTCATGATAAAAAATAATCTCCTCTACCAGGTGCAGCTGAAGGGACAGGAAGAAGTGGAACAACTCCTGATTCCCCAGGCCTACCAGATGAAGCTCCTTAACTTGGCCCATAGCCATCTTCTGGGTGGACACCTAGGGGTGAAGAAGACGTCCAAGAGACTACTCTCTAGGTTCTTTTGGCCAGGGATCTATAAGGCCATTGAGAAGTACTGTCGGGAATGCCCGGAGTGTCAGAAAACTGCTCCACAACCTTATTATAGAAACTCTTTGATTCCCCTCCCTATTATTGAAACCCCCTTTGAACGGATTGGGATGGATTTGGTGGGGCCCCTGATCAGAACCACCAAAGGTAACCAGTATATTTAAGTGATAGTGGACTATGCTACAAGGTACTCTGAAGCCATTCCGTTGAGAGCTGCCACTGCCAAAAATATAGCTAGGGAGCTAGTACAACTGTTTGCTTGGGTCAGAATTCCTAAAGAGATCTTAACTGATCAAGGAACTCCTTTCATGTCTAAAGTCAATGGAGACGTATGCAAGCTACTGGGAATACACCAGATCTGAACCTCAGTCTATCACCCTCAAACTGACGGTCTAGTCGAACATTTTAATAAGACCCTGAAAAGCATGCTGAGGAAGGCTATGCAAAAGGATGGGAAAAACTGGGATCAGCTGCTCCTGTATCTCATGTTCGCGGTACGAGAAGTGCCACAGGCCTCGACCGTTTTTTCTCCATTTGAATTGCTATACTCTCAAAAACCATGGGGCCTATTAGACGTCGTCAAGGAATCCTGGGAACACCAACCCTTACCTTTACAGACCATCATTGAACATGTGGAACAAATGAGAGAGAGAATAAACGTTATTGTTCCCATTGTGAAAGAAAACCTGGAAAAAGCACAGGCTCAAGAAAAACAAGTTTATAATAGGGGAGCTATTGCAAGAGAATTCCAACTGGGTGATAAAGTACTGGTATTAGTTCCGACCCCCGAATGTAAATTCTTGGCCTCCTGGCAGGGTCCTTATGAGGTGGTGGAAAAGATGGGACCGGTCAACTATAAAGTCAAGCAGCAAGACTGAAGACAGCAACATCAAATCTACCACATCAATTTATTGAAGAAATGGCATGGGACCGAAGTTCTGCTCACTCACTTCTTCCCCGAACCGTTGGAAGAAGAAATGGGAGCTGTAGCCGTGGGAGAAGAATTCCTGTCCCAAAACAAAGATGTTTTTTCCCGGACACCTGGTCGAACCCATCTTATACGACATAAGATTACAACGATACCAGGGAAGAAGGTAAGACTACCCCCGTATCGAGTACCTGAAGCAAAAAGGAAATTGATTAAAGAAGAGGTGGAAAAGATGCTAGAGATGGGAATAATAGAAGAATCCCATAGCGTGTGGGCTAGCCCGATAGTTCTGATCCCCAAGCCGGATGGAACTGTTCGATTTTGCAACAATTTCAAAAGGTTAAATGAGATCTCGCTGTTTGATGCATACCCCATGCCCCGTATAGATGAACTAATTGAGCAATTAGGCAATGCCCGATACATCAGTACCCTTGATCTTACGAAGGGATATTGGCAAGTGCCGCTGGCCAAAGAAGATAAAGCCAAAACCGCTTTTGCCACCCCTGAGGGGCTATATCAGTACAGGGTCCTACCCTTCAGTTTGCATGGCGCTCCCGCAACATTTCAAAGTTTAATGGACCGAATTCTGAGACCATATCGTGATTTTGCAGCCACCTACTTGGATGACGTCATGATCCATAACATGTCCTGGGAACAACATCTACAACACCTGGAAGCAGTGACTGGAGCGTTGCGAGCAGCAGGATTAACAGCCAACCCAAATAAATGTTGTCTGGGGGCCCGGGAAGCCAATTATCTTGGTTATACGATCGGGAGAGGATTGATCAAGTCCCCAGATCAGAAGGTGCAGTTAATTAAAAACAGGCCCAAACCTTCTACAAAGAAGCAAATCTGAACATTTTTGGGACTGGCGAGTTATTATCGACGTTTCATTCCAGGGTTTGCCTCCATTGCCGCCCCTCTGCACGATTTAACGAAGTTGATTTATCCGGAAAAAAAAATGGACCGAATTGGAAGAGAGGGCCTTTCAAGACTTAAAAACAACTCTCTCTTCTCAACCCGTCTTACAGGTACCGGACTTCATGGTACAAACTGATGCTTCTGACACTAGAATTGGAGCCATACTCTCGCAAGAAATTGAAGGACTGGAGCATCCTATTTTATATATCAGTCGTAAGTTGAATCCTGCAGAAAAACACTTTTATAATAATAATAATAATAATTGCTTACACTTATATAGCGCTTTTTCTGGACACTCCACTCAAAGCGCTTTACAGGTAATGGGGACTCCCCTCCACCACCACCAATGTGCAGCATCCACCTGGATGATGCGACGGCAGCCATAGTGCGCCAGAACGCTCACCACACATCAGCACACATCACCACACATCACCACACTTTTCTACGATAGAGAAAGAATGGCTAGCAATAAAATGGGCCCTAGACTATTTGAGGTATTATTTATTGGGAAGATGATTTATATTGTACACAGATCATGCACCATTAACATGGATGTTACAAAATATGGATAAAAATTATAGAATTACACGATGGGGTCTTAGTCTGCAAAGGTTTCAATTCCAAACGGTATATAGACCCGGAAGGAAACATGGAAATGTAGATGCCCTCTCCCGAAATGCACTGTTTATTTTTTTTCTAGACCGCCCGAGGACGGGGCTGATCTCAGGGGGAGGGAGTGTAAGAGGACCCGGGGAAGGGTCATTTATAACCGGTATTTCCGGAGCGAAACACTGAAAATACTCGATATAGTCCTGGGCAAGATGGCCACCCAGGATAACCAGCTGACCCGCTGTTGGAAAAGGCCTATGCAGCAAAACAAGGAGACACAGCTGAACTACATCAGGAAACAGGATATAAATCCCCCAGAACCGGTAAGTCGGCGCAGAAGCCGATAAGGTGAATGCGTTTTGGAGGAAGGAGAAGAGTAGGATTGTGCTCAATAGGAATAAGGCAGTGGTTCTCAAACTTTTTGGACCAAGTACCACCCCTAATCCAACCAAAGCATCCAAGTACCACCTACAAGTCATCATCTCATAGGAACCCCAGAAATTCTCAATGACCAACATGAGTGCGCGTGCACACACACTCACACATACATATAATAAATATTATAATAATAACTTTATTTGATATAGCGCCTTTAAAGGTGGCTTCTCAAAGTGTTTTACAGAAAAACAACATTAACAACAACTAATAAAAAAGCACCATTTCAGTGAGAGGGGTGAGCCTGTTTAGTTGAGCAAAGCAGATGTGAATTAATTTTTCGAGCCTTGATACAATTCACAACAGAGTCTAACGGCTATTAAATCGTCAGGCATTTTACTTGACGGCAAAGGTCTCGCGGTGGATGTTGTAATGCTTACATTAATTTCTGGAGCAACCTCTCTAATTAGTGCAACTACACCGTTATGTCGGCTTGTCATTGCTCTAGCACCGTCTGTACAAACTCAGACACATTTTATCCAGTCGATGCCATTCTCTTCGATAAATTAATTCAGAAGCTGAAATACGTCCTCTCCTGTAGTTCCTGTTGGTAGCGGCTTACAGAACAGAAAGTCCTCACGGGACGTACGCTCAAACTCGTATCTAACGTAAACGAGCAAATTGGCCAAATCGACTACAGATTTATCTAATTGCAGTGAAAAACATCTGCTCATCTTAACGCGCTCTGTCATCGTACTTTTGATATAATCCTTCATTTCAATAATTCTATGAATGACTGTCTTTCAGGGGGAGGGGGGCAGCAGGTCGAGCTGTTTAGCAGCTTTTTCTCTACACATAATACGTGTCAGCTCTTTTGCCAACGGTAAATAAGGTTCTTCAAAAATAGTGTAGCTTACCTGCTTTAGCAATCCGCAAGCTTGCATTTTTCCGCGTTTCAGTTTTTATTTCTGTATTTATTTAAAGTTTTTATTTCATGCGCATGGGAGCGAAACACAGAGACGCTCGGTGTATTTTTCTCAAATTAGAACAGTTCTTAAATATTTTTCTGTTATCACGCTTTCGTGTGCTCACAAGATTACCTGCATTTGCAGCACGTATTTCTATGCATTCCTGTGTTTACAACTTTGGCATTGTTCCAAAATCACGCACATTCTCCTTTCTCCCTATTTGCCGGAGATACAGTAGCTTTTTTTTAAATACAATTGGTCACTTGCATCCGTAGCACGCATTCCTATAGAGTGGTATAGAATTACAGAGTATCTCTTGTGTCCACTGAAGTATTAGCGCGTACTGTATCGTAGTACGTAGGCTGCATATTCGACATGTATTAAAATACAAAATATGAAAACCCGTCCCGATTTTTCAGCGCACACGGCACAGTTCCAGGGTGTGGGACACCACATTATATGGTTCAGTCACAGAAACAGGAGAGCATGCCTTCTTCTTATTATTATTTTGTTTTTGTTTCTGAGAGATCATGTTACATAGTATATATAAAACAATTTTACGTTGTACTTCAAAGTTCTGGATCATAAACATTTTACTTTTCCTTGCTGAAAGTCTAACGCACAAGAGAGAATGGCGATATACATAAAAACGTGGTACCAGATGATAATTTCTAGTGGCTTCCTGAATATTTGTCCCACAAAAGACACTTTTTGGGGAAAAAAAAACTTTGATTTGATGAGCTATCATGTGAACTCTTGCTCTTAAGATGGAAAGAGATTGCATTTGGTATTGCATGTAATTAGATGGTAATTCTTTTATTTGCTCTGTCCTCTTGTTAAGATGTGTTATATCAGGCAAATTAAGTATTTTTTTTTCATCAATTTCCCTACGGGATTAATAAAGTATTATCTATCTATATGTTCAGTAGAAGGGTTGTCATATTTTGTCTGTTAATCAAACATAAACAATTCTGGACAACTATTTTTTTTTATAATGAATATTATAATGCCTCTGAAGTCACATTAAAACTTCCTGTAGAATTAAAAAACACAGAAATACAAGCGGGCATGATTTGTGTCCAGGATACTCTAATGTAATAAGTCCTGCCAAGGAAAGTGCCCCCTTCTCTCGTTTTGAGCCACTGCCCTCCAAAAGGTCTCTGTGCAACTCTGTTTGGGAGATGTCAAGATGCTGAGCCCATGCTGTGCTTTACTGGCGGGTGTAGAGGACACGGAAAGCACATCGAGTTCCCTGGACATGAAAACTGACAGGTGGTTAAAACTTCTCTCAATAAACAGGAGATCCTGTGTCCAAAATCCTGAGGTGCCTTTCTTCCTGTCTTGACATATAGAATGTATTATTAAAGACAATCACATAGGGCTTGATTTAGTTTAATGCAAGTATTTATTTCCTATCTTGGAACAACTTGTTTTTCAACAACATTCATACTATTTGTGAAATATGAAATACAAATCTTGCTTATGGGTGCAGAAGAAATACTGCCAGCTGGAGAGAAAATTACGGATTTTTTTCTTTAAACAAACACCTGCATAGGGAGATGTAAAACAAAAATCCACTTGAGACGTTTTCGTTGGGGAGGAGGGTTGTGGAAGGGCAAAAAAAAATCTGTTGCGTTTCACAAAATTCACACTTACGAACGGCGCAAGTCGCAGATGATTCACTTCTCTTGACTAGGTGGCGCTAGGAGGTGCAGTGAAGTTTATATCCGGCTGCAGAAACTCTTTCTCAGCTCTGCTTCTCGATTGTCTTGAAGTCGCCGCCACGCTAACGAATGACGTCATCATACGGCGCGACACTGCATGTATTTCACCCACGTGTAGGTGAGTGAATCATTTTCTTTAGATAAAGAAGGAAGTTGTTTTTTAATAACTTCAGTTTCTGAAAACGTAGAGTCTTGTCGGTTGTGTTTATGCTTGAACAGAGCACAGGCCTGATAACAGAATCTGTGAAGAATAAAAATAAAGAAGTTGTTCTGTTTAAACATCGCAAGTCAGCCTTTGTTTCTGACCGACTCTGAAGAAGGATGGCGGAGTGCTTGTTAAATCTGCAAACCCAGCTTGACTCTTTTATGCAGGTTTTGCTCAAATCGATCGTGTATGAAGTGTCAGAAGTTTTTGGAAACAGGATGTCTGACTCCGAGAACGAGTTTCAAGAAAAACTTCGCAGCGTCTCCCAGATCCTGGTGAGACGGGCCGTGATTAAAATCACACAGTGTGTGAAGGACAGTGTCGGGAGTGAAATGGCGCAGCTGAAGAAGGAAAACGAGAGCCTGAAGTGGAGATTGCAGCTGTGGGAGAAGGAGTCGGGAGCAGGAGGAAATCAGGGGCAGACAGATCAGGGTACCCAGACGCTTCCTTGTGAAGTGACTGCAGGAATAAAAGAAGAAATGGACACGAAACTGGAGCTGTCAGGTCAGTGTGACCGGGGTAAAGTTATCTCGAAGTTCGAAAACGATTTTGGCACGCCTGTAGCGCTTTCACGAAACCTCTTAGAGTGGCGAGAATGTTTGTTTTGTGTATAAAATACATTGTGGATGCTTTCTCAGCCTTTACGTTTTCGTTTTTATGACATTTTTTGGACCGAGCACGAATATTCTTTTGTCCATATCTTCGCAATGGAAGCACAGAACGCCTTCAAACCAAAAGCATTTTAAAGACCACGACTCGTGGATATTTCCACAGCCTTTACATCAAACTATCAGTGAGCTAATTATCTTTTTTTAAAACTCCGGTTTTTCATTGATGCGTAATTACGTACGAACTAGAACCCGGGGGACCGCTGTGTGCCCACGTTCACAACGCGAGAAATACTGTTCAATACGGCTTCGTGCGAAAAACCCGTATATGACCATAGGAAGCAGAACAGCGCAGTCTCCCATTACCCAGACTGTAAGCACGGGAATAAAGCTTTGTTTGATTTCTGAAACCCTTCCTTTACATCCTGTTTTCATTCAGGTAAGGGTCAACTATATTCACAATACTACTGACAACAGGAAGATTAAAATATTCTTTTCGCAGCAGCTTATTAAAAACAGCTCCCATGATGTTCAAACCGACTTTTTACACAGAACACTGACACAGCTTTGCATTCTGAATCTCTTTTTCTCATGCTTTTATTTAATATGGCACAATGCACTGGGATAGGGGTATTCTGTTCACAAACCAATAGCATTTAAACCACAGCACCCACAATGCTGCAAGTGTTTTGCACACTAAGCAGGTCCTCTGACTTTTCCCAGCTTTGTTTTGGGTTGTGGAACCTTTCTTTATATTTTTTAGGATTTTCTGAAGATAACAATACAGGTAACACACTGGGACAGGTGGGTCGTCTTCATGGCTCAATAGCATTTCAAATACAACAGCCACACTGCTGAAACCAAGTGTTTTACACACCACATGTGCTTCCATTGCAGAGATATGGACAAAAGAATATTCGTGCTTGGTCAAAAAAATGTCATAAAAATGTCATAAAAACGAAAACGTAAAGGCTGAGAAAGCATCCACAATGTATTTTATACACAAAGCAAGTGTTTTTGTAACTCTAAGAGATTTCGTGAAAGCGCTACAGGCGTGCCAAAATCGTTTTCGAACTTCAAGCTAACTTTACCCCGGTGTCAGTTTGGTGACTTGTATGAAGTCAGAGTGTGTTAAAGAACAGTGTCTATAACTAACTCAATGGTGAGATTTTTTATTTTATTTTAAAGAAAACATCTCACAAGAGTTAACATTCTTGTTATCTAACAAACTATCAAACTGTCATAAAAACTTTCCTCACTGGTGAGAACATAGTGCAGAGATGCAGAGTGAAGTGGGAAAGACTTGTGTGATGTAGCAACGGGATTCTTTAATAGAAACTGAACTGTTTTGTCCGGTTACAGTGCTGAAAACACCTCGTTCACATTCAACAATTGTTCCACTGAATCAATTTGTATTCCAACGTCATTATGAAACAACATTTATAAATGAACAAGTAATAGGTTTATTCCATGCTGACAAAAACACAACGTTTCGGCCGTGGAGCCGTGTTTTTTCTCTCTTCTTTTTTTCAGCATAGAATAAACCTGTTTCTTGTTCCTTTGCAGCCTATACATGCTGACACAGCTATCCACATGAACATTTATAAATATTGTATTTAAGTTGTATTGGTCTAAATTTTTATAAGTATACTAATGATTGTGTATATAAACATTTTTTAATTGGTTTAAGTATTACTGTCGTCCAGGGTCTGTGTCTGTATTGAGTCCTCTTGAATATTAATCCAGTGTGTCTATATTAACCCCTCTCTTTCTCAATGCAGTGTTAATGTACTGTAGTGTCCAGAAAGTGTCTGTATCAACCTCTCACTCAGTGCAGTGTTAATGACCTGTTGTGTGCAGTCAATGTGTCTGTATTAACCCATTTCTTTGATTGCAGTATTAATGTCCTATAGTGTACAGTCAGTCTGTATTAACTCCTCTTTCAGTGCAGTGTTAATGTGCTGTAGTCTCCAGTCTCTGTGTCTGTATTCACCCCTCTCTCTCAGTGCAGTCTTTATGTCCTGCAGTGTCCAGTCAGTGTCTGTATTAACCAGCCTCTCTCTGTGCAGTTTTAAAGTAATGTAATGTGCAGTCAGTGTGTGTCTATTAACCCCTCTCTCTGTGCAGTGTTAATGTACTGTATTGTGCAGTCAATGTGTCTGTATTAATCCCTCTCTCAGTGCAGTGTTAATGTACTGGAGTGTCCAGTCAGTGTGTCTGTAATAACCAGCCTCTCTTTGTGCAGTTTTAAAGTAATCTAATGTGCAGTCAGTGTGTGTCCCTTTCTCTGATTGCAGTGTTAATGTGCTGTATTGTCCAGTCGCAGTGCCTGTGTTAAGCCCTCTCTCAATGCAGTGTTAATGTACTGTATTGTGCAGTCAATGTGTCTGTCTTCACCCTTCTCTCTCAGTGCAGACTTTATGTCCTGTAGTGTCCAGTCAGTGTCTGTATTAACTCCTCTCTCAGTGCAGTGTTAATGTACTGGAGTGTCCAGTCAGTCAGTGTGTCTGTATAACCCCTCTTTCAGTGCAGTGTTAATGCACTGTAGTGTCCAGTCAGTCAGTGTGTCTGTATTAACCCCTCTTTCAGTGCAGTGTTAATGCACTGGAGTGTCCAGTCAGTGTGTGTGTGTATTAACCCCTTTCTCTGATTGCAGTGTTAATGTACTGGAGTGCCCAGTCAGTGTGTCTGTATGAACCCCTCTCTTTCAGTGCAGTGTTCATATACTGGAGTGTCCAGTCAGTGTGTGTGTATTAACCCCTCTCTCTCAGTGCAGTGTTAATGTGCTCTAGTGTCCAGTCAGCATGACTGTATTAACCTCTGTTTCGGTGCATTGTTAATGTGCTGTAGTGTCCAGTCAATGTGTCTGTATTAACCCCCCCTCTCTCTCTCAGTGGAGTGTTAATGTAAATGTAATGTAATAGTGATATTATTACAGAAGTCTTACTTTTTACATGGTAGTTAGGTTTCTGATTAAGATAAATCAGAACATGCCCTTATACCCACTTATTCCGCTATGTTTAAACAACCCAAATTGATTGTGAGTGTACTTGTATGAATGTGTGTAGTCTAAAGCTTTTAAGATCACATGGCCTCAGTTATCACTACTATGCTGATGATACTCAAATATAAATCCATTCCAAACCTGACGTTGATGTGGATGTATTTAGTTTTATCTCCGATATAAAATCTTGGATGATTCAAAATGTCCTTCATCTTAACTGTGACAAGACTGAAGTCATGCTTATTGGCACCACCCATCAACTTTATAAAACCAGTGCTGTAACCCTATCTGTAGATGGTCTCGTACTTGAGCTTCAGTCTAAATTGAAAAACTTGGGGATGATATTTGACGTTTGACCCACATGTGCAGCATGTTGTCAGAACATCTTTCATTCACCTCATAAATATTGCTCGACTACGCCTTATGTTATCACTAACTGTTGCTGAAAAGTGTTGTCTAATCTTGAATCGACTACTGTAACGCTCTACTCTCTGGGGATTCTAAATCCACATTGAACAAACTTCAGTATGTCCAAAATTCAGCAGCCAGCATCCTGACCAGGTCTAGTGCAAGTGTTCACATTACTCCTATCCTGTAGTCCATGCACTGGCTTCCTGTCAGGGTTCATATCGACTTAAAAATCCTCCTGCTCACCTATAAGACTGCAAGTCTTGGCTTGGCACCTCCATACTGGTCTGATATTACCACCCTACTCCCTACCTTGCAATCATAGCTCTTCTAATTGTGTTCAACAATTTTTCCCCCCAGTCTGTCTACACTCTATGGGTGGCATGGCCTTCTCCTGTTTTGCCCCAAGCTCTGGAATTCTCTCCCCAAGGTATCAGAGAGTCACCTTCTCTAAACTCCAAATCCAGACTCAAAACCTTTTTCTTCAGAAGAGTCTTTATTTAACTGTTCTGTACCCCTCTCTTCCTACTGTACTTAGTACCACTGTCTACTGTCTACTGTCTCCTCTAACTGTGTATTCTCATCGTGCTAATTTTGTGTATTTTATGTTGTTGGCATTCTGTAAAATGCTTTGATTAGCCACCTCTAAAGGTATGAAACTATAAAATAAAGTTTATTCTTATGAAGGTCTTGTCTTGTCTTGTATTTACAGGCTCAGAGGCCAGTGTTCTCTCCGACGCTGGGGAAAGGGCTCCTCTTGAACAGCAGCACAGTGAGGAGGAATGGGGCTCCAGTCTGATGCAGGAGACAGAGCTCCCTGCCTCAGAAGGGAAAGAGGCACTTAGTGAGCAGCACACAGAGAGCAGACAGAGTATCAAGGATCTGGACTCTGTGCCCATGATGAAGACAGAGCCTGAGAGTGAGACACCTGGGCTCTTAGTATGTGATGATTTTACAGAGAAGATGAATAATCTGGACACAACCAATATTACACAAGGTTGTAATGAACTGGGCTGTGTCTCTGTACAAGAGCACAGTGAAGAACTGGATGCTTTAAATCTTACAGAGCAGGATATGGATCCCAAGTTGATTGACCCTGCAGAGCAGCAGACTGATGTACCTGGTAAAGAGAACTGTACTGAGATACAGCACACAGAGGAGAGTCAGTACAGGGAGGAGCAACAGCAGCTCCTACAGGGCTTGATAATAATTAGGCCTTGTTTTGTTCAAGTCGAAAGACTGTCATTGCAGAGTCTGAAACAATCATATGATCCCTTAGTATCTGAATGCTTTACACACAGGTTTAATAATCTGGTTACTGAGAAAATTGTTGAAAGTTTTAATGAACTAGAGAGTATGTCTGTTCTTGGGCAAAGAGAGGAACAACTGAATGAACTGGATGGTTTTAGTCTCAGAGAGCTGGAGAAGGAGCCCCAGATGATTCACACGGCTGAGCAGCACACTGAGGGACACTATGGAGAAAACAAATCTCAGTTTCAGCACACAGAGCAAGACCATTCCATGGACCATTTGCAGAATAAGAGACCCCAGCACGATCAGGGGATGAAGAAGAATCACTCAAGGCCTTGCTCAGATGGAGTGGACAAACTGCCATTAAGGCACAGGGAGAAGCAGCGTTTCTGTCAGTCTAGCATTTCACAACCCTACCAGCACCTTCACACAGGAGAGAGACCTTTCAGCTGTAGTCATTGTGGGAAGAGTTTTAGTCAGTCAAGTAACTTAATAGCCCACCTGCGCATTCACACAGGAGAGAAACCATTCAGCTGCAGTCAGTGTGGGAAGAGTTTTAGTCAATCAAGTAACTTAAAAACCCACCAGCGCATTCACGCAGAAGAGAGACCATTCAGCTGCAGTCAGTGTGGGAAGAGCTTTATTCGGTCAGGTGACTTAAAAACCCACCAACGCATTCACACAGGAGAGAGACCGTTCAGCTGCAGTTAGTGTGGGAAGAGTTTTAGTCGGTCAAGTAACTTGATAGTCCACCAGCACATTCACACAGGAGAGAAACCATTCAGCTGCAGTCAGTGTGGGAAGGGTTTTATTCAGATAAGCGCCTTAGAATCACACCAGCACATTCACACAGGAGAGAGACCATTCAGCTGCAGTCAGTGTTGGAAGAGTTTTAGTCGGTCAAGTAGCTTAAAAACCCACCAGCGCATTCACACAGGAGAGAGACCGTTCAGCTGCAGTCAGTGTGGGAAGAGTTTTAGTCAGTCAAGTAGCTTAATAGCCCACCAGCGCATTCACACAGGAGAGAGACCATTCAGCTGCAGTCAGTGTGGGAAGGGTTTTATTCAGATAAGCAACTTACAATCACACCAGCACATTCACACAGGAGAGAGACCTTTCAGCTGTAGTCAGTGTGGGAGGAGTTTTAGTTGCTCAAGTGACTTAAAAACCCACCAGCGCATTCACTCAGGAGAAAGACCGTTGTAGTGGCAAGGTTTATTAAAATACAGGAATTAAGTTTGCTGCTCCCTTGCCAGTCTCTCTCTCCCTCATCTCAAGTGGTGCTTGATACAGAGAGGCCATTCCATTTGGTTCACATTTAAGGTGTTTTTCTAGCTGATAGAGTGTTCTGATAAGGAACAACTCCCAAATTTGAGTCCCATCAGCCACCCTAATGAATGGTCATCTCTGGTGCAGATTCCAAAGGAGAGTCTCATCCCAAGTGGTTTACAACACCAAGGTCACGAGACACCAATAACTGTAGGGTTTTGTGCATTTCCTGGGACAATTGTTTATTGTAGCAGTAAGTCACAAAATGATTCTCAAATGCCCATGGATCTTTCAACCAATGAGCGACCGTAGTTCCTCCAGGTAAACCTCCAGCTCCTCCTGGACATCTTCAGACTCAGCTCAGACAGTCACGTAACGGCCAGTTTGTCCCAGTGCCAGGACTTTTCCTTGTTCTAAGAGTTGAGAACGGAGGTTGCCAGCGTGTAACCAAAGGATCCACCTGAGGTTAGCCCAGGAGCATGCCTCGTGAACCCACTGTGAACGCTCACCTGATCAACGAGTGAACTACTTTTGGAACTGTGGACAGCTGAATATCAGTATTCAGGACTCGCGCTACATCGGGAACAAACCGGTCTTCTTCCTGTCTAAAGAGTGTGACTTGCTCAGATCTGCAGTCACTTTTCTGTGTGCAAACTGCTAGTTTCAGCCAACACTAACTAGCCGGTCTTCAGAGAGCATCAGCAGCGCACCGCAGCAGAAATCTCTCCCTCCTTCTCCTTCTCTCACGTCAAACCAGCACTGCCTCAATGCCAGTTGATATCAATTTAATTCCTATGAGTTATGTACTTGGTTTAGAGTATTTAGTGTAGAAGTTGTAACCAAGTTCATTTACGAAATGGTCTAAATGAATGATATACTGAATGTATGTCCCTCTTAGTATTTGTAACTCTTCGTGATTGAATGTATACCTTTTGTATTCTGCTAACCCTCACTATAAGATCTGTTATGTTCAAATGCACATTTTATGCATTAATAAATGTATTCTCTTGTATTAGTATCCGAGTGTGTGTGTTGCTGAGTATCCCGCTGGGACGGTCTTCTAATAGCCATCAAAGAATCATTTTCTGACTTAATGCTACAATTAATAATTGTGCCTGTAAATGCACAAACACCTACATTTACTGGAGCCTCGTGAGAGGATGCCTATAAGCTCCTCCAGTCAGGACAGGAGCCTCTACTGTATACAGAGAGGGGTGGGAGGGGGGAACAAGCTGATACCCTGGCTTCTCTCCAGACACAGCTGGATGAACTCCTCCAGTTGGGATATGTGGCTCTACTGTACACAGAGGGGGGAACAAGCCGATACCCAGGCTTCTCTCCAGACACACCTGGATGAGCTCCTCCAGTCAGGACAGGAGGATCTACTCTACACAGAGAGAGGTGAAAGGGGGGAACAAACTTCCCAGCCCTGTTGTTGAAATTGATACCCTGGTTTCTCTCCAGACACAGCTGGATGAGCTTCTCAAGTCAGGACAGGAGGATCTACTGTACACAGAGAGGGGTGGAAGGGGGGAACAAGCTGATACCCTGGCTTCTCTCCAGACACAGCTGGATGAGCTCCTCCAGTCACGACAAGAGGCTCTACTGTATACATAGAGGGGTGGGAGGGGGGAACAAGCTCCCCAGGTCCGTTGTTGAAGCCGATACCCTGGTTTCTCTCCAGACACTGCTCGATGAGCTCCTCCAGTCAGGACAGGTGGCTCTACTGTACACAGAGAGGGGTGGGAGAGGGTAAAAAGCTGATACCCTGGCTTCCCAGTGGGCAGTGATTCGTCAAATATACGTATATATCACAGCGATAATATAGCTATGCATATATATATACATTGGCGCGATGTATAATCAATGTTGAATTGCAACCGTAAAATTGACGACATTAATAAATGCATATATATAACGTCAAAAACACATCTAACACAGTGCCAAAGGCTTTTTATACATTGTTTGTGCTGCATCTAGGAGTATACGGCAATCTGCATAGTGTACGAAGTAAATTATTTTCGCAGTAATTAATTTATTTACACAGCTTTGCATACAAGGGTTTTGTGGAGGGGTCTTGCCCCTTGCCTGAAAAAAAAAATGTTTGAGTGCCTATAGATTTTCTATTTTTATTTTCTTAAGAAAAGTTGATACCATTTCCTGGACACCCCGTCCCCCAACAGAGCCGGTGCCCAGGGAAAAATCTGTAGGGGGGCGTCTGAAATTCTGAGGGGGGGTGATATTTTGGTTGAAACTGAGCTGTATGGTGCAGCTACCCAAATGAAATCTCGCAGCTATGCCATTTATTAGTGCTTCATGATAGAAGATAACGACTAGCGATCTGGTATTTTCCATGAAGTTCAATTTCACATTTTTTGTCACTCTCGCAGTTTGGATTGCCTGGAGCGCAAGTTAAGTTAAGTAAATCCTTTTGCCCAAAACTGAAAGGGCGACACTCCTCCCTCCCCCCGTGACTCCAGGCCTGTCCCCATCTTATTCCATAATGTCATTATATATAACACCTTACAACAGTGACCGATCCTTACAAACTGCATGCGTTAAAATTGCACATCAGGGGGGCACATAAACGCGATGTATTATCAATGTTAAATTTCAACCATAATATCGACAACATTAATAAACGCATACGTTGAGAAAATATCTAACCCAGCATATTTTCTGGTTATATACCACAATGCATTGCTAGTATTCGTTGGTCACCATTTTGGAGACGTTTTTCAATCGTAGAAGATTGAAGTATTTATCCGCAAATATCTCAACAATCCTCTTTTGACGAGTAAGTATAAATAATAATAATACTATCTGAATACATACAGATCTTACTTAATATTATTTTGATTAAAATAGTACGTGAATAAGCAAAAAATGGCACATAAAAATAGTGCGAATGGGGAAGATGACACAAAATCGTTTTGCTGTTTCTTACATTGTTACATTGGGTCTGTTTCCTTTTCTTTCCAGCATGAAATAGCAAATTGTTACAAAAGCACCAGCTAATGTCCAATAGTGTTTTTTTTTTTCAAATTACATTTAAAGGCTTCACACACTTTTTAATGAAACAAAAGTGTCCTGAAACTCCCTAACTTTCAGGTTTGTTTCATTCTCTGATGTAGCTGTCTCTAAAGTCAGACATGATGTTTAGCAGATGTGAACTGTGCCTTCTCTTTTGTGTTCAAGGGTATTCGCTGCGTGAGCTCCTCACTGTGTGTCCTGAACAGCTCTATTTTGTTTAGATTATCTATGTGGTGTACAGATAGAACTCAACTGCATGGTGAGAATTCCGGGTTCAGTACCAGCAGAACCTGAAAAACGTATAGCTGACCTAGTGATTTGAACATACAGCCTTCTGATCTGGAGTCAGACACGCTACCGTTGCACCAGGTCACACCAAGCAGCTACTTTTAATCCCCCAAAGGAGAAAAAACAGCGTCGCGATTTTTAAAATTTTTTATTTCATTCTCTCCTGTGAGGAGCACCGCTCTTCTGAAGAGAGTCTCTTTTTCCCAGAACACATTTTATTCTTCCTGCACAGCTCTTGTGTAGGTGTTGTTCTCAATAACAGATCCAGAAACATTGACCCCATGGTGCATCAGTAGCACGGCTGTCTCTAAATCCAGACTAAGTTTTCAAAGTATATCGGAGTCAATTGATACTGATCAGGTTCTGCTGCTGCTGAGCCCGCAGCCTTCACCGAAAGGTCCAATTCCCCAAGTCTGCTGACCTTACGATGTCCATCCCTTCTCGTCAAAACTCGTATTTTCACAGGGTACCCTTCAGAAATCGCAGTACAGAATGAAAAAACTCCAGTAGATCTCAGCCGCAGTTGGTGAGTTTCCTTTAAAAACAAATTAATCTCCCGAAATTTTACGGAGTGTATCACTTTCACTGAGACCGAGAAGTGTTAAGCTGTATAATGAGTCTTGTGGCTCGGTTGTTAACCAAAAGGGTGGTGGGTTGAGCCCTCCCAGGGACGCTATGAGCCTTTTAATGATCACACCCTCCTCACTTCATTTCTCCACCAGTCTTGTACCACAATCAAATACAGAGCCCGTAGGGGGCAGTAGGCTTGTATATATAGCTCACTGTGTATATAATGAAGAAGCAGAGATTAGTTTCTCATCTGCATGTTGCAGAGCCTTATGCAACTCGTACCAACAGCTAGGGTTTGATCCCTGCATGGGCTATTAGTTGAAAAACCATTGTAAATGACATGTAACAGATTTATCCAGCGTTCTTTTATGTTTCACACTAAATTGAGATCTTGAAACCAAAATAATTAGAAATATGGAACACAACCGTTGTTCCCCAAGAAGGAAAGCTATTTTACACTGATGTCACTCCTTTTTATTTAACCCAGATTGTGAAGACAACTCCACCCTATCAAAGGAAAATGTTACACAAAAGTTGGAAAGCACACTCTGAACCTATCTGTATATTTGATTTCCGTGATCTGTTCAAGGCTGCTTAGTGCTTCGCAAGGAAATCATTTCAGGGAAGAAACTCAGTTTAGTGAACTACTTTTGTGTTTTCACTCATTGAATTTGATCTTTGTACTCTCTTTGCATTCTCAGCAATAATATTTCAAAGTTACAGTTCGGATTTATTGGAAAACTTCACAAGCATTATGAGGTTAGGACTGTAAAATAGTTTTTTAATATCTTGGTATATTTACCTTCATTTTAATATAGACATAACCATAAATGTTGTTAAGCATATTGTACTTTTGTCGTACTTTTTAAAACATTTTAGCTGACGACGCACGGTGACTATTATATGATACATGCAAGACATCTGAAAACGAAGATGTAATTACAATAAAATTAACAATTAACAGAAAACCACAATTTGTATATTATTCCTCGATATCGATGATCAGTTGAATGATTTGAAGAAACTATCAAAGAAACAGCAGCAATAGCAGATGATTTTGGTTTTGAACCCAACTTTACACCACAATAATCCATTTGTCCTCGAAAAAAGAAAAGACAGGCATGTTTTGAGTCTCATAATTATCCTCTTCTAGATCCAAAAGAAACGTATAAATTGATTGCTTCGTTAGTATTTTGGATTTTCTTACGAAGATCACACGAAGTATTGCCAGGATCTATATTTAGCGTTTGGTAGCGATAACACTGCTGATATTGATTGAGTAAAAATCTATGATGTATTGACAGCTTTATCTGAAGCGAGAAGTCCTCGAACGCCGCTTATGAAGTGTTGGGACTCATACCAAGAAATACTTTTTGTTTTCCCACCCAAAATGCTGCTATTGCATTACACATTATATTGTAACGCTTACGGCCGACAGGCACTGTGTAAGAGCCGGCGTACCAGAGCAGGTGACGTCACCGCCCTTCCCTGTGATAGTAGGACCACAGCTACTGGGCTGTACCGAGATCTCTCTTTGGCTCACTGGGCTGGGTTGCTGCAGAGAGACGTGGGAGTCGTGGGTTCGAGCCCCCGATGGTGGGGGGCCGACCTAATGCGGCAAGGGCGCCCGCTTGCGCCCCCGTTGTGTTACATTATGAACATTACCAGTTGTGGTAGCTTCTGGGTGCGATTTTCCAAAATTGAAACTAATTACAAAATTATTTAAGATGAGCCATGTCCAAAAATTTTAAATCATGACTAATATTAATATCAACTGAAATTACTACAGAAAAAAAGATTTAACCGAAACATTTATAAGGCTATGCAAGCCTAAAAAGTAGAACAATTAATTTCATATAACTTTTATTTTTTTAGAAATGGTGCTCACACACCTGAAGACACTAACGTTTCTCTCCGCTAGAGTATGTGAATAATAGTTTAACCCAAAATGTTTCTAATTGTGATTTTGTTAAAATGCAATAAATCGTCTATCAGCAGTAAGAAATTATTAAGAAAGTAAGAAATTGTTTTATTTCATAAACTGTAAGACGTGAAGATAGTTTACAGTTTGCATCTTTCGCTTTGTCTTTTAACTTAAGCGTACAGGATCGAAGCCTGTGTGCGGACGGTTGTGCTTCTTGAATCTCTTGTAATCATCAAAAGACGTTGTTTAGTCTTTCAGTTTTTTCTCGAGTTGTACCATGGATGTTTTATATGATCCATACTTTTCATGCTCTTTTGAATTTTCCTTCACTTATGGAAAAAGTTCAAGGTCTTGTTGTCGCTGTGCTCCACATCTAGACGAGAGCACCTGTAACAGTACGATGCAGCTTTCAGTTTAGTGCGGAGTGCAGAAGGAGGACTCGCTCGCTGAATGATCTCTCAAGAAATCCCGGGTGAGATTCAACAGGTGGCTTCTGCAACAGCCACGACAAGTCTGAAGACTTTCTCTGAATTTCCTGAATATACTGTAACGTTAAATTAGTTCAAATAATTTGGTAGTTAACATAACTAAATGCTTTGGAGGTATATTTACAGCAGAGCAAGACTTCAGGCACTTCGAGTATGCATGAAATTAATTGTGTAAACCTGGATCTATATGAACAAGAGTTCTCTTGTTCATAATATATTTTTATATTTGTTAATTGAATATATCAATTGAGTATATCTGTTATATTTTTTAATGGGATAGGACTGTACACTGGTGGTTCCCAGTGGAAAAAAGGGTTATTGAGCCATTGGACATTCAGAGATTATATGTTGTGTGGGCGAATGTAACCGTGTGCGAAAGTAACAAAAAAATCCTCTTAGATGATCAAAGAATAAGTTGGGTGGGTGGATGTAACTGTGCTCTAACAATCCTCTTAGATGAAGCCCTACAGATGCAGCCCCTGAAAGTGTATTCGACTTACCTGTATAGTACTGCTGACACAAATGTAGCCTCTACATCAGACAGAAAAGGCAATGTGTTCGCTTAATCGTGTGAAGGATCTCCTTGTGAATCTGTCTCATTCATCAATGGAAATAGAAGCCATTAGAATACGATACATGTTCACCTTCAACCCCGCAGCTGCCGGACGTGCTTGTTTTAGGACTATTTGCGATGAGTATCGCATTAGTAGGTATGTGTCCTTAAAAATGTAAGGGACATTCAGTTATATACAGACGGTACAGAGACAAAGTAATAATCCTATTTTAACGTGTCCTGCATTTTAACTTACTGAACAGATAAATCGAAATGTTCTTATTCAGAGCCCCTGCAATTCATGCAAATTAGAACCACAACAATACTCCTGAGTCCTGAGCACCACACTGAGCACACGTTCAACTGGGCTCTGACTTTGTTCAGCACGACTTCTTGTTGCAGTTGAGCTCAGAGCTGGAGATGATCTCCATATTCTACCGCACTAACTAGTCCTAAACGTAGAACACAGTACACACTTTCTTTAAAACAATTTAAAATATTACACAAAGGCTGTAAAGCACACTCTGAATCGATCCGAATATTTGATTTCCACGATCCGTTTAGGCAACAACAGGCAGCGTGGAGCTTCTCCAGCAAAGCATTTCTCAGTTTTGTGAACTACTGGTGTTTTTAACAAACTGATTTGCATAGCTTGTCAGCATGGCTGAGTAGTGTAAAGCGCCAGACTCAAGGGCTCCTGCCTTTCCATTGCTTGGGTGTTCTGGTCTCTGAATAGAGGTGTGGGTTCAAATCCCACTCCTGACAGCTGCTCCCTTTTCCCGTCTTCTTCTGCTCGCTGACAACAACCGGAAGAGGAAAACTGAGAAACCGGTTTGCGGGCACATGATGGGCAGGGAAATGCTTCGTGAATACTTACACGTTATTAGCAGAAAGTCAAATAGGCTTCGATTTCTGCCTTAAGAACTGTTTCGGGTGCCTGTAATCGAGTAAAGATTTACGGCCAAGGTATGCATTGAAAGGTGAAAGACCGAAAATATAAATCCAGAAGAAGATTTATTAAAACATTGTTTTCCTTGCGGTTTCTCCTGTATTTAATTAAATGTGGCATTGTGAAATCAACCTGTAGCCATACGGAATGCAGAGTGACAGCAGAAGGAACAGAGAAGATTATATAAGAAGATCATATAAGTCTCACAGTCTTATAAATTTACAATTAGATGAATTATTGTAACAGTTATACCGTTAATTTAAATAATCAGACTACCTATGGAACTGAGAGCAGTCTGGAAATAAAACCAGGAAACACATTTTAACCTCCAGGATCAGGTTCCTGATCCTCCTGGCTTCTATACTCTGATGATTCGTTTAAAACATTTAAAAGCACGTATTACAGGGACTTGTGCTATTTCTCTACTGCTCCACACGGGTACGCCTTGTAACACATTAATCTGTGAAGTAAACAATTTTTTTCCTGTTTAATGAATTTCAGTCCTTGGTTTGTCGCTCTCCTTTTACAACTGTTATGATTCGCTTCTTTTCACAGCCCGGTGTGTTCTTTTTTGGGGGGGATGTTATATCTGTAAGAAAAGCCGCCCGGGCTCCGGACAGGAGTCTCCTCCAGCGGAGATGCACTCTGCTCTGTCAGAAAGAGCACTGTGACGTCATAGACACCAGCCTGAGCGCCTGGATCAGAGAGCGAGGGCACGCACAGAGGAGAGTTATTGATCACTTATCCATCGAAAACCAATTAATTCAACTGAAGAACCGTAGAATAAACGATTAACTTCACCGATTGGTGAGTACTGATTCTTTTTCCGTTTTTGACCCTGTTTTAAATACCTAGAAAACAGTCAATAAAGACTGTATCCATCAATTACCATAGTGCGTTTAGTGTAGAAAAAAAATAGGTAACTGTATCCTAGAGCTAAAAAATTATATTCCAAGTTGATAAATGTATGTAACAGTTTACATGTATTTTTTCCTGTGTTTATAAATCAAAGAGCGATGTGACGTCATGGGTAGCAACAAATACTAATACTAGTGTATTCATATTAATATTAATGAGAGTACAACTGGTTGTTTTAATGCTAGTGTTCATGTGAGTATTAATGATGATAGCGCTACTGATAGTTTTAGTTTTAATGTTCATATTCATGTTAATATCAATCATAATTATACTGTTACTGTTATTAACAGTAGTAGTAGTAGTAGTAGTGTTAGTTTTAATAATAGCATTACTGTTATTACTGTTATTATAAGTAGTTTGTGTCAGTGTTAGTGATAATGATAGTGTATGTCTTAGTGATAGTGTTACTGTTGTAATATGAGTGGTATTTGTGTTAACGTTAGTTATCGTGTATTTGTAGATACTGGATGGTATAGCTCTCGGTATAGCCCTCGGTATAGGGATAGCCCTCCTGCACATCAAACAGTCCGAGTGACTGTTAGTGTCAGTTAGTGTTGTCTGACCATTGACAAAGTACAGCTATTTTTTAGGGCGCAAGTTAAGTAAGCAAAAGTGTTCAAAAATCCTTTTGCCCTGTTCTGAGGGCCTGTCCCCATCCTATTCCATAATGTAATTATATATAATATAATACCTTACAACAGTGACCATTTCCTTACTAACTGAATGCGTTAAAGTTGTACATTAGCACATAGCAGGGGGCTCATTGCCACAATGTATTATTAATGTTAAATTACAACCGTAATATTGACAACATTAATAAACGCATATATTATTGAAATTGAAAACATATCTAACACAGCATCTTTTCCAGTTATATACCAAAATGCATTGCTGATATTCGTTGGTCGCCATTTTGGTTAAATACTGTCATGTTTTTCAACTAAGGAGAAATCTGCAAAAATCTCAGCAATCCTCTTTTCACGAGTAAGTATAAATAATAATACTATTTTAATGCATCATGTCTAACTTAATATTACTTTGATGAAAAATAGTATGTTAATAAGCAATAAATGGCACATAAAAATAGTGTGAAGGTGAAGATCACACAAAATCAACTACAAATGTGGGAATTTTAAATTTTTAAGATTATAAATTACATGTAGCACATTAGCAACACTACAGTAATGCTAATATAACAATAGTGTAAGAAAATCCTGACCTAATTCCTTTCAAATGCTGATACAAAATGTGAATGATTTCAGAAGTGGGTATTGAGTCTCCTATAGAGATCAGAGATGAATTGAGGCATGTGGGAAGGTGTACAGAACAGGTGGACTCCCAATTCCACATCAAGAGGCTGAGCACAATGGAAGAGTTCTGTACACACAAGCGAGTCTATGCTGCTGGTATGATATTATATTCTCTCTGTGGTGTAGAAAATATTTACTACTAGTATTCTTGGTTACAGATAGGTCATAATATGACAGCCTACATCTGATTAATAGGATCCATCTCTGGCATACTTTCTTATTTTGTGTTTATAATGTATAATCTTGCTTATCTTTTAATGCCAAAATAAAGTGTTTTACAAAAAGCTCTATGTTCTAAAAAGTTACTACAACTTTTGAACTTTGAAATATGGTCACTTTGTATTCTAGGACTGAGCAAATACTGCAAAAAAGTGTAGTTAATATGTGAAAATGTGCAATGGGTATGTCTGATTAGTTTATTAGTGAAGATCTAGTAGTAAAAATAACTTCTAATATTATTTCTAATATAATATTATTTCCAGATAAACCAACTTTGGAGAGTAGGCAGCAGTGATGTCAGAGTGTGTTCACAGTGTTGTCAAGGTATTGATTATTGATTTTTTAAATGTTTTTACCTTACATTTTTACTTTGATCAAGTTTAAATATCCACAAAATTTAGCTTAAAGATACCTTGTTAACCACTGAATTTGCAAGGTGTAAAACAGCAAGTGTCTATTTAAATATAAGGATTACAGTAGTACATTCGATCCTAAATATTTGAGTGAATAAACGTTGAGTGGAAACTCACTTGAGAAATGTCTAAGCTCAGTGAGAATTCAGTTTTCAGACTTATGACAAATGAACTGATGATGGAATTCAACTTCGCTGGCACAAACCGGAAAGATCAACGGCAAAAGAGGGGCCTGGGAGACACAAATCTTTATAGAGCAATTAAAGGTACTCTTATTCAATGTTGTACTTTCAAACTTTGGGTACTCTTTAATTAGGACAGACTATTGCTCAATTACTATGATGCAAGTTAAATTTAATGTATTGATTACGCTTTGAGTTTAGTAAACCTTAATGGTTCTTTTTTGAGATTATATTCAAGAAGATATTAATCATCATTTATTTGAGAACTAATATTATAAAATTTTCTCTTAGCTGCGGTGCTGAAGTCCCATCCAACAGCACCAGAAAAAGAAATAAAGGAGCACACAATGCGTATGCAAGGCAGGGGGGCTGGAAGTCTGGACACTGAAAATGATAAGTTCCTGGTTCTAACTGTTAGGACAATTAGATGGTGTTGTAAATAGTGGACAGTAAAAATCGCCTTAACTTCACATTGTAATAATATTTCCCTGGAAGTATAGAAGTTGTACATTTTAAAACTTATATTTGAATCAAAATGTTGTTTTGATTTAGATATTAGCGTGTTCATGTAATTAGTTTGTGTTTGTAAATATATTGCCATGTTACTAGAATTTGTAGCTGAAGTTTACTAGTTGTGTTTTTTTTATGATTTTTGATGATTAGCCATATGTTGATTACAATATTGTACAGATGCAGCCATTCAAAGTGCGCGGTACAGACATGTACCGGAGGTAATTGGCTACGGCGTCGTGCATCGTGACGCGCGATGACGCAATATACCGCGGTACATGTTTGGATGACCAACAGGGGCACTCGTGGTCCGTTGGTCTGTCGTAGAAAGACTTACTGTAAACGTCTTTACTGTGCCCGTTGTAGATATTGAATTTTACCACTGAAGGGAAATCTTAGTAGCTGAGCATAAAAAGAATAGGAGCATACTGTAACGCGTGTGAAGGCCATAAACGATATTAATTTTGGAACATAAACATACAGTATATAGCTGGTCTTGGTACTTTAAAGAAAAAAATACACACCAGTATTCCATTTCTCCCTAAACATTGTAAGCTTCGAAGTCTTTAACGTGATACCGGAGTCAACAAGCATACTTTTAGAATTTGATTAAAAGGGAATATAATATGGAATCGCGTATCTCAAGAATTTAATAACGGTATGATTATATCCGTGTACTGCGACAGGGCTGTGTAGGGCTGTTTCGCCTGCCTGTTCATGCGAGCTGTCTTGTAGCCTACTGGTCTAGGTGACTACCAACTGGCAGGTTGTGTGTTTGAATCCAGCTGGTGCTGGACTTTTCATTTTTATTTATTTATTTTTTAATCGCGTAACATAAACATATTACTGTATGCAAACTGTACTGTATACAGTATGTATATGTATATTTAATGTCTTAACTGTGCCCGTTTAATTGAATTTAAAAAAATTATTTAACACGAACATTAAGCTGTTTACATCTTCCGCCTGAGAACAGTCACCCGTTGCTACCCAACGCAGAAACACAGCCACTAACTAGCAAAGAGAGGACATTAGCTACCCAAAATGATAAAGAAATAAATGATTATTTTGTTTATTTCTTTTGCACATTTATTTGAACATTTCCATCGATTGTACAAGCACTTGGAAACTGTCCAATCCCTAGTTCATCAGGCATTTTACCGGTCTGGTGCCGGTCTTTGTCTTCCAGGATATAATGCCAGCGAACTCTTGTTTTTATGTCCACTATAACAGACAATCTCCTTTGCTTTTAACTGAGCGTTTAATAATTTCCTAAAATGAAAATGATTTACTTTATTTCCCTCACGGGATCAATAAAAGTATCTATCATCTGTCTAAACTATGGGACAGAATTCTGGGGTCTCCCCATACCAGAGATTATGGTAGGGCTTCAGAATGGTGTTTGGCTGACACCATCTGACACCCCTGTGATTGGAGAAAAAAGACGTGCTGGTTTGCTAAACATACTGTACAAGGAAGAGGATTTCTTTCTATTCAAAACGTGTATTTTAAAAGTTTAAGAAGTAAAAACCTTACAGCGTACACAGATTTCTAAACTGATCAGGATCGTTATCTTTGTCTTATGCATAATAATGTTCACCGCTCTGTCCAGCAAATTAATAATAAACTTTATTTTATATAGCGTTTTAAACGAATAAGTAATTAGATTCCTCATAAACCTAATCACTTGCTTTTTCTTTTTATTTAGGCTCAGATTTCAACTATAGATCGTATTATTAATAACCATAATAACAACCAACCAACAAAAACAACCATATAAACATAATACCAACCAAAAACATAGATAACGACCACAAAACAAAATCAAATAATCAAACCATTTTACTCTCGCAAAGTCCTCCAATTATCATAATCCCGCCCCTTATGCAAAACAAAACCTTCCTCCCATCCCAGTTTATTCTGTTGATCATAAACAAAATCCACCTCAATTTTCAACATAAAGCATTACACAAAATCAATACCTCAACACTCCATACTCAACAACGATAATTCACAAACAGCCAGAACATGTAACTACACATTCCCAAACAGACCTAATTTCCATAGCCCCGCCCCTTATGCAAAACCAACATCCCTCCCCTGTTCTCTCTCTCTCCTGGCGGTTGTAATTGTTTTTATTTTCAAATAAATTTTAGCAAAGTCATGTATTTTAAAAATGTTAAGATTTGTATATTTATGTCTTTATTTAGTGGTTTCATTAGTGACAAAGGCTAAACTTTCTTGGAAAAATGTCTTTTATGTAAACCATGTTTGCTATTAATTCATTCAGGGCTAAAATATGTTCATTGTCTTCTAATGAAAGAAGGGTTCCTTTCGCCGTAGTTGGGAGCCTAGCCTTTAACTAGTAAGTACTGTAATTACTGGGTTTTTGAAGGGGGGGGGAGGTGTCTTTCGCTGGAAATCTCGCCTCCTACTTTGAAAATACCCGTGAAACCGGTTCAATTCGTCACAGCCAGCACTCCTGCAGAGAGGGGGGTTGTACTTGCAGTGTATACAGTACACGCGTTATGCTCTTCGTTAATGTCTGTGAAGTTTTATTTAATCTCTGAGCCATACTGATTCTTCTGGAAGCCAGTTTCCGCCAGGGAGTAAAAAAAAAAAACACACTATGATATTCTCTCCAATGCAGTGCAGTTAAAAACATACCTCTGATGCTGTTCCTAAATGAATATCGTTTATGACCATCAGAAGCTTCATGCTCCTTTTCTTTTTTCCAGTGGATTGAACAGGGAGAGGCATTTCATGATGTACTTTTCACTGATGAAACAACAGTGGCTCTGGAACAGTTTTCAACCAAGTCGTTTTATAAAAAGGGGAGATATGTACACGTTACTGAAGCTAAAAGTTTAGCCTTTGTCACTAATGTAACCACTAAATAAAGACATATAGAAATCCCTACGTTACAGACTGTATATGGCTGGTATTGGTAGTTTAAAGAAAAAATACACACCAGTATTCCACTTTCTCCCTAAACATTTTAAGCATCAGAGTCTTACATGTGGTTATTTCGGAAACGTTTGTACGTGCTCCTTCTGACCATGTTACTGTTTACTGTTACTGACCATATTAAGTTTAAGTGCCTGTGGGCACTTTTCCTGTCCGTGGGGGGTGGACCGTCTTTCATTAGAAGGTTAGTCTGTTCTACTCTGAGAATGTAGAGGGGGTGGAAAGTGCCCGCGGTCATTTAATTAGTATTAAAATTCACACTGATTCCCTTGCGAAGATACGGACATAGGAATATTCGTGCGTGGTCAAAAAATGGCATAAAAACGACAAAGTGAAGGCTGTGAAAACATTCACAATGTACTTTATACACAAAGCAAATATACCCCCCCCCCCCTCTCTCAATTCAATTCAAGCTGCTTTATTAGCATGACAGATGGGTACAATCAGTGTTGGGTATTTACTTTGCTTTGAGATGCCACTTTTGAAGGTGATATATAAAATCAAGGCTTTAACTTGCTTTAACTCCGCAAGTCTGAGTTCTTGTGTCTGTCCTATCCGACCCGAAAGTATTACAATATGTATCTTTATAGCAGGTGGTGTACAGCTTTTTAGTATAGATTACACTTTTCTAAAATGTATTTAAAAAATAAAAACGATTACAATCTAATCTTTCCACGTTTGATCTCAAAATAAATCTAAACGGGGAGAAAGCTATGCTGAAAATTTATTAAGATACTTAGAAGACAAAGATATCAATTTATGTTGCATTTGTCTGATTGTGAATCAAAAAACACATATATTTAAACCCGCATTTGCGATTTAAATCAAAACGTAATTTAAATCAATATAAATGTTTATATTGTAACGCCTAGGTGACTATTCATTGTTAATAAAATGACTTAAATTCGATCATGTTGTGATATTTAGAAATATAAATTTGTTTGGTGCGAGTGAGGTTTTATTTAATCTGTGACTCAGTGATAGCCTGGCATGGTGAGGTGCGCTGGCAGCTATGTGGTGTTACGCAGTGGTGGCCTGACACGGTGAGGTGCCCTGGCAGCTGTATGATGCAGTGGTGGCCTGGCACGGTGAGGTGCGCTTGCAGCTATGTGACGCAGTGGTGGCCTGGCACGGTGAGGTGCGCTGACAGCTGTGTGGTGTGGCGCAGTTGTGGCCTGGCACGGTGAAGTGCGCTGGCAACTGTGTGATGCAGTGGTGGCCGGGCACGGTGAGGTGCGCTGGCAGGTGGGTGATGCAGTGGTGGCCTGGCACCGTGAGGTGCGCTGGCAGCTGTGTGGTGTAACGCAGTGGTGGCCTGGCACGGTGAAGTGCGCTGGCAGCTGTGTGGTGTGACGCAGTGGTGGCCTGGCACGGTGAGTTGCGCTGGCATATAATGAATATATTCATTTGCATCCAACACACAGTTCAACGCTAGCAACTACACAAAATCTAAAATATGAGCTCTACTTGCCACTTACAATACCAACAGTACCAGCTAACTTCAGTAGTGACATTTTCATGGATTTTTTTAAACAATAAAATTTACAACATCAGACTTCAGACACAATTAAACACGCCTCAAAAAAGTCTGGTACAAACATTTTCAGCATGGTGAAACATGGTGAACATTTCCACCACTGCGTCACACCACACAGCTGCCAGCGCACCTCACCGTGCCAGGCCACCACTGCATCACATAGCTGCCAGCGCACCTCACCGTGCCAGGCCACCACTGCATCACACAGATGCCAGCGCACCTCACCGTGCCAGGCCACCACTGCGTCACAACACACAGCTGCCAGTGCAGCTCTACATACCCGACCACCACTGCATCACACAGCTGCCAGCGCACCTCACCGTGCCAGGCCACCACTGCGTCACATAGCTGCAAGTGCACCTCACCGTGCCAGGCCACCACTGCATCATACAGCTGCCAGGGCACCTCACCGTGTCAGGCCACCACTGCGTCACACATATTTCAGCGCCATATATTTCATGGATATTATGGAATATAATGGATGGATATCTTAGTTATCTTTCTAATTCACAGGTTTGCATGCATAATTTAATTTTGAAAGCCACTGAGACATCAGGTACTACTGTTGTATTTATGAAAAAGAAACAAAACAAAAAACATACTAACAACTGTGCCATCCTACTCCTTAGTTAATACATTTTATTATTCATAAACAGTTAACATTGTTAGCAAAATATTTTGAATTATATTTAACCCTATTTTTTCTTTAGTTTTGTATTTAACTTATTATATGATAGTCAGACTTAATGTATATTTGAACAATGAAAATATATTTTTACAAGATTTTACATTAAGCACTTAAAATTAATATGGTAAATAATAGTAAACTTTAACATGCTTTAACAAGATCGGTTAAACTGCGAAGAAAATGCTTTCAGAGAAAATGTTTCAGGTGTGAAGAACATAGATCTCCAATGCAATTTCAACCAAACCTGTTCCCACACACCCTGCCCCCACTACCATTAGAATATACACAAACATTTTAGCGTTTCATTCTGAGCAGAAGACCCTCACACCTGAAGAGTGCTGGCTGTGACGAATTAAACCGGTTTTACAGGTTTCAATCACAGACCATGTGACATGAGAGTCAGGAAACTACAGTAACACCGTATTTGATAACGCTATAAAAACGCTATAAAATAATGTGACTTGGCACAGAACAAGTTTACAGCACAGTACAAAAATAAATGCTGACCATGACTTTAGAAGCATAATTTGCCTTACACTCAATTTAAACACAAGCTGTCTTTAGCCCTCTAAGCTGGTTCATACAGAAATGTAGAGATCCAGGCTCAGAACACACAGCTTCATTAGCGAATACATATGCAGGACAACTAGAGAAGACGTTTTACAGAGGATGGATTTTTAGAAACATCCCATCAGACATCCCATCATATTCACAACGTGAAATCTAGAAAATAATATTACGTAACCAAAATCCGCAATATGGAAACAGAACCTGTGTAATTGTTGATAGATGATGTACTCGTAACATTTTTTCAAGACGAACTACAACATTTAAAAAATGACTTGTATGTACTTGATATCTCTAATCAATCCACGGGTCCCAGCACAAAACGAAACTAAAACGCATACCGTTTCGCGCTCCTTATTCAAAAGTAATTCTAAAAGTATGCTTGTTGACTCCGGTATCACGTTAGTTAAAGACTTCGAAGCTTACAATGTTTAGGGAGAAATGGAATACTGGTGTGTATTTTTTTCTTTAAAGTACCGAGACCAACCATATACTGTATGTTTATGTTCCAAAATTAATATCGTTTATGGCCTTCACACGCGATACAGTTGTCACGGACGTCCGAAGGGACAAACCGTGGGGAGCAGGAGGGCAGAAAAAGACCCATATGCGTAGCGGCGAGACGGGAAAAAGGCCCGGGCTCATTAGTGCAAAGAGTTCAGGAATGCCGTATAGAAACCTATGCCCTCAGGGAGCGGACGTGGGGCGCCCTGGTGCTAGGCGGGTCTCAGGACATCCGAACCTCAATGCTGAGCGAGGACAGAGTGCAAGACCCGGAAATATATAGCCCAAGGGAAAGAGAAGGACAGGAAGGACAGCAGACCGGAAACTAGGGACAGGACAGAGAAGGAGCGCCCTCTGGCTGCAGAGGGCGTGACAACAGTATGCTCCTATTTTTTTATGCTCAGCTACTAAGATTTCCCTTCAGTGGTGAAATTAGATATGATAGGTGTCGCATTTTAAATCATTTTCGTAGTTAGAAATTATGAAACGCCCTGTTAAAAGCAAGGACGTTTTTATGCCCGTTGAAGTAAAACAAAATGCCTGACAAAGTATGGCTTGGACAGATTCCAAGTGCTTGTACAAATGTGCTAAAGAAATTATACTTTGAGTATACAGCTTGTCCAAAGTCATCCATTAATAATACTATTAGTAATATCTTCAGTAAAGGCTTTGATGCATAAATATTTCTGATAAAGGTAGGTTGTGTACTTTTGTCCAACTGAGCAATCTTGCTTTCATAAAATATACCAACATTTTAATGACTGATGATTAACATGCTGTAATACACAGTTCAAAATTAAAGGCTCAAATGCTGTACATGAGAGGTTAAGCTCCCCCTGGCGGTTTTACAAGGCGAAGCCGGATAGTTAGTCACGTGACACACGTGAACTGCGTGATACCCCGGTGGGCGTGTCGCGGTATGCAGCGAAATACCTCACCCATTTTGAATGGCTGCATCTGTACATAATGTACTATAATTTGAACTAGATATTTTTCAGGTGTGAATGATTGTATATTTTCAGGATACATTTCTAAACCAAATCATTGGCTTGATTTACTTGTTTCTATGCCTATAAAACCTATCTTTGATGTATAATAGATCTCTATCCATATGTGTATATGTGTATATAGTTCTCTATAGTTAATTGTATAATAGAACTCCAACCATATATGAAAAAAGAAAAGACAGGCATGTTTTATCATTATCCTCCTCTTCTTGATCCAAAAGAAACGTATACATTTGATTGCTTCTGTAGTATTTTGGATTTTCTTACGAAGATCTCACGAAGTATTGCCAGCATCTATATTTAGCGTGCGGTAGCGATAACACTGCTGATATTGATTGAGTAAAAATCTATGATGTATTGACAGCTTTATCTGAAGCGAAAAGTCCTCGAACGCCACTTATGAAGTGTTGGGATTCATACCAAGAAATACCCTTTGCTTTCCCACCCAAAATACTGCTATTGCATTACACAGTATATGAACATTAAGAGTTTTGGTAGCTTCTGGGTGCGATTTTCCAAAACTGAAACTAATTACAAAATTATTTAAGATGAACCATGTCCAAAAATTGTAAATCATGACTAATATTAATATCAACTGAAATTACTACAGAAAAAAAAGATTTAACCGAAATATTCATAAGGCTATGCAAGCCTAAAACGTACAACAATTAATTTCATATAACTTTTATTTTTTATTTTTTTTAGAAGTGGACTCACACACCTGAAGACGCTAACGTTTCTCTCCGTTAGAGTGTGTGAATAACAGTTTAACCCAAAATGTTTGTAATTGTGATTTTGTTAAAATGCATCTATCTATCTAATCGTCTATCAGCAGTAAGAAATTATTAAGAAATAAGAATTTTTTTATTTCATAAACTGTAAGACGTGAAGAGAGTTTACAGTTCGCATCCTTCACTTTGTCTTTTAACTTAAGCTTTCAGGATCCAAGCCCGTGTGCGGACGGTTGTGTTTCTTGAATCTCTTGTAATCATCAAAAGTCATTGTTTAGTCCTTCAGTTTTTTCTTGAGTTGTACCATGGATGTTTTATATGATCCATACTTTTCATGCTCTTTTGAATTTTCCTTCACTTATGGAAAAAGTTCAAGGTCTTCTTGTCGCTGTGCTCCACATCTAGACGAGAGCACCTGTAACAGTACAGGACACACAGTAAGGAGTTCGTGCAGCTTTCAGTTTAGTGCGGAGTCCAGAGGGAGGACTCGCTCGCTGAATGATCTCTCAAGAAATCCTGGGTGAGATTCAAGAGGTGGCTTCTTCAACAGCCATGACAAGTCTGAAGACTTTCTGCTGAATTTCCTGAATATGACGTTAAATTAGTTCAAATAATTTGGTAGTTAACACAACTAAATGCTTTGGAGGTATATTTAAAACAGCAGAGCAAGACTTCAAGCACTTCGAGTATGCATGAAATTAATTGTGTAAACCTGGATCTATATGAACAAGAGTTCTCTTGTTCATAATATCTTTGTATATTTGTTAATTGACTATATTGAGTATATCTGTTATATTTTTGAATGGGACGGGACTGTACACTGGTGGTTCCCAAGGGAAAACAGGGTTATTGAGCCATTGGACATTCAGAGATTATATGTTGTGTGGGCAAATGTAACCATGTGCGAAAGTAAAAAAATCCTCTTAGATGATCAAACAATAAGTTGGGTGGGTGAACACCTCTATGCTCTAACAATCCTCTTAGATGAAGCGCTACAGATGCAGCCACTGAAAGTGTATTCGACTTACCCGTATAGTACTCGTATAGACACAAATGTAGCCTCTACATCAGACAGAAAAGGTAATGTGTTCGCTTAATCGTGTGAAGGATCTCCTTGTGAATCTGTCTCATTCATCAATGGAAATAGAAGCCATTAGAATACGATACATGTTCACCTTCAACCGTGCAGCTGCCGGACGTGATTGTTTTGGGACTATTTGCAATGAGTATCGCATTAGTAGGTGTGTGTCCTTAAAATTGTAAGGGACATTCAGTTATATACAAACGGGACAGAGACAAAGTAGTAATCCTATTTTAACGTGTCCTGCATTTTAACTTACTGAACAGATAAATTGAAATGTTCTGATTCAGAGCCCCTGCAGTTCGTGCAAATTAGAACCACAACCAATACCCCTGAGTCCTGAGCACCACACTGAGCACACGTACAGCTGGGCTCTGACTTGTTCAGCACGACTTCTTGTTGCAGTTGAGCTCAGAGCTGGAGATTATCTCCATATTCTACCACACTAACTAGTCCTAAACGTTGAACACAGTACACACTTTTTAAAAAACAATTTAAAATATTACACAAAGGCTGTAAAGCACACTCTGAATCGATCCGAATATTTGATTTCCGCGATCCGTTTAGGCAACAAAAGGCAACGTGCCGCTTCTCCAGTAAAGCATTTCTCACTTTTGTGAACTTCTGGTGCTTTTAACACACCAACCTATGTACCTCGTCAGGATGGCCGAGTGGTCTAAGGCGCCAGACTCAAGGACTCCTGTCTTCTCATTGCTTGGCTGTTCTGGGGTTTCCCAAAAACGATGAATCTTAGAGACTAACGAGCAACTTCACGATGTACGTACAAGCTACTTTTTCGTGGGTTTCCCAAAACCCCTCTTAATCGATCATTTAACGAGCAAGTATAAAGTACTTCTTTGTTAACCCCTTTTGTGAAAAGGAATATGAAGTAAACATGACATAATTTAACAAACATTTAAGCGAAAGCGTATAGATAGGCACAAAATGGGACCCTTATTGTTTCTAAGAGAAAATAAAATAAATGACTGACATGCCGTAAAAGAAAACCAAGTTTAACTGTGTGAACAGTGTATGCGTCCTGCACGACGTCTTTGATTTAAAGCAATATTTTTTGTCACACTGCCATCGTTAGGAATCACAGTGTTTCAAGAGAAAATACTGTTGTTATTTAAAGTTGTTGGGTGTGTTGGAACTCCTTTTTGATTGGTCTTATTAACGTGACATCTGGAAAAATTAACTACTAAGCTTGGCACATGTCACTCAACAAATACAAGACCTATAATCAAATTTAAAAACAAGTAGGTCTAAGCTTTACCGTAAACAATCAAGACAGAACATAAAACGGCATTCGAACTTAAAGTATTGTATCGACCGCGGGTTTCGGTACGGAATGGAGCAGGCGTGGGACTCAGGGAATGGGGTTGAACAACACATTTAATAACTCAAATCGGGAAAGGTACACACACAGGGACAGGGGTTACAGCGCTGCACCTACGCTAACATACACACACACGAAGGGAAGAGACTGTATCTTAGCCTCCGTCCCACTATATACAGTCCGGTAGTCCCCAGGTGCCGTTCTCAGCCCGCCCTGCGTGGCGCTACATTGTAATGTTACATGTTTTACGTTCTTTATGGAATTTAAATACAATTTAAACCCCATCAAAAGTAATAAAAGTGGGAGTATTATTAAAACATTTGACTTATGAATATGAAATTTACCCAAGATGACTAATAAATTCATAACTGTATAAATAAATGTTATTTTTTCGAATTTACTCTTACATAGTACAACAAAATATCAAAATCCTTAATATAAACACTTAGTAATCCATATTTCCAGAGAATTCCCATGACGTGAATTGAATGTGCTCTGTCTGGCGATCTCTGTCACTAAGGTTGGTGCAAGAGGTAGCCAGGTTTAAGAAGCACTTAGTGATTAACGAGTGGGTCGGGGAGCACGCATATTACGAAGGATTTAACGTTCTACTTTAGTTACGATAGGTTTTGGGAAACACTCGTAAATCAACGATCGATCTTAAGAGCGAGTTTACGATGTTCTTAGCGCTAAGATGCTTTTGGGAAACTCACCCCTGGTCTCTGAATAGAGGCGTGGGTTCAAATCTCACTCCTGACAGTCGCTCCCTTTTCCCTCTCTTGCATTTGTCCCATCTTGTTGTGCTTGCTAACAACGACAGGAAGAGGAAAACGGAGAAACCGGTTTGTGGGCACATGATGTGCAGGGAAATGCTTCGTGAACACTAACACGTTATTAACAGAAAATCAAATGGGCTTCGATTTCTGCCTTAAGAACTGTTTGGGGTGCCTGTAATCGAGTAAAGATTCACGGCAAGGTATGCATTCAAAGGAAAAAGACCGAAATATAAATCCAGAAGAAGATTTCATAAAACATATTGTTGTCCTTGCGGTTTCTCCTGTATTTAATTAAATGGCATTGTGAAATCAACCTGTAGCCCTACGGAATGCAGAGTGACAACGACAGGAGCAGAGAGGATTATATCAGAGCTCGAACAGGGAGTTCGAAAATATAGGCAGATCGATTTATAGAACATTTGATTTAAACTTTCCTATCTGCTCGGCCTTAGTGAAGTATTTGTAGCTGTATTTCATCTTCTGTCTATTTCTATACTTTACAGTAGATAGTGTTTAGCCAGAGACGAGAGATACAAATGCTATACCCCCACAGCAGCTGCCGATTCCGATAACCTTAACTAAAGCAGAAAGATCAGTTTCTGCTCGAGACAGACGTTTTCTGAACTGTAAATCTCCAACACGGACTGGAAACGCTTTGTGTCCGGACTCAGTGGTTATATAAGAAAAGACTCAGAGAGCTGCAGGCGCGGCTCATTGCTCTGCGCTCCCCGTGAGGAATGCGCGCGTCCTCCCTCCCCAGTGGGCAAAAGACGTATAATATACGTCTATTAAACGCATACCTTAGACGTCTAAATGTGGTCTACAATTCGTCTAGAATGAAATTCTAATATACGTCTAAAGTTATACGTCAATTATACGTCTATGTTTAGACGTTCATTATACATACATGGTTGGAGTTCTATTATACGGATAAATTTAGAGGACTATTATACATATATGGTTGGAGTTCCGGATAACTTTAGAGGTCTATTATACGGAAAACTTTAGAGGACTATTATATGTATATGGTTAGAGGTCTATTATACGTATATGGTTAGAGGTCTATTATACGTATAACTTTAGAGGTCTATTATACGTATATGGTTAGAGGTCTATTATACGGATAACTTTAGACGTCTATTATACGTATATGGTTAGAGGTCTATTATACGGATAACATTAGAGGTCTATTATACGTATATGGGTAGAGGTCTATTATACATCAAAGATAGGTTTTATATGTGTAGAAACAAGTAAACCAAGCCAATGATTAGGTTTAGAAATTTATTCTGAAAATACACATTCACACCTGAAACATATGTATTTCAAATTATACATTGTATACAATCAATCAACAATCAACATATGGGCAATAATCATAAAAAACACAACTAGTCTTAAACTTCAGCTACAAATTCTGGCAACATGGCAATATACAGTATAGTAATGACAAACACAAAACTAATAACATTAACACACTAACTCAAAACCACATTTTGATTCAAATATACATTTTAAAATGTACAACTTCTATATTTCCAAGAAAAAAAAATATTAACACGATTTTTGTCCACTATTTGCAAACCCTGTCTAATTGTCCTAACAGTTAGAACCAAAAACCTATTATTTTCAGAGTCCAGATCTCCTGGCCCCCTGCCTTGCATATGCATTCTTCAAGTAACACATTGCGTGCTCCTTTATTTCTTTTTCTGTTGATGTAGGGTGGGACTTCAGCACTGCAGCTAGGAGAAAATTATATAATATTACTTCCCAAATAAATGATGATTAATATCTTCTTAAGTATAATCTAATATAAAATGAACGGTTTACTAAGCTCAAAGCTGAAATAAATGTATAAAATTTGGCTTGCATCATAGCAGTTGAGCAATAAAGTCTGTCCTAATTAAAGAGTACCCAAAGTTTGAAAGTACAACATAGAATAAGAATAAGAGAAACGGCAAAACGATTTTGTGTCATCTTCCCCATTCACACTATTTTATGTGCCATTTTTTTGCTTATTCACGTACTATTTTAATCAAAATAATATTAAGAAAGATCTGTACGTATTCAGATAGTATTATTATTGTTCATACTTACTCGTCAAAAGAGGATTGATGAGATATTTGCGGATATAGTTCTACGTTTGAAAAACGTGCCAAAATGGTGACCAACGAATACTAGCAATGCATTGTGGTATATAACCGGAAAATATGCTGGGTTCAATATTTTCTCAACGTATGCGTTTATTAATGTTGTCGATATTATGGTTGAAATTTAACATTGATAATACATCGCAGCTATGTGCCCCCTGCTATGAGCTGATGTGCAATTTTAACGCATGCAGTTAGTAAGGATCAGTCACTGTTGTATGGTATAATATATAATGACATTATGGAATAGGATGGGGACAGGCCTGGCATCACGGGGGGAGGGGGGAATGTTGCCCCTTCAGTTTTGGGCAAAAAGATTTACCTAACTTAATTTGCGCCCTAAAAAAATAGTTGTACTTTGTCAATGGTCAGACAACACTAAATGACACGAACAGTCACTCAGTCTGTTTGATGGGCAGGAGGGCTATCCGTCCAGGAACTGCACATATCAGTGTCGTTATTGAGTGTCAACATTACGATCCTGTTTGCTCAGGTGGACCGATTCCTTGCAGTAGTTTATCATTATACTTAAAATTGTTATATAACTAGGACTAGTTATAGCAGTCTGTGCTATAAGTCTTTTTCTTAACGATTCAGAACGTCCATGTAGCTGCAAAAATGAACGCTTATGGTACTTTTCGCTCCAGGCAATACAAACCGTGAGAGTGACGAAAAATGTGAAACTGAACTTCATCGCAAATACCAGATTGCTAGTCGTTATCTTCTATCATGAAGCACTAATCAATGGCATAGCTGCGAGATTTCATTTGGGTAGCTGCACCGTACAGCTCCGTTTCAACCGAAATATCACTCCCCCCTCAGAATTTCAGACGCCCCCCTACAGATTTTTCCCCGGGCACCGCGCACTGATGGGGGACGGGGTGTCCAGGAAATGGTATCAACTTTTCTCAAGAAAATAAAAATAGAAACTCTATAGGCACTCAAACATTTTACTGTTTTTTTTCAGGCAGGTGGCAAGACCCCCTCAGCAAAACCCTTGTATGCCAAGCTGTGGGCATTGATTCGTCGAATATACGTATATTTACGGCGAAATTACGTCTATACGTATATATACGTCGCCTCGACGTATAATCAACGTCGAATTGCAACCGTAAAATCGACGACATGAATAAACGCATATACAGTGCCTTGCGAAAGTATTCGGCCCCCTTGAACTTTTCAACCTTTTGCCACATTTCAGGCTTCAAACATAAAGATATAAATTTTTTATGTTATGTGAAGAATCACCAACAAGTGGGACACAATTGTGAAGTGGAACGAAATCTATTGGATTTTTGAAACTTTTTTAACTAATAAAAAAATGAAAAGTGGGGCGTGCAAAATTATTCGGCCCCTTTACTTTCAGTGCAGCAAACTCACTCCAGAAGTTCAGCGAGGATCTCTGAATGATCCAATGTTGTCCTAAATGACTGATGGTGATAAATAGAATCCACCTGTGTGTAATCAAGTCTCTGTATAAATGCACCTGCTCTGTGATAGTCTCAAGGTTCTGTTGAAAGCGCAGAGAGCATCATGAAGACCAAGGAACACACCAGGCAGGTCCGTAATACTGTTGTGGAGAAGTTTAAAGCCGGATTTGGATACAAAAAGATTTCCCAAGCTTCAAACATCCCAAGGAGCACTGTGCAAGCGATCATCTTGAAATGGAAGGAGTATCAGACCACTGCAAATCTACCAAGACCTGGCCGTCCCTCTAAACTTTCAGCTCAGACAAGGAGAAGACTGATCAGAGATGCAGCCAAGAGGCCCATGATCACTCTGGATGAACTGCAGAGAACTACAGCTGAGGTGGGAGAGTCTGTCCATAGGACAACAATCAGTCTTACACTGCACAAATCTGGCCTTTATGGAAGAGTGGCAAGAAGAAAGCCATTTCTCAAAGATATCCATAAAAAGTCTCGTCTAAAGTTTGCCACAAGCCACCTGGGAGACACCCCAAACATGTGGAAGAAGGTGCTCTGGTCAGATGAAACCAAAATCGAACTTTTTGGCCACAATGCAAAACGATATGTTTGGCGTAAAAGCAACACAGCTCATCACCCTCAACACACCATCCCCACTGTCAAACATGGTGGTGGCAGCATCATGGTTTGGGCCTGCTTTTCTTCAGCAGGGACAGGGAAGATGGTTAAAATTGAGGGGAAGATGGATGCAGCCAAATACAGGACCATTCTGGATGAAAACCTGTTGGAGTCTGCAAAAGACCTGAAACTGGGACGGAGATTTATCTTCCAACAAGACAATGATCCCAAACATACAGCAAATTCTACAAAGGAATGGTTCACAAATAAACGTATCCAGGTGTTTGAATGGCCAAGTCAAAGTCCAGACCTGAATCCAATCGAGAATCTGTGGAAAGACCTGAAAACTGCTGTTCACAAACGCTCTCCATCCAACCTCACTGAGCTCGAGCTGTTTTGCAAGGAAGAATGGGCAAGAATTTCAGTCTCTCGATGTGCAAAACTGATAGAGACATACCCCAAGCGACTTGCAGCTGTAATCGCAGCAAAAGGTGGCTCTACAAAGTATTAACGCAAGGGGGCCGAATAATTTTGCACGCCCCACTTTTCATTTTTTTATTAGTTAAAAAAGTTTCAAAAATCCAATAGATTTCGTTCCATTTCACAATTGTGTCCCACTTGTTGGTGATTCTTCACATAAAATAAAAAATTTATATCTTTATGTTTGAAGCCTGAAATGTGGCAAAAGGTTGAAAAGTTCAAGGGGGCTGAATACTTTCGCAAGGCACTGTATAACGTCGAAAACACATCTAACACAGTGCCTGAGGCTTTTTACTGTATGTATCGTGTGTGCCGCAACTAGGAGTATACGGCACTCTGCACAGTGCACGAAGTAAATTATTTTCGCAGTAATTAATTTACACGTGTATAATAAATATAGTAAATATAATAAATTAATTACTGCGAAAATAATTTACTTCGTGCACTGTGCAGAGTGCCGTATACTCCTAGTTGCAAAGTTATCTTTACCTAGCACTAAATGTAGCTTTAAATAAGAGTACATTTTAAAACATATGTTAAAATAAACGGTATTCCATATATTGTTACTTTGTGGTATTTAGAATGTTTATCTGAGGATGCAAGGGAAAGTATTATACCTTGCGAAACATCCAAGACAAAGGTAAAAGAGGCTCATATTTTAATAAACTTTTCGATCAAAAGAAAACCACAATCTGTATGGTATCATCGTCAATATCCCAAGAAGTTCAGTTGAAAGATTTGAAGAAACTCTCCAAGAAGCAACTGCAGTAGCAGAGTTTTGATTTGAACCGATGTTTGCAGCTCAAAAGTCCTCGAAACAAGCAAAGACAGGGATGTTTTGAGTGTCACCATGATCCTCTTCTCAATCCAAAAGAAAGGTTTTGTATGGTACTGATCCCACTAGAAAAAGAGTCAATTTCCGCCTGCACTGTTGTCCCTCCAAACGTTTTGTAAAACCTCTGGAAGATTATTCAGTAGAATCCTGGTCCATTTCTTCTACTAAACAAGACTATGGGAGTGCGTATTTTGATGTCGAACTGAGATTTAAATAAACAGAAACACTACACTACATTGGGCTACGCGTATGACAAAACGTGTGCGTTTGGAGTCGACCTTTCGATAGCTCAGTTGCTAGAGCGTAAAACTGTTTAAAAAAGCAGTGGGTGATTGTTATGTCGCTGTTTTGAATCCGGCTCGAAGGATGGTGTTTTCTTGTTCCTTAATTAAAAAGTGAAAATAGTGAATTTGTTTTTCACTTTGACGTTCACCGAAAGCTCAGTAAACAGAGAAGCAGAGGCTCCTGTTCTGAATTCTCTTCACATCTAATTGTCTTGCTTTGGCCTTTAAAATGCGCTCTGTTGACTGTTCACTCTTCCTAACACAATTAAAGACCTGCAGAAAAAGTTCACTATCGGGAGTTTAATTCAGTGGTAGCGCGCACGTACTATATGAAGCTTCTTTTTCATTCGCCGGCGTCTCCACTCTGGATGTTCCTATCTCTACAGGAAAGATATTGCTGCTCCCAACACAATATACTGCAGCCAAATCTGATAGTGATATTGTCAGTGATTGTGGGCCATGTGTTCCTGCTGTCAGCCTACTATGTCATGTTCATCCACACCCAGAAACATTACTGCTGTAGCACTAGCAATAAATAGGCGCAGTTGATAAAGCATGAATCTCTTAATCTCAGAACTGTGGGTTCAGTCCCCACATTGTGTCCCTCTGTGTCAGTTTGATCCCCCAAATCCTCCTAGCATGACCTAATGGTGTAACAGTGATACCCAGTGCCTTATGACCTTTGCGGAATTCAGCTTTCTTTCCACTTGATTCAGATTTTGATCTGAAATCATCGACCGAACAAGAGTTTGTCTAAATTGTGGGAGATCTGCTCACAAGCATTAAACACTTCAGCATTTACTTTTCGAATACCACACTTTGACAAAACACTGCCTCTTCTTAAGCTAATAAGAAACGGTTTTTGAGCACGCATTGTATTGTTAATGCTTATATTCAAAAAAATAAATTCACATATTGGAATTTGGATGGAACAAAGTATTCCAGCCCCTTTACAACATTACATACCCACTGTTTAAAACTACAGGAGCAGGGGTAACAATAATAGCAACAACGTGTTTGGAGTTTGGCATTTCTCATTTCTTATGCAGAAACATCGTATCGGAATGAGCTGCCTTAGATAAAAGAGGAATTGCGGCTTCAGATCATTTTTACAGAGCATTGTGTTGTTCTGTTCATGCCGACTACACGCTTTAAATTTGTCATTTACTGCAAGCGTTGCTTTTCCAGGTTTTTCTGAAATTCCTCGCATTTGAGTCAGCACTAAAATATTTCATTCAGGTTCGCCGAATACATCGTGGAAACGGTATTTCCAACGGAATGCTGTCACACATTAAACTGTTTTGTTATTCGGCTCTGAGGTTTGAAAATGAAAATGAAACGGGGGTCACTTCATAGGCTTGAAAGAAGTCCAAGCAGCATAAAAACCTGCGAATTCTCACAAATTGCATTGTGCTGCACCTTTCCTCTGCTGTTTTTATAATTGAGGTTTCAACATTTGAATGCATACCTTACTGCTGCTAATCACATTCACGTGCTCATGAAGCTTTTTCCTGTCCATTATGTTCTTGCTAAGCAGTTTCTCCGTTTTCCTCCTGTTGTGATTGTCAGCGAGTACAAGAAGACTGAAACAGTGTAAAGACAGGTAAAAAAAGACAGGGTAAAATGCCTGACTGTCGGGAGTCGGATTTTAACCCGTGCCTGTATTTGGAGAGCGGAGCACAAAGCTTTAAAGACACAAATCTATAAATTTTCTATTTTAAACCACTCGACTATCCTGAAGAAACGCATGCTGAATGCACCAGTTGAATCCGATTTTCCTTAACTTTAGGACAATTGACACGACTGGACGAACACAATTTGTGGCATTTAGCATGACATAGTCTTGCAGGCAGGCAATGTTCTGTCCCATTACTTATATTATTTTATCGTTTACTTGTTTATAAAAACACGGTCTTCTCGTTCCTAAGTCAGATTTTTAGTGCTTTCGAACGTTACTTTCAACCTAGACTGACAGCTCACCCGATCTGTTTGTGATCAGACTGTGGAGTGGGGGCTGTACCAAACGCACGTTCCTTCCTAATGCTGAGGCGATCATTCGGAAGATGGGTGTGAAGAAACACAGGCTTTGTCGACTAAAAAACAGGGCAGGATATGCAAGAACACTAATCACTGGCAACAGTTACATTCTCTTACTATAGAGACTCCTACATTGCAAGTTTTTTAAAGACTCTGTAACTCAAGGAAAGTAGCGACAAATGAAACAGGCACAGGTGGGGTTTGAACCCACAAACGTTAGTTTACAAGACCAACACCTTACCACTTGGCCACCGCAACCGAATAATGTTGTTCAAATTATTCTTTTCTGAATCTGGTTTACATCTGGAGGCAGCAACAAAAAAAAGGGATTCTTAACAAGGAGATACGCTGCAGCGGTGTGATTCCAAGAGATGCCCCCGAAAAGACTGGAGCTTTAATCCAGCTCTTTAAGCGTTCGGCCGCAATACTCTCGAAAGCGGCTCTTCAGCTCTTGTTGTCTGACCTAGTAGTGTTATGATGCGTGGAAGCGACTGCAACTTCATTTTCTGAGATGCATTCTCTCACGTGGTGAAACCTCGACTTCTTTGGCATCTCTGGATATAGTTCTTCTGTAGAGCAGGCTTTCACACCTCTGCTTATAGCGCCCTTGAAGTAATTTTATTTTTATAGAAAGACGCATTCCAAAACGATATCTCCTGCTTAAGAAATGCTTTATGCGGTGTGTTTGATTAAACGGACAGTTTTCTAGTTGTAGAATGCACATCTGTGCAGCAATTGTACTGGATTTGACTGGGATTCTGAAGTACTTCTTGCAAAGGTATTTAGACTTTCATGAACCTATAATAAAAAAGCAAACCTGAAACTCCCTAGCTTCCAATCTCTGATGTTACTGTCCTGAAACTCAGACGTGATGTTCTGCAGACATGCAGTGTCCCTTTGCTCTTGTTGTTTTCAAAATGACCTCCGTTGTCGGGAGCAGTTGAAGTGGAACTGGCCTGACTGCACAGGAAAGTACGGAATGATAAAATGTTTCTACGGCTAAAAATGCCCCTTTAGACACTCGTCACGTCTCTGTGAAGAACGGGCAGGTAGAGAGGTTTTACAGATACTCATGATGTTTCGCACGGGGTGTTACCTGTTGTAGTGTCTCCCCAGTGGGCAAAAGATGTAAAATATACGTCTATTAAATGCATACCTTAGAAGTATAAATGTGCTCCGTAATTTGTCTAGAATGAAATTCTAATATACGTATATCATTATACGTCAATTACACGTCTATGATTATTTGTCCATTATATATAAATGGTTGGAGTTTTAATATACGGATCAATTTAGCGGACTATTATACATATATGGTTGGAGTTCTATTATACAATTAACTATAGAGAACTATTATACACATATGGATAGAGATCTATTATACATCAAAGATAGGTTTTATAGGCATAGAAACAAGTAAATCAAGCCAATGATTTGGTTTAGAAATGTATCCTGAAAATATACAATCATTCACACCTGAAAAATATCTAGTTCAAATTATAGTACATTATGTACAGATGCAGCCATTCAAAATGGGTGAGGTATTTCGCTGCATACCGCGACACGCCCACCGGGGTATCACGCAGTTCACGTGTGTCACGTGACTAACTATCCGGCTTCGCCTTGTAAAACCGCCAGGGGGAGCTTAACCTCTCATGTACAGCATTTGAGCCTTTAATTTTGAACTGTGTATTACAGCATGTTAATCATCAGTCATTAAAATGTTGGTATATTTTATGAAAGCAAGATTGCTCAGTTGGACAAAAGTACACAACCTACCTTTATCAGAAATATTTATGCATCAAAGCCTTTACTGAAGATATTACTAATTGTATTAATAATGGATGACTTTGGACAAGCTGTATACTCAAAGTATAATTTCTTTAGCACATTTGTACAAGCACTTGGAATCTGTCCAAGCCATACTTTGTCAGGCATTTTGTTTTACTTCAACGGGCATAAAAACGTCCTTGCTTTTAACAGGGCGTTTCATAATTTCTAACTACGAAAATGATTTAAAATGCGACACCTATCATATCTAATTTCACCACTGAAGGGAAATCTTAGTAGCTGAGCATAAAAAAATAGGAGCATACTGTTGTCACGCCCTCTGCAGCCAGAGGGCGCTCCTTCTCTGTCCTGTCCCTAGTTTCCGGTCTGCTGTCCTTCCTGTCCTTCTCTTTCCCTTGGGCTATATATTTCCGGGTCTTGCACTCTGTCCTCGCTCAGCATTGAGGTTCGGATGTCCTGAGACCCGCCTAGCACCAGGGCGCCCCACGTCCGCTCCCTGAGGGCATAGGTTTCTATACGGCATTCCTGAACTCTTTGCACTAATGAGCCCGGGCCTTTTTCCCGTCTCGCCGCTACGCATATGGGTCTTTTTCTGCCCTCCTGCTCCCCACGGTTTGTCCCTTCGGACGTCCGTGACAACTGTAACGCGTGTGAAGGCCATAAACGATATTAATTTTGGAACATAAACATACAGTATATGGTTGGTCTCGGTACTTTAAAGAAAAAAATACACACCAGTATTCCATTTCTCCCTAAACATTGTAAGCTTCGAAGTCTTTAACTAACGTGATACCGGAGTCAACAAGCATACTTTTAGAATTACTTTTGAGCAACTAATAAGAAGCGCGAAACGGTATGCGTTTTAGTTTCGTTTTGTGCTGGGACCCGTGGATTGATTAGAGATATCAAGTACATACAAGTCATTTTTTAAATGTTGTAGTTCGTCTTGAAAAAATGTTACGAGTACATCATCTATCAACAATTACACAGGTTCTGTTTCCATATTGCGGATTTTGGTTACGTAATATTATTTTCTAGATTTCACGTTGTGAATATGATGGGATGTCTGATGGGATGTTTCTAAAAATCCATCCTCTGTAAAACGTCTTCTCTAGTTGTCCTGCATATGTATTCGCTAATGAAGCTGTGTGTTCTGAGCCTGGATCTCTACATTTCTGTATGAACCAGCTTAGAGGGCTAAAGACAGCTTGTGTTTAAATTGAGTGTAAGGCAAATTATGCTTCTAAAGTCATGGTCAGCATTTATTTTTGTACTGTGCTGTAAACTTGTTCTGTGCCAAGTCACATTATTTTATAGCGTTTTTATAGCGTTATCAAATACGGTGTTACTGTAGTTTCCTGACTCTCATGTCACATGGTCTGTGATTGAAACCTGTAAAACCGGTTTAATTCGTCACAGCCAGCACTCTTCAGGTGTGAGGGTCTTCTGCTCAGAATGAAACGCTAAAATGTTTGTGTATATTCTAATGGTAGTGGGGGCAGGGTGTGTGGGAACAGGTTTGGTTGAAATTGCATTGGAGATCTATGTTCTTCACACCTGAAACATTTTCTCTGAAAGCATTTTCTTCGCAGTTTAACCGATCTTGTTAAAGCATGTTAAAGTTTACTATTATTTACCATATTAATTTTAAGTGCTTAATGTAAAATCTTGTAAAAATATATTTTCATTGTTCAAATATACATTAAGTCTGACTATCATATAATAAGTTAAATACAAAACTAAAGAAAAAATAGGGTTAAATATAATTCAAAATATTTTGCTAACAATGTTAACTGTTTATGAATAATAAAATGTATTAACTAAGGAGTAGGATGGCACAGTTGTTAGTATGTTTTTTGTTTTGTTTCTTTTTCATAAATACAACAGTAGTACCTGATGTCTCAGTGGCTTTCAAAATTAAATTATGCATGCAAACCTGTGAATTAGAAAGATAACTAAGATATCCATCCATTATATTCCATAATATCCATGAAATATATGGCGCTGAAATATGTGTGACGCAGTGGTGGCCTGACACGGTGAGGTGCCCTGGCAGCTGTATGATGCAGTGGTGGCCTGGCACGGTGAGGTGCACTTGCAGCTATGTGACGCAGTGGTGGCCTGGCACGGTGAGGTGCGCTGGCAGCTGTGTGATGCAGTGGTGGTCGGGTATGTAGAGCTGCACTGGCAGCTGTGTGTTGTGACGCAGTGGTGGCCTGGCACGGTGAGGTGCGCTGGCATCTGTGTGATGCAGTGGTGGCCTGGCACGGTGAGGTGCGCTGGCAGCTATGTGATGCAGTGGTGGCCTGGCACGGTGAGGTGCGCTGGCAGCTGTGTGGTGTGACGCAGTGGTGGAAATGTTCACCATGTTTCACCATGCTGAAAATGTTTGTACCAGACTTTTTTGAGGCGTGTTTAATTGTGTCTGAAGTCTGATGTTGTAAATTTTATTGTTTAAAAAAATCCATGAAAATGTCACTACTGAAGTTAGCTGGTACTGTTGGTATTGTAAGTGGCAAGTAGAGCTCATATTTTAGATTTTGTGTAGTTGCTAGCGTTGAACTGTGTGTTGGATGCAAATGAATATATTCATTATATGCCAGCGCAACTCACCGTGCCAGGCCACCACTGCGTCACACCACACAGCTGCCAGCGCACTTCACCGTGCCAGGCCACCACTGCGTTACACCACACAGCTGCCAGCGCACCTCACGGTGCCAGGCCACCACTGCATCACCCACCTGCCAGCGCACCTCACCGTGCCCGGCCACCACTGCATCACACAGTTGCCAGCGCACTTCACCGTGCCAGGCCACAACTGCGCCACACCACACAGCTGTCAGCGCACCTCACCGTGCCAGGCCACCACTGCGTCACATAGCTGCAAGCGCACCTCACCGTGCCAGGCCACCACTGCATCATACAGCTGCCAGGGCACCTCACCGTGTCAGGCCACCACTGCGTAACACCACATAGCTGCCAGCGCACCTCACCATGCCAGGCTATCACTGAGTCACAGATTAAATAAAACCTCACTCGCACCAAACAAATTTATATTTCTAAATATCACAACATGATCGAATTTAAGTCATTTTATTAACAATGAATAGTCACCTAGGCGTTACAATATAAACATTTATATTGATTTAAATTACGTTTTGATTTAAATCGCAAATGCGGGTTTAAATATATGTGTTTTTTGATTCACAATCAGACAAATGCAACATAAATTGATATCTTTGTCTTCTAAGTATCTTAATAAATTTTCAGCATAGCTTTCTCCCCGTTTAGATTTATTTTGAGATCAAACGTGGAAAGATTAGATTGTAATCGTTTTTATTTTTTAAATACATTTTAGAAAAGTGTAATCTATACTAAAAAGCTGTACACCACCTGCTATAAAGATACATATTGTAATACTTTCGGGTCGGATAGGACAGACACAAGAACTCAGACTTGCGGAGTTAAAGCAAGTTAAAGCCTTGATTTTATATATCACCTTCAAAAGTGGCATCTCAAAGCAAAGTAAATACCCAACACTGATTGTACCCATCTGTCATGCTAATAAAGCAGCTTGAATTGAATTGAGAGAGGGGGGGGGGGGTATATTTGCTTTGTGTATAAAGTACATTGTGAATGTTTTCACAGCCTTCACTTTGTCGTTTTTATGCCATTTTTTGACCACGCACGAATATTCCTATGTCCGTATCTTCGCAAGGGAATCAGTGTGAATTTTAATACTAATTAAATGACCGCGGGCACTTTCCACCCCCTCTACATTCTCAGAGTAGAACAGACTAACCTTCTAATGAAAGACGGTCCACCCCCCACGGACAGGAAAAGTGCCCACAGGCACTTAAACTTAATATGGTCAGTAACAGTAAACAGTAACATGGTCAGAAGGAGCACGTACAAACGTTTCCGAAATAACCACATGTAAGACTCTGATGCTTAAAATGTTTAGGGAGAAAGTGGAATACTGGTGTGTATTTTTTCTTTAAACTACCAATACCAGCCATATACAGTCTGTAACGTAGGGATTTCTATATGTCTTTATTTAGTGGTTACATTAGTGACAAAGGCTAAACTTTTAGCTTCAGTAACGTGTACATATCTCCCCTTTTTATAAAACGACTTGGTTGAAAACTGTTCCAGAGCCACTGTTGTTTCATCAGTGAAAAGTACATCATGAAATGCCTCTCCCTGTTCAATCCACTGGAAAAAAGAAAAGGAGCATGAAGCTTCTGATGGTCATAAACGATATTCATTTAGGAACAGCATCAGAGGTATGTTTTTAACTGCACTGCATTGGAGAGAATATCATAGTGTGTTTTTTTTTTTTACTCCCTGGCGGAAACTGGCTTCCAGAAGAATCAGTATGGCTCAGAGATTAAATAAAACTTCACAGACATTAACGAAGAGCATAACGCGTGTACTGTATACACTGCAAGTACAACCCCCCTCTCTGCAGGAGTGCTGGCTGTGACGAATTGAACCGGTTTCACGGGTATTTTCAAAGTAGGAGGCGAGATTTCCAGCGAAAGACACCTCCCCCCCCCTTCAAAAACCCAGTAATTACAGTACTTACTAGTTAAAGGCTAGGCTCCCAACTACGGCGAAAGGAACCCTTCTTTCATTAGAAGACAATGAACATATTTTAGCCCTGAATGAATTAATAGCAAACATGGTTTACATAAAAGACATTTTTCCAAGAAAGTTTAGCCTTTGTCACTAATGAAACCACTAAATAAAGACATAAATATACAAATCTTAACATTTTTAAAATACATGACTTTGCTAAAATTTATTTGAAAATAAAAACAATTACAACCGCCAGGAGAGAGAGAGAACAGGGGAGGGATGTTGGTTTTGCATAAGGGGCGGGGCTATGGAAATTAGGTCTGTTTGGGAATGTGTAGTTACATGTTCTGGCTGTTTGTGAATTATCGTTGTTGAGTATGGAGTGTTGAGGTATTGATTTTGTGTAATGCTTTATGTTGAAAATTGAGGTGGATTTTGTTTATGATCAACAGAATAAACTGGGATGGGAGGAAGGTTTTGTTTTGCATAAGGGGCGGGATTATGATAATTGGAGGACTTTGCGAGAGTAAAATGGTTTGATTATTTGATTTTGTTTTGTGGTCGTTATCTATGTTTTTGGTTGGTATTATGTTTATATGGTTGTTTTTGTTGGTTGGTTGTTATTATGGTTATTAATAATACGATCTATAGTTGAAATCTGAGCCTAAATAAAAAGAAAAAGCAAGTGATTAGGTTTATGAGGAATCTAATTACTTATTCGTTTAAAACGCTATATAAAATAAAGTTTATTATTAATTTGCTGGACAGAGCGGTGAACATTATTATGCATAAGACAAAGATAACGATCCTGATCAGTTTAGAAATCTGTGTACGCTGTAAGGTTTTTACTTCTTAAACTTTTAAAATACACGTTTTGAATAGAAAGAAATCCTCTTCCTTGTACAGTATGTTTAGCAAACCAGCACGTCTTTTTTCTCCAATCACAGGGGTGTCAGATGGTGTCAGCCAAACACCATTCTGAAGCCCTACCATAATCTCTGGTATGGGGAGACCCCAGAATTCTGTCCCATAGTTTAGACAGATGATAGATACTTTTATTGATCCCGTGAGGGAAATAAAGTAAATCATTTTCATTTTAGGAAATTATTAAACGCTCAGTTAAAAGCAAAGGAGATTGTCTGTTATAGTGGACATAAAAACAAGAGTTCGCTGGCATTATATCCTGGAAGACAAAGACCGGCACCAGACCGGTAAAATGCCTGATGAACTAGGGATTGGACAGTTTCCAAGTGCTTGTACAATCGATGGAAATGTTCAAATAAATGTGCAAAAGAAATAAACAAAATAATCATTTATTTCTTTATCATTTTGGGTAGCTAATGTCCTCTCTTTGCTAGTTAGTGGCTGTGTTTCTGCGTTGGGTAGCAACGGGTGACTGTTCTCAGGCGGAAGATGTAAACAGCTTAATGTTCGTGTTAAATAATTTTTTTAAATTCAATTAAACGGGCACAGTTAAGACATTAAATATACATATAGTAATATGTTTATGTTACGCGATTAAAAAATAAATAAATAAAAATGAAAAGTCCAGCACCAGCTGGATTCAAACACACAACCTGCCAGTTGGTAGTCACCTAGACCAGTAGGCTACAAGACAGCTCGCATGAACAGGCAGGCGAAACAGCCCTACACAGCCCTGTCGCAGTACACGGATATAATCATACCGTTATTAAATTCTTGAGATACGCGATTCCATATTATATTCCCTTTTAATCAAATTCTAAAAGTATGCTTGTTGACTCCGGTATCACGTTAAAGACTTCGAAGCTTACAATGTTTAGGGAGAAATGGAATACTGGTGTGTATTTTTTTCTTTAAAGTACCAAGACCAGCTATATACTGTATGTTTATGTTCCAAAATTAATATCGTTTATGGCCTTCACACGCGTTACAGTATGCTCCTATTCTTTTTATGCTCAGCTACTAAGATTTCCCTTCAGTGGTAAAATTCAATATCTACAACGGGCACAGTAAAGACGTTTACAGTAAGTCTTTCTACGACAGACCAACGGACCACGAGTGCCCCTGTTGGTCATCCAAACATGTACCGTGGTATATTGCGTCATCGCGCGTCACGATGCACGACGCCGTAGCCAATTACCTCCGGTACATGTCTGTACCGCGCACTTTGAATGGCTGCATCTGTACAATATTGTAATCAACATATGGCTAATCATCAAAAATCATAAAAAAAACACAACTAGTAAACTTCAGCTACAAATTCTAGTAACATGGCAATATATTTACAAACACAAACTAATTACATGAACACGCTAATATCTAAATCAAAACAACATTTTGATTCAAATATAAGTTTTAAAATGTACAACTTCTATACTTCCAGGGAAATATTATTACAATGTGAAGTTAAGGCGATTTTTACTGTCCACTATTTACAACACCATCTAATTGTCCTAACAGTTAGAACCAGGAACTTATCATTTTCAGTGTCCAGACTTCCAGCCCCCCTGCCTTGCATACGCATTGTGTGCTCCTTTATTTCTTTTTCTGGTGCTGTTGGATGGGACTTCAGCACCGCAGCTAAGAGAAAATTTTATAATATTAGTTCTCAAATAAATGATGATTAATATCTTCTTGAATATAATCTCAAAAAAGAACCATTAAGGTTTACTAAACTCAAAGCGTAATCAATACATTAAATTTAACTTGCATCATAGTAATTGAGCAATAGTCTGTCCTAATTAAAGAGTACCCAAAGTTTGAAAGTACAACATTGAATAAGAGTACCTTTAATTGCTCTATAAAGATTTGTGTCTCCCAGGCCCCTCTTTTGCCGTTGATCTTTCCGGTTTGTGCCAGCGAAGTTGAATTCCATCATCAGTTCATTTGTCATAAGTCTGAAAACTGAATTCTCACTGAGCTTAGACATTTCTCAAGTGAGTTTCCACTCAACGTTTATTCACTCAAATATTTAGGATCGAATGTACTACTGTAATCCTTATATTTAAATAGACACTTGCTGTTTTACACCTTGCAAATTCAGTGGTTAACAAGGTATCTTTAAGCTAAATTTTGTGGATATTTAAACTTGATCAAAGTAAAAATGTAAGGTAAAAACATTTAAAAAATCAATAATCAATACCTTGACAACACTGTGAACACACTCTGACATCACTGCTGCCTACTCTCCAAAGTTGGTTTATCTGGAAATAATATTATATTAGAAATAATATTAGAAGTTATTTTTACTACTAGATCTTCACTAATAAACTAATCAGACATACCCATTGCACATTTTCACATATTAACTACACTTTTTTGCAGTATTTGCTCAGTCCTAGAATACAAAGTGACCATATTTCAAAGTTCAAAAGTTGTAGTAACTTTTTAGAACATAGAGCTTTTTGTAAAACACTTTATTTTGGCATTAAAAGATAAGCAAGATTATACATTATAAACACAAAATAAGAAAGTATGCCAGAGATGGATCCTATTAATCAGATGTAGGCTGTCATATTATGACCTATCTGTAACCAAGAATACTAGTAGTAAATATTTTCTACACCACAGAGAGAATATAATATCATACCAGCAGCATAGACTCGCTTGTGTGTACAGAACTCTTCCATTGTGCTCAGCCTCTTGATGTGGAATTGGGAGTCCACCTGTTCTGTACACCTTCCCACATGCCTCAATTCATCTCTGATCTCTATAGGAGACTCAATACCCACTTCTGAAATCATTCACATTTTGTATCAGCATTTGAAAGGAATTAGGTCAGGATTTTCTTACACTATTGTTATATTAGCATTACTGTAGTGTTGCTAATGTGCTACATGTAATTTATAATCTTAAAAATTTAAAATTCCCACATTTGTAGTTGATTTTGTGTGATCTTCACCTTCACACTATTTTTATGTGCCATTTATTGCTTATTAACATACTATTTTTCATCAAAGTAATATTAAGTTAGACATGATGCATTAAAATAGTATTATTATTTATACTTACTCGTGAAAAGAGGATTGCTGAGATTTTTGCAGATTTCTCCTTAGTTGAAAAACATGACAGTATTTAACCAAAATGGCGACCAACGAATATCAGCAATGCATTTTGGTATATAACTGGAAAAGATGCTGTGTTAGATATGTTTTCAATTTCAATAATATATGCGTTTATTAATGTTGTCAATATTACGGTTGTAATTTAACATTAATAATACATTGTGGCAATGAGCCCCCTGCTATGTGCTAATGTACAACTTTAACGCATTCAGTTAGTAAGGAAATGGTCACTGTTGTAAGGTATTATATTATATATAATTACATTATGGAATAGGATGGGGACAGGCCCTCAGAACAGGGCTAAAGGATTTTTGAACACTTTTGCTTACTTAACTTGCGCCCTAAAAAATAGCTGTACTTTGTCAATGGTCAGACAACACTAACTGACACTAACAGTCACTCGGACTGTTTGATGTGCAGGAGGGCTATCCCTATACCGAGGGCTATACCGAGAGCTATACCATCCAGTATCTACAAATACACGATAACTAACGTTAACACAAATACCACTCATATTACAACAGTAACACTATCACTAAGACATACACTATCATTATCACTAACACTGACACAAACTACTTATAATAACAGTAATAACAGTAATGCTATTATTAAAACTAACACTACTACTACTACTACTACTGTTAATAACAGTAACAGTATAATTATGATTGATATTAACATGAATATGAACATTAAAACTAAAACTATCAGTAGCGCTATCATCATTAATACTCACATGAACACTAGCATTAAAACAACCAGTTGTACTCTCATTAATATTAATATGAATACACTAGTATTAGTATTTGTTGCTACCCATGACGTCACATCGCTCTTTGATTTATAAACACAGGAAAAAATACATGTAAACTGTTACATACATTTATCAACTTGGAATATAATTTTTTAGCTCTAGGATACAGTTACCTATTTTTTTTCTACACTAAACGCACTATGGTAATTGATGGATACAGTCTTTATTGACTGTTTTCTAGGTATTTAAAACAGGGTCAAAAACGGAAAAAGAATCAGTACTCACCAATCGGTGAAGTTAATCGTTTATTCTACGGTTCTTCAGTTGAATTAATTGGTTTTCGATGGATAAGTGATCAATAACTCTCCTCTGTGCGTGCCCTCGCTCTCTGATCCAGGCGCTCAGGCTGGTGTCTATGACGTCACAGTGCTCTTTCTGACAGAGCAGAGTGCATCTCCGCTGGAGGAGACTCCTGTCCGGAGCCCGGGCGGCTTTTCTTACAGATATAACATCCCCCCCAAAAAAGAACACACCGGGCTGTGAAAAGAAGCGAATCATAACAGTTGTAAAAGGAGAGCGACAAACCAAGGACTGAAATTCATTAAACAGGAAAAAAATTGTTTACTTCACAGATTAATGTGTTACAAGGCGTACCCGTGTGGAGCAGTAGAGAAATAGCACAAGTCCCTGTAATACGTGCTTTTAAATGTTTTAAACGAATCATCAGAGTATAGAAGCCAGGAGGATCAGGAACCTGATCCTGGAGGTTAAAATGTGTTTCCTGGTTTTATTTCCAGACTGCTCTCAGTTCCATAGGTAGTCTGATTATTTAAATTAACGGTATAACTGTTACAATAATTCATCTAATTGTAAATTTATAAGACTGTGAGACTTATATGATCTTCTTATATAATCTTCTCTGTTCCTGCCGCTGTCACTCTGCATTCCGTATGGCTACAGGTTGATTTCACAATGCCACATTTAATTAAATACAGGAGAAACCGCAAGGAAAACAATGTTTTAATAAATCTTCTTCTGGATTTATATTTTCGGTCTTTCACCTTTCAATGCATACCTTGGCCGTAAATCTTTACTCGATTACAGGCACCCGAAACAGTTCTTAAGGCAGAAATCGAAACCGCAAACCGGTTTCTCAGTTTTCCTCTTCCGGTTGTTGTCAGCGAGCAGAAGAAGACGGGAAAAGGGAGCAGCTGTCAGGAGTGGGATTTGAACCCACACCTCTATTCAGAGACCAGAACACCCAAGCAATGGAAAGGCAGGAGCCCTTGAGTCTGGCGCTTTACACTACTCAGCCATGCTGACAAGCTATGCAAATCAGTTTGTTAAAAACACCAGTAGTTCACAAAACTGAGAAATGCTTTGCTGGAGAAGCTCCACGCTGCCTGTTGTTGCCTAAATGGATCGTGGAAATCAAATATTCGGATCGATTCAGAGTGTGCTTTACAGCCTTTGTGTAATATTTTAAATTGTTTTAAAGAAAGTGTGTACTGTGTTCTACGTTTAGGACTAGTTAGTGCGGTAGAATATGGAGATCATCTCCAGCTCTGAGCTCAACTGCAACAAGAAGTCGTGCTGAACAAAGTCAGAGCCCAGTTGAACGTGTGCTCAGTGTGGTGCTCAGGACTCAGGAGTATTGTTGTGGTTCTAATTTGCATGAATTGCAGGGGCTCTGAATAAGAACATTTCGATTTATCTGTTCAGTAAGTTAAAATGCAGGACACGTTAAAATAGGATTATTACTTTGTCTCTGTACCGTCTGTATATAACTGAATGTCCCTTACATTTTTAAGGACACATACCTACTAATGCGATACTCATCGCAAATAGTCCTAAAACAAGCACGTCCGGCAGCTGCGGGGTTGAAGGTGAACATGTATCGTATTCTAATGGCTTCTATTTCCATTGATGAATGAGACAGATTCACAAGGAGATCCTTCACACGATTAAGCGAACACATTGCCTTTTCTGTCTGATGTAGAGGCTACATTTGTGTCAGCAGTACTATACAGGTAAGTCGAATACACTTTCAGGGGCTGCATCTGTAGGGCTTCATCTAAGAGGATTGTTAGAGCACAGTTACATTCACCCACCCAACTTATTCTTTGATCATCTAAGAGGATTTTTTTGTTACTTTCGCACACGGTTACATTCGCCCACACAACATATAATCTCTGAATGTCCAATGGTTCAATAACCCTTTTTTCCACTGGGAACCACCAGTGTACAGTCCTATCCCATTAAAAAATATAACAGATATACTCAATTGATATATTCAATTAACAAATATAAAAATATATTATGAACAAGAGAACTCTTGTTCATATAGATCCAGGTTTACACAATTAATTTCATGCATACTCGAAGTGCCTGAAGTCTTGCTCTGCTGTAAATATACCTCCAAAGCATTTAGTTATGTTAACTACCAAATTATTTGAACTAATTTAACGTTACAGTATATTCAGGAAATTCAGAGAAAGTCTTCAGACTTGTCGTGGCTGTTGAAGAAGCCACCTGTTGAATCTCACCCGGGATTTCTTGAGAGATCATTCAGCGAGCGAGTCCTCCTTCTGCACTCCGCACTAAACTGAAAGCTGCATCGTACTGTTACAGGTGCTCTCGTCTAGATGTGGAGCACAGCGACAACAAGACCTTGAACTTTTTCCATAAGTGAAGGAAAATTCAAAAGAGCATGAAAAGTATGGATCATATAAAACATCCATGGTACAACTCGAGAAAAAACTGAAAGACTAAACAACGTCTTTTGATGATTACAAGAGATTCAAGAAGCACAACCGTCCGCACACAGGCTTCGATCCTGTACGCTTAAGTTAAAAGACAAAGCGAAAGATGCAAACTGTAAACTATCTTCACGTCTTACAGTTTATGAAATAAAACAATTTCTTACTTTCTTAATAATTTCTTACTGCTGATAGACGATTTATTGCATTTTAACAAAATCACAATTAGAAACATTTTGGGTTAAACTATTATTCACATACTCTAGCGGAGAGAAACGTTAGTGTCTTCAGGTGTGTGAGCACCATTTCTAAAAAAATAAAAGTTATATGAAATTAATTGTTCTACTTTTTAGGCTTGCATAGCCTTATAAATGTTTCGGTTAAATCTTTTTTTCTGTAGTAATTTCAGTTGATATTAATATTAGTCATGATTTAAAATTTTTGGACATGGCTCATCTTAAATAATTTTGTAATTAGTTTCAATTTTGGAAAATCGCACCCAGAAGCTACCACAACTGGTAATGTTCATAATGTAACACAACGGGGGCGCAAGCGGGCGCCCTTGCCGCATTAGGTCGGCCCCCCACCATCGGGGGCTCGAACCCACGACTCCCACGTCTCTCTGCAGCAACCCAGCCCAGTGAGCCAAAGAGAGATCTCGGTACAGCCCAGTAGCTGTGGTCCTACTATCACAGGGAAGGGCGGTGACGTCACCTGCTCTGGTACGCCGGCTCTTACACAGTGCCTGTCGGCCGTAAGCGTTACAATATAATGTGTAATGCAATAGCATCATTTTGGGTGGGAAAACAAAAAGTATTTCTTGGTATGAGTCCCAACACTTCATAAACGGCGTTCGAGGACTTCTCGCTTCAGATAAAGCTGTCAATACATCATAGATTTTTACTCAATCAATATCAGCAGTGTTATCGCTACCAAACGCTAAATATAGATCCTGGCAATACTTCGTGAGATCTTCGTAAGAAAATCCAAAATACTAACGAAGCAATCAATTTATACGTTTCTTTTGGATCTAGAAGAGGATAATTATGAGACTCAAAACATGCCTGTCTTTTCTTTTTTCGAGGACAAATGGATTATTGTGGTGTAAAGTTGGGTTCAAAACCAAAATCATCTGCTATTGCTGCTGTTTCTTTGATAGTTTCTTCAAATCCTTCAACTGATCATCGATATCGAGGAATAATATTATACAAATTGTGGTTTTCTGTTAATTGCCAATTTTATTGTAATTACATCTTCGTTTACAGATGTCTTGCATGTATCACAAGGTAAAATAGTCGCCGTGAGTCCTCAGCTAAAATGTTTTAAAAAGTACGACAAAGGTACAATATGCTTAACAACTTTTATGGTTATATCTATATTAAAATGAAGGTAAATATACCAAGATATTAAAACACAATTTTACAGTCCTAACCTAGTAATGCTTGCGAAGTTTTCCAATAAATCCGAACTGTAATTTTGAGATCAAATTCAATGAGTGAAAATACACAAGTAGTTCACTAAACTGAGTTTCTTCCCAGAAATGATTTGCTTGCGAAGCACTAAGCAGCTTTGAACGGATCGCGGGAATCAAATATACAGATGGGTTCAGAGTGTGCTTTCCGACTTTTGTGTAACATTTTTCTTTGATAGGGCAGAGTTGTCTTCACAATCCGGGTTAAATAAAAAGGAGTGACATCAGTGTAAAACAGCCTTCCTTCTTGGAGAACAACGGTTGTGTTCAATATTTCTAATTATTTTGGTTTCAAGATCGCAATTTAGTGTGAAACATAAAAGCCAGCTGGAAAAATCTGTTACACGTAATTTACAATGACCTTTCAACTTATAACCCGTGCAGGGATCAAACCCCAGCTGTTGGTATAAGTTGCGTAAGGCTCTGCAACAGGCAGATAAGAAACTAACCTCCGATTCTTCATTATATACACAGTGAGCTATTTTTGCGAGCCTTCTGCTCCCTACGGGCTCTGTATTTGATTGCGGTACAAGACCGGCCATGGAGAAATGAAGTGAGGAGGGTGTGTACATTAAAAGGCTCATAGCGTCCCTGGGAGGGCTCAAACCACCACCCTTTTGGTTAACAACCGACTCACAAAGACTCATGTACAGCTTAACACTCCTCGGTCTCAGTAAAAGTGATACACTCCGTAAAATTTCCGGAGATTCAATTGTTTTTAAAGGAAAATCACAAACATCTACTGGAGTTTTTCATTCTATACAGCGATTTCTGAACGGTACCCTGTGAAAATACGAGTTTTGACGAGAAGGGATGGACATACAGATGCAGCCATTCAAAATGGGTGAGGTATTTCGCGGCATACCGCGACACGCCCACCGGGGTATCACGCGGTTCACGTGTGTCACGTGACTAACTATCCGGCGTCGCCTTGTAAAACCGCCAGGGGGAGCTTAACCTCTCATGTACAGCATTTGAGCCTTTAATTTTGAACTGTGTATTACAGCATGTTAATCATCAGTCATTAAAATGTTGGTATATTTTATGAAAGCAAGATTGCTCAGTTGGACAAAAGTACACAACCTAACTTTATCAGAAATATTTATGCATCAAAGCCTTTACTGAAGATATTATTAATTGTATTAATAATGGATGACTTTGGACAAGCTGTATACTCAAAGTATAATTTCTTTAGCACATTTGTACAAGCACTTGGAATCTGTCCAAGCCATACTTTGTCAGGCATTTCGTTTTACTTCAACGGGCATAAAAACTTCCTTGCTTTTAACAGGGCGTTTCATAATTTCTAACTACGAAAATGATTTAAAATGCGACACCTATCATGAAAAGAAAAAAATACACACCAGTATTCCATTTCTCCCTAAACATTGTAAGCTTCGAAGTCTTTAACTAACGTGATACCGGAGTCAACAAGCATACTTTTAGAATTTGATTTAAAGGGAATATAATATGGAATCGCGTATCTCAAGAATTTAATAACGGTATGATTATATCCGTGTACTGCGGGAGGGCTGTTTCGCCTGCCTGCTTATGCGAGCTGTCTTGTAGCCTACTGGTCTAGTTGCGTGACTACCAACTGGCAGGTTGTGTGTTCGAATCCAGCTGGTGCTGGACCTTTCAGTTTTATTTATTTATTTTTTAATCGCGTAACATAAACATATTACCGTATGCAAACTGTACTGTATACAATATGTATATGTATATTTAATGTCTTAACTGTGCCCGTTTAAGTATTGAATATTCATATCTAATTTTACCACTGAAGGGAAATCTTAACATAAACATACAGTATATGGCTGGTCTCGGTACTTTAAAGAAAAAAATACACACCAGTATTCCATTTCTCCCTAAACATTGTAAGCTTCGAATGAAACCACTAAATAAAGACATAAATATAGAAATCTTAAGATTTGTTTTATTTAATGTTGGTAGCAGGATGAACTGTCAGAGTGTATATTTTGTCGCAAAGTTGCTACAAGATGTTAACAGTGAAAAAGGTATTTAGAAATGAGTTATTTCAAGATGAAAAAGAAAACATACACGAAACATGGTTTCATTACGACCAGAATCGGTCTTGAGATATTTTTAACTTGATTTACAGTATTTGAGAGGTATGTCTTAACACCGATACTACAGTGCTTAAGTACTGCTCACGTATATGTTTCTAGGTTTATATTATGCATTTCATACGGTCAAATTACTTTTGAGCAACTAATAAGAAGCGCGAAACGGTATGCGTTTTACTTTCGTTTTGTGCTGGGACCCGTGGATTGATTAGAGATATCAAGTACAAACAAGTCATTTTTTAAATGTTGTAGTTCGTCTTGAAAAAATGTTACGAGTACATCATCTATCAACAATTACACAGGTTCTGTTTCCATATTGCGGATTTTGGTTAGGTACAGTATTATCAAATCCAGTGGCGCTGTGTGTTACTTTACTGATTCCCAATCTGTGATTGAAACCTGTAAAACCGGTTTAATTCGTCACAGCCAGCACTCTTCAGGTGTGAGGGTCTTCTGCTCAGAATGAAACGCTAAAATGTTTGTGTATATTCTAATGGTAGTGGGGGCAGGGTGTGTGGGAACAGGTTTGTTCTTCACACCTGAAACATTTTCTCTGAAAGGATTTTCTTAGCAGTTTAACCGATCTTGTTACAGCATGTTACAGTTTACTATTATTAACCATATTAATTTTAAGTGCTTAATGTAAAATCTTGTAAAAATATATTTTCATTGTTCAAATATACATTAAGTCTGACTATCATATAATAAGTTAAATACAAAACTAAAGAAAAAATAGGGTTAAATATAATTCAAAATATTTTGCTAACAATGTTAACTGTTTATGAATAATAAAATGTATTAACTAAGGAGTAGGATGGCACAGTTGTTAGCATGTTTTTTGTTTTGTTTCTTTTTCATAAATACAACAGTAGTACCTGATGTCTCAGCGCCTTTCAAAATTAAATTATGCATGCAAACCTGTGAACTAGAAAGATAACTAAGATATCCATCCATTTATAATGGTGGCAAAGTGGTTAGCATTGCTATCTTGGAGCACTGGGGTCCTAGATTCAATTCCTGCCATCCTGTGTCTGTGGGGTTTGCATGTTCTCTCTGGGTTACATGGTTTTTCTCCGTATGTGTGATATGACTCCCTCTCGCACTCCAAAACATACTGGTAAGTTAATTGGTTTATGGGAAAACTGGCCCTGGTGTGTGTGTGTTTGTGTCTGTCTGTCCTGTGATGGACTGGCGCTATGTCCAGGGTGTATTCTGCCTTGTGTCCGTTGCTTACTGGGATAGGCTCCAAATCCTCAGTACTGGATAAAGAGATTAGAAATAGATGGACTATACACAGTGTTAGAAACCCACTATGAAATGGCAGCATCTCACTGAGAATAAAATATTTTATAGTGCTGGCCTTTCCACCTCTCTTGCACATCAGTATCCATACCTAGTTATTTAAACAAATTACCTCTAATTATAAACATCTTAATATGCTGGCTCTGTGGATCCGCATCAGCTATGTTTGCCCATTCCTTCAATTCATGTGCATCCAACACAAAGTTCAATACTAGTAACTGCACAAAATCTAAAATACAATCCTCATTTCAGTATCTATGTAAACATATAGTCTGTTAACTTCATCATCTTCATCAAAAGTATGCCTAACCCCATTAGGAAGTGTTCTTGTTATCAGTGTATTCCTTAGCTTTCCCAAAATTATCTTCTTCTTACCAACATCTCTAGTCTTTTATCCTGCAATAACTCAGCCAACACTTAAATCCCCAAAAGCTGCTTGTGTTAATTTCTTTAAATCACAAATATCATGTGTAAATACTGGCCATTTAATACTCTGCATTGTGGGATAATAGTTTATTTTAAAGGGAACTAGAGAAACTAAGAACTAGAGAAATTAAGAAAGGCTTTTTTTTCCTAGAATTAATAAATGCACATCCTGTTCACTGGGGAAATTAAATCCACACTGAGCAATCTTCAATATGTTCAGAATATGACAGCGAGAATCCTATCAGGGATGCATTACACCTGTTTTCAAGTCCTTGCACTGGTTACCTATCAGGTTTCGAGTCAACTTCAAATTCCTCATCCTCATTCTGTACCTACAGTATATGGCTTATTATCCGTCTACTCCCCCACCTTTGTCTGTCTGACTCTGGTCTTCTAGCTGTCCTCAAGAACATCTACATTCTGTGGGTGACAGGGTCTTCTCCAGCTGCACCCCAGAGCTCTCAATTTGTATTCCCAGTGATATCAGTCACGTACCCTGAGTGCATTTAAATCTAACCTCAGAACCTTTCTTTTCAGAAGACTTAGTGTCTGTATCTGCTTCATTTTCTAATTTTGGTCGCACCTCTAACTGCTTGTCTTTCTTATATGTATTTACTTTGTAATCTGTGGTCCTTTTATCTGTTTTTACATCTACCATATTGCTTTGAGATGCCACCTTTAATGGTAATATATAAAATAAAGTTTTTTATTATTGTTATAGGGAAACATGATCAGATTTTCCCTGGTTCAGAAAAAAAGATCTAAAGTATACTAGTTTGTCACTCTTCTCATTCCCTTTGCTAAATGACTTTTCATACTAATCTGATCAATCTAACTGCCAGTTTTCTGTGCTTTCTCTATCCTGCTAGATTTGCAATTATTCTGAAAATTTTCATCTTGAAATAACTCATTTCTAAATACCCTTTTCACTGTTAACATCTTGCAGCAACCCTGCGACAAAATATACACTTAGCTCAACCTGACAGTTCATCCTGCTACCAACATTAAATAAAACAAATCTTAAGATTTCTATATTTATGTCTTTATTTAGTGGTTTCATTAGTGACAAAGGCTAAACTTTCTTGGAAAAATGTCTTTTATGTGTTGCGGAAAAAACTGACTTGCTTTAACAAAATATGTTTACAAGTCCTTTCACCTGGCAGTTTACCTAAATGCCCAACTATCTGAGAAGCCCTCCATGAAACCATAGTTGCTATTAATTCATTTAGGGCTCACTGACAGAATTGCTGTTTTTTATGCATGCTAATTTCTGATTCCTCACTCTGTTTCATGTTTATAGATAAGACTATTGATCGCGAAGGGAAATTGATGTACATGTTTACATGTTCTTTTGTAACATAGACCTTTTTGTGATTTTTTTGTATATCTAAGCAAGTGTTCCTGCATCCCTCTTCTGCACTATAGGCATGGCTTTTATTCTGTTTGCTCCATTTCTAAAACGTTTTGCTCATGTGCATTTTTGTATTTTTTTACACCTCTAGCACTTTAACGTCCTGAATTTTCATTTGCCTTAATTTGTAGAATGAATTTGAGTTTTAGCCTTAAAAATCTTAAGTTTTCACTATCTTTTGTTTCTTGTCCTACAACTGTTATTATTGATCACCATGACTTCATTCAGCCTTTCCTGAACGTCTATGACAGGCAGAGAGAGTGCTGTTTCTGGTGCGATCTTTTGCAGCTGACATTTCACTGTTTTAAACGAACAAGAAATTAGATTGCTCATAAATCACTTATTCTATATAAATACAGCGTAATTGCCCTCCGAAAATCCTCTTTTTCTTGTTCGTTTTAGAGACCTTGATCGAAACTGATTTTAGATGTCAGAAAGGATTTATTTTCTCTGTATTTCCTACATTGCTTTGTCGAGATTTTAACTTTATTTTTAGGCTCAGATTTCAACTATAAATCATACACTAATTAATAGCAGTAAATACTGATGTTTTGCTCCCTCTTACCACAAAAATATATATGTTTTGTAGCTGGGATGAACTTTATTTCGTACGCGTAGCTACTGCGATTTGGACACGAAGCGGTTAAAGATGGCGGCAAATCAGGCACCCAGAGGGGGGGGGGGGGCGTCTTCTCGCCTCCATAACTAAAATGCCAAATAGGAGTGGCTTAAGCGACTTACACAGTCGTGTAACTGACAGTTTGAGGTAGCCTATCGTGTAAATTTCGCTTTGTTGCTGATAGGTTAAGCTTTCGAAACTCTGCCCCAAAGTCATGTGACTGATTTTTCGCCCTGTTTCCTTGGTTAAACGCAATGATCACAAGCACCACCATGGTTACTGGGATGTGTAGTTTTTAATTCCGTTTGAATTATAACTGTACGTACTGTCTTCATATTTGGCCAGGGCTTTAAAGAGAAGGCGCGCCAAAAAATTTCGGTGCCGTCGTCTCCGCTTTAAAGGTACCCCCGTGCTGGAAGAATTTGACCTCGGAACGTTTGCCCAGCGTACTTAAACTTAATATGGTCAGTAACGGTAAACAGTAACATGGTAAGAAGGAGCACGTACAAACGTTTTCGAAATAACCACATGTAAGACTCTGATCCTAAAAATGTTTAGGGAGAAAGTGGAATACTGGTGTGTATTTTTTCTTTAAACTACCAATACCAGCCATATACAGTCTGTAACGTAGGGATTTCTATATGTCTTTATTTAGTGTTTACATTAGCGACAAAGGCTAAACTTTTAGCTTCAGTAACGTGTACATATCTCCCCTTTTTATAAAACGACTTGGTTGAAAACTGTTCCAGAGCCACTGTTGTTTCATCAGTGAAAAGTATATCATGAAATGCCTCTCCCTGTTCAATCCACTGGAAAAAGAAAAGGAGCATAAAGCTTCTGATGGTCATAAACGATTTTCATTTAGGAGCAGCATCAGAGGTATGTTTTTAACTGCACTGCATTGGAGAGAATACCATAGTGTGTTTTTTTTTTTTACTCCCTGGCGGAAACTGGCTTCCAGAAGAATCAGTATGGCTCAGAGATTAAATAAAACTTCACAGACATTAACGAAGAGCATAACGCGTGTACTGTATGCACTGCAAGTACAACCCAACTCTCTGCAGGAGTGCTGGCTGTGACGAATTGAACCGGTTTCACGGGTATTTTCAAAGTAGGAGGCGAGATTTCCAGCGAAAGACACCCCCCCCCTCAAAAACCCAGTAAATACAGTACTTACTAGTTAAAGGCTAGGCTCCCGACTACGGCGAAAGGAACCCTTCTTTCATTAGAAGACAATGAACATATTTTAGCCCTGAATGAATTAATAGCAAACATAGTTTACATAAAAGACATTTTTCCAAGAAAGTTTAGCCTTTGTCACTAATGAAACCACTAAATAAAGACATATATAGAAAAATCTTAAGATTTTTAAAATACATGACTTTGCTAAAATTTATTTGAAAATAAAAACAATTACAACCGCCAGGGGAGAGAGAGAACAGGGGAGGGATGTTGGTTTTGCATAAGGGGCGGGGCTATGGAAAGTAGGTATGTTTGGGAATGTGTAGTTACATGTTCTGGCTGTTTGTGAATTATCGTTGTTGAGTATGGAGTGTTGAGGTATTGATTTTGTGTAATGCTTTATGTAGAAAATTGAGGTGGATTTTGTTTATGATAAACAGGATAAACTGGGATGGGAGGAAGGTTTGGTTTTGCATAAGGGGCGGGATTATGATAATTGGAGGACTTGCGAGTGTAAAATGGTTTGATTATTTGATTTTGTATTGTGGTTGTTATCTATGTTTTTGGTTGGTATTATGTTTATATGGTTGTTTTTGTTGGTTGGTTGTTATTATGGTTATTAATAATACGATCTATAGTTGAAATCTGAGCCTAAATAAAAAGAAAAAGCAAGTGATTAGGTTTATGAGCAATCTAATTACTTATTCGTTTAAAAAGCTATATAAAATAAAGTTTATTATTAATTTGCTGGACAGAGCGGTGAACATTATTATGCATAAGACAAAGATAACGATCCTGATCAGTTTAGAAATCTGTGTACGCTGTAAGGTTTTTATTTCTTAAACTTTTAAAATACACGTTTAGAATTGAAAGAAATCCTCTTCCTGGTATAGCAAACCAGCACGTCTTTTTTCTCCAATCAGAGGGGTGTCAGATGGTGTCAGCCAATCACCATTCTGCGTTGGGTAGCAACGGGTGACTGTTCTCAGGCGGAAGATGTAAACAGCTTAATGTTCGTGTTAAATATTTTTTTTAAATTAAAATTCATTCTATACAGCAATCGCATATTTGGGTACCGTTTCATAAAACTTTCATGCTTAAAATGTTTAGGGAGAAATGGAAGACTGGTGTGTATTTTTTCTTTAAACTACCAAGACCAGCCATACACAGTACAGTTTACATACATACAGTAATGTTTTAAATTAATATCGTTTATGACCTTCAGATGCGTTATGCTCCTCTTCTTTTTATGCTCAGCTACTAAAATTTCCCTTTAGTGGTAAAATCCATATAAATATTCAAAACTAAGCGGATTAAAATGTGCACAGTAAAGACATTAAATGATTAAATCTTTGCACTACCAACCAATGCACCACGAGTGCCCCTGTCGGTCATTTTGGCCAGCCAATCACTTGCCCTGCGGTATGCTCCGGTGCCCCGCGGTGGCTTGTGGGTAGGTTACCATACCGCGGGTTTTTACCGCGCATTTTGAATGGCTGCATCTGTATAAGGTCAGCAGGCTTTGGGAATTTGACATTATGATTAAAGCTGTGGGCTCAGCAAAATCAGAACCTGATCAGTATCAGTTGACTCCGATATACTCTGAAAATTAACTTCGGGATTTAGAGTCAGACGTGTTACAGTTGCACCATGGGGTACTTAATTAGAGAAATAATTAAGAAATAGAAAAACAATCAGTGTTCCTGGATCTGTTATCGAGAACAACACCTGCACAAGAGCTGCGCAGGAAAAATAAAATATGGTATGGGAAGAAGAAACTCTCTTCAGAAGAGCGGCGCTCCTCACAGGAGGAAAAAAAAATCTTTTTTTTGTGAAGCTGATTTTTCTCCTTTGGGGAATTCAAATCGGTAGACAGCTGTGGCGCAACGGTAGCGCATCTGACTCCCGATCAGAAAGCTGTGTTTTCAAATCACATCGGAGTCAGCTCATAGTTTTTCAGGTTCTGCTGGTCCTGAACACGGAATTCACACCATGCAGTTGAGATCTGTGTGTACACCACATAGATAATCTAAATAAAATAGAGCTCACACAGCGAATACCCTTGAACAAAAGAGAAAAGGCACAGTTCACATCTGCTAAACATCACGTCCGACTTCAGAGACAGCTACATTAGAGAATGAAATGGAATCCTGGAAGTTTCAGATAACTTTTTTTAATACAAGTTCAAGCAAACCTGCTAGGGAGTTTCAGGACACTTTTGTTTTATTAAAAAGTGTCTGAAGCTTGAAGTAAATGTAATTAAAAAAAACGCTATTGGGCAGCTGGTGCTTTTTGTAACGATTTGCTATTTCATGCTGGAAAAAAAGAACAGACCCAACGTTTGCTTTCTGTTGCAGTTCATTACATAATAGACATCTATTACTGCGGAGCCTGAGTAAAGTTTACACGAGCCAGGTACAAGTCGAACCTACAATCTTATGATTTGAAATCAGACTCGTTATTTATTAAATCTCTGGTATATCACATAACCTGAATTGCGCCATAGTGTGCTGCGCTGCTACTAGTAATACACCGCCCCGTTAAAATTTCAAAGTGAGAAACAGGTGTTTTCTACATTTTTATGAGTTTTAAAATATAATCTCTTTAAATCAGACGAAAAGTTTATGTGTCGCACTGAAATTCCGACTGATTTAGAATTCAAAAAAGACTGTTTTCTTCCACAATGCCGAGAAATGATCAAATCTTTCACTCTTGTAGTAAAGCAGACCTCGACGGGTGAGCATTTGCTCCGGTAAGTTAGGTCACGTATCATGTTAAATAATTTCTTCTCAACACATTTCCTAGTGCTCGTTTTCTCTATGAAAAAAAATGACATTTTTCCCCTGCGCGATTTCTTGTTTTTTTATCAAAGCGCACAGAAAGAAAAAAGAAGAAGAAATAGTGTCACAAAAGATCTCTGTCGCCCTTGGGAGATGTCAAACGCATTGGACATGAAAAATGCCAGATAAAAGCCAGTTCTCTTCGTTTCTCAGTGTCGGGGCTGCTATATAAAAGAGGCAGTTTGCTCTGAGAGCAGGCTCAGCGCTTACTGAACGCAGATGTCTCAGAGTGGTGTGTCCAAGTGACTGTAAAAGGTGATGGTTGTCCTGTCACCGTGCCTTACTAAGTTAAAGCACCTGTCTATTAAACAAAATAATCTAGATTCAAATCCCAGCCATGTCTTTCTTCTTATCTTGTGGTACAGAACGTACCATTTCGGGCAATCACAAAGGGCTTGAATTCGTTAAATGCATGTGTTCAGTTCCTTTCTGTAAAACTTGTTTTTCAAGAAATTCACTCAGCTTGCGAAAAAATGAAATTCAATTCTTGGTTATCAGTGCAGAAGAAATATTACCGGCTGGCAAAAAGTGACTTGGAAAGCAATCAGTGGAATTGTGTTTTGACAGTCTCTTGAGAACCTAAGCTAAGTTTTAGAGATACTTTGTCAGCTTGACATCAAGGCAGAAAACAAAAGCTTTACTGCGTCCTCTCAACCCAAATGCGCTTTGCCACCTTTAGCGTTATGCAGGGAACAACGTCTGCTGAGATCACTTTCGAGTCAGTGCAAATCGTAGTGTTTTAATGTTGGTTGTGCTGGCGTACTGCTTCTGTCTGTGAAACTTCAATGTTTTGCTTCTTCACGGCGAATCGTTGGCGGGAGTTGAGCTTGTTAAATCTTTGCACACAGCTCCATCAGAAATAACAAATAGAACATTTTTGGAACAACAATAATAATAATAATAAAAATCTTTCAATCCCTTGATTGCATAAGAGTGCAAACCCTTTATATAGGGGGTTGTAACTGTTGAAATGTAACCAGTCACATCCCAAATCATGAACAAAGGTTATTTGCCTTTGCCAGACATCAATTATTATATCAATGATTATTCCTATTTAATATCAGTTCATCTCAAACTGCACAACAGAACCTGAATCCATCTGCTGATTGTCACTGAAGAATGTCATTACAAATTATCCGCTGAGCTGTTTTAAGTGTCTGGCCACCTCTGTCCTTCCTACTTTGCAGTGGGCACAATTCTTTCAGTTTCTTCTCTTGTATTTTCCTTGCTATTTTACTGTCTCTTTCTTCCACGAGGAAATGGATCCAGAGCCAAAACCCTGTGTTTCTGCAGTGTCAGTCAGTGTAGAGAGAAATACTCGCACAGCTCCAATGCACCACTGCACCAATCGTTCTCAACAGCAGTGTGCAGTGAAGTCATGCCCAGGTTGTGAGTTTCCTGGAGAAGTCTCGCCTGTGTTTTCAGCTGCAGAAGATCGCTGTTGAATTTATGTTGGTTCTTCTGTTACTTTTTCTGCTCGATGGCCTCTATTAAATCAGGCACACCTGCTTCCTCGGCAAGTTACTTTATCGCTTCTCACAAACCAACATACTGCAGGCACCTCTAATACCATCACTGCTTGTGGGCCAAGTGTTCCTGCTGTCAGCCTACTATACCACGTTCATGCACATCTAGAAACATTACTACTCTAGTACAAGAGCGAAAAATGAAACGAAAACACAACCACTTAAAAAGGGGTAGTGCTTTGCTGTGGATTAGTTGGTAAAAGTACTTGCCTAGTCAACAGAACATCCTGGGATCAAATCCCACTGGTTCCTTTTGCACCATTTTTCATTATAGACAACATGCTTCTGCATTAAGTTTAATGAAGGTGTTCATTTAGTTTTTGGCACAACTTGTTTTTAAAAAAATCCACACATTGTGTGTGAGTCTTACATGTGTCCTGTCACATCTGGATGTTAAATTAATAGATGTGTTGTGTTATTTAATATGATTTGACTCCACGCTTGTGTTTCTTGGGAGACAGCAGAAATATTGGGAATTTGCGGCTACAGAAAAATATATGAACTTTATGGGCAGATGTAAGGTTACGTTAAAGAAAAAAAAAGTTATTGTCACTGATGAGGATGGGATTCAAACCCATGCGTGCAGAGCACAATATATTAGTAGTTAATCACCTTAACCACTCAGCCACCTCACCTAGAAACCCACTCCCTTCAGACATGATTTGGCGCCCTTAAGATGACCATCTTTCTGCATTGTTGAGGGTTATTTTCCTCTTCCACCTGTAATTTCACTATTTTCCTTGGGAGATGTCAAGCCACCAAGCCTGTGCTATGCTTCGGTGGCGGGTGTAGAGGACACCCTGTTGTACACGAAAAGCACATTGATCTCCTTGGACATGAAAAGTGCCAGATAAAAGCCATTTCTCATCCTGTCTCTTAGTATGGGGGCTGCTAGTGCATTAAAGGAGGCAACTTGCTCGGTGAGTAGGCTCAACGCACACCGAACGCAGATGTCTCATGGCAGTGTGTCCAAGCTGCTATAAAAGAAGAGCGCTCTGCCGGCGCCATGACAAAGTTGATTAAAACACCTGTTTAATAAAGAGGAGATACTGGATCCGAATTCCAGTGGTACCTTTCTTCCTTCCTTGTTTTACAGAACATGTAATTTGGGACACTCACAGAGGTCTTGATTTGGTTTAATGCGTGTATTCATTTCCTTTGCGGAACCCATCTTTCTTTTTTTTAACCATATAGCTTACAAAAGATGAAATGCGAGCAAATTTTTTGTTCACCAAAAGCATGTAAATAAAACAAAAAGCAAGGTGCAAGCATTTCTGTGGTGCAATCGGTTTGCGTGTTCGGCTATTAACCCAAAGGTGGGTGTTTTGAACCCACCCAGGGACGCGCTTCTTCCTATAGTAAACATCATCACCGCAAAAATTAGATTTTTCCGCAAAACTGTAACTATTTTGATATTTGCAGTTGTAAACAATTGAGAAAAGAGTCAACATTACCGGGAATTTCCAATGATTACCGACATCGGCAACTTCCAAGCAGATAGTATTCACCCATGGAATTACTGTATATGTTCCAATGGGTGGCGGGAGAATTCACTTATGCTCCCATTGCATCTTCAGCTAAAGTAATTTAAAAAACAATGCAAAATTGTTTGAGAACTTGACAAGCAAAAACAACAGATCGCCGGAGTTCTATTTTAATATTTTCGTATATTTACCTTAATTTGAATATAAATGTTAACCGAAGTGCTGTTCAATATAATGTAATGTTGTTGTACTTTTAAAATATTTTAGCTGAGGGTGAGAGGGGGGATATTACGCCTTGCCAAACATCTAAAATAACTGTAAAAGAGGATGGCATTTTAATAAAACTGGCAATCAAAAGAAAGTTACAATTTGTATGGTATTGTAACGCTTACGGCTGACAGGCACTGTGTAAGAGCCGGCGTACCAGAGCAGGTGACGTCACCGCCCTTCCCTGTGATAGCAGGACTACAGCTACTGGGATGTAGAAAGAGATCTCTCTTCGGTCCACCGCGCTGGGTCCCTGCTGAGAAACGTGGGAGTCCTGGGTTCGAGCCCCCGAAGGTGGGAGGCCGACCTAATGTGGCTAGGGCGCCTGCCTGAGCCCCTGTTGCGTTACAGTATTATGCTCAATATCCCTTGATATTGAAGGTCAGATGAGAAATTTGAAGAAACTATCAAAGAAACAACGGCAATAGCAGAGGGTGTTGATTTTGAACCAGTGTTTGCACCTCAATAATCCATCAGTCTTTGCTTGACAGGCTTCCTCAAGATATTCAGTGTTCTATACAAAAAATCGACAATTAAGCACAAATGTGACAAGAGGCAAAGACTGCGGTAGAGGAGGAATAAACTCCACACGATGACTGTATGTGTACGTCTGTCTAATATTCGGCCCCTGCAGGGGCATCATATTCGCTGAACTGCCTGCCGGCGTGTGTACAGGCTTATAATTCAAGAATATCAATGGTCAGACGCTTACAACGGGTGTTTGAGTTGGAAATGATGTCGATCTGGGATTTAAATCATCCACAACATTTCACTACATAGGGCAGTATGTGCCAGAGAGCAGCTCCTGACATCTGTTGATAGCCCAGTTGGTAGAGCGGAGGACTGTAGTGAAAACAAGAGGGAATCCTTAGGTCGCTGGTTTGACTTCGGCTTGAAGGAAGGTGCCCTTTGTGTATTTCATTCAAACAGTTAAAATAGCTGATCTTTTTTCACTCAGACTTTGATCAAAAGCTCAATAAACGACGAAGCAGAGGCTCTTGTTCCGAATTCAGCTCACGTCTGATTGTCTTGTTTTGGCCAAGATCTGATCTTTGAATTCAGGGACTACTCTGACTGCTTTGTACAGTAATTCAAAAGTAGATACAAATGTCACATTTTTATTGTAGATATAAAGGTGTTCTCTGTTTTCAAAGGATAGGTACTTAATTGGCTTTATGATTTGGTTTTGATTTTGTATCGTTGTATTAGTAAGTTTGTGCTTTTTGTGTTTTTAACATATTGTGAACTTATTTTTTAAACAAATGCTTACAAAGACAGACATGGCACACATCTCTTTATACCAGTGGTGAATTGCATATTTGTATTAAGTAGAAGCTACTGCGCACTTCTGGGAGTATAACGGGTTCGATATAAAGTGGCAAAAATATAAAAGGGGAAAATACCCCAGACTGGGTGTAAAGGCCTCATTGTGACTGTTGTTTTATTGTTGAATACGGCATACTGTGCACGAAATGTACTGTGCAGAAACACAATCTGATAGTTAAATAATTATTTTAATAATTTGATAAGTATGAGGCCCCGGATCCAAATATTCAGTTCTGATTTTTTAAGTGATATCTTCCCTTCCTCTGGTGGAAGTAACACGATGTGAGCAATTGTTTTTTGTTCTTTTTTTTCACGTTGCGATCCAAAAAGCCTCAGATGCACAGTCTGACAGCAACCAAACCAGAATGGATTCTGCTGGGAGCTGGACAGAGCTCATTCTTGCTCCCTGTGCTGAAAACAGAATTAGCTCTTACCCGAGCACCATCTACAGCTGCTGGATGGTACTCTACGTCCTGCTGCTCCAGCAATTATTTTGATGAAAGACAGATCACTTGTGCGCTTTTAACCTTCTCGCAGCTACAGACGAGACTGAAGCTGGCGATATAAAGGCACGCGCTGGTACACCTTCTCTAACTTTCACAATCGCGATAAACATTTTTTTAAGACCTTTGAAAAACTAAATATAGATATAGATAAAACTAGATAAAAAACATGAGCTTTATCGGTTTTTACATTAATCGTTTTTGAATCAAATGTGATCTTTTTACATTGCATTTTACATTGAAATGTAGCATGCATACCTAATCCACCAATGGACAGAGCAATATTTTACGTTGCCTTCCAACGTGTGATGGATTTGTATGGGTGTCTGTATGATACCACTACAGCACTGGCGCAGGTGCAAAATCCACTTTCACTCGACTTTTTCAGTGTCTTCTCTCTCAAATGGACCGAAGCACAGGAGCCAATATTAGAGAAAACGACAGGTGTTTAAACAGAGGATGTCCCAATGTCTGGGACAACGCATTGTGATTTTGTATAAACGCTAATGGTTTCTCATTTAAAAGCCAACAATATTCTTTTTCTCCCTGGCGCTAATAAGCTACCACACATGCGAGCTGTTGTGTGAAAGAAAATTCATATGTCCATAGGAAGGCAGAATAAAATCCAGAACTGTGTTGGTGATATCGATAAACAGGGCTCATGTTCACAACAAAACTTTACTGTATAAAAAGTTACAATTCGTACATATATTTTTTTTATTATGCAAAGTGTCTGTTAAACCATTCATGAAGGATTTTTAGACAAAAAAACACACCAATATATGAGAAAATATATTTACTATATGTGCATTTAACTCACTTTTTAACAATTTCAATTTCAAGGACGATATAAATTGTTGCCCTGCTTTTTTGTCATAAATACACAAGCTTGTTATCTCTTGTGTCAGAAATAAACTGCATGAAATTTGCTAAAGCAACAAAAAGTAAGCGCCACAAAGAAGACAAACATTTGGGTTTATAGTGCAATGTTATCTCGAGCCTTTAAAATTACTTTAAATGCAATTTGTTTTTCTCTGTGGCTCTAAGGCTTTGTCATTTAATGTAGTTATTCAGGAGAACATTATGTTAATCGTATAGATGAAATGTTTAATATATTCAGGTGGGTAGCTATGTCAGCATGCGTATCTGCAAAGGAACAAGTAATACTGCAGGTTTATTCCATGCTGAAAAGAGAAGAGAGAAAACAAACCTGAAGAAGGTTTCACAGCTGAAATGTTGTGTTTTCTCTCTTCTCCTTTCAGCATGGAATAAACCTATTATTTGTCCTTTAATATATTGTTTGGTTTGACTCAAAATACTTTACTACTACAAGAGAGAATTATAGTATGGAGAATGAGACAAATTTATGATTTCTTGGAAGAAAATGTTTTTTCTTTGCATTCGAAATGAATCGAAACTTAAGCGCGACACACAAACCCTTTGTCTTTTTTAAAGATATAATATTTTTAAACAGACAAGTAAAGAAAATGTTTTTTTTTTACTAAGCAACTTTGGCCGGGGGCGATGTATTACTAGTAGTGGCGCTGAGGTCACTATGGTGCAGTTGAGCACCGTAAGATTAGGGCCAGTGACGTAATGTATAACACATCTGACTTTGGATCAGAAGATTGTAGGTTTGACTCCTGCCTGGCTCATGTTCCTTTTAAACCAATCAGGGTCCTCAGTAGTAGATTTCCTTTATGTAAATGAACTGCAGCTGAAATCTATAGAAAACACGTTGGGTAAATTGCAAGGAACTGTCGAACTGTTTTGCATGAAGCTGCAGACTACTTAACACGGTACTGTCTGAAGATCAGCTCCTGCTCTGGGCTCAATAGCAATGCAAAACTGTGCGTAACAAAGCTGGCGAGCAGCTGAACTTGTGCTCAGCAGTCAGTACGGTGCTGAGGGTTCAGTACTGCCGTTGTTCTAATTAGCACGAACTGCACAGGCTCTGAATCTGACCATTTCTATAGAAGCCCGGTTCCGCCAGGGAGTAAAAAAAAACGTGCGATGGTATCTCCGAATTCCGACTTAGTAACTAGAATTCCGACTTAAAACTCAGAATTGCGACTTTATATCTCACATTTGTGACTTCGAAATAGCCCATATTTCATTGTCTGTCCTTTTGTTATTGTAACGGATTCTGGTTCAAGGGCTTGTGCCCCTCACCACCCCCACCCTAGTTCGTGCCTCACTGCATTGGCTCGAACCAAGTCTTGCCAGCTAAGCTAAAGAAGACCTTCTTTTTTAAGTAAAAAAGGACATACAATGGAAATATGAAAAAAGTATAAGTTTCAGCTTTAATAATTGTGAATTCTCCTGGATGTGAAGTGTCTATTTCTGTATCTTATTTCATATTCTGTCTTCGTTTTTGTATTTCTGGTGTTTAAATTAAAAAAAAAATTAAAATCCCACCTTCCACTATTCCATCCGTGTACTATGGTAGCCTCACTACCAGAAATGGGATTCCATAAAAAATAGTGTAATTAATTTGATTTTTATCAGGGCACTGTACAAGACAAGTCTTCAGGCTTATAGATCCTATGATCTTGTACGATTCATCAATATAGTGTAACGGAACGGCCGACATACAATTTGTAGTTCAGGTGGGTAGCTGCATCAGCATGCGTAGGCTGCAAAGGAACAAGTAATAGGTTTATTCCATGCTGAAAAAAAGAAGAAAGAAAATATGTTTTGGCCGAAACGTACCAGTAAACTTTACATTAACAATACCAGCCAACGATACATTATCATTTCACACCGGTTCTACAGGAATCTACAGCAGAGCCCTGAGTTGATTCCCAGAGTCCCACTGAGCCCATAGAATTCCACATCACTCATCACTCCTGCACACAGTCCGCTGAGAGCGCCTGTCCATAAACTACTGGATTGGGAATGGGATCAAATAATTCCCCATTTTCTTAATTCTACATCAAAGGACTGTTAAAGGTCTATTTGAAGGCATCGATTCGTATTCTTAAACCAGATGAATGCCTGGAATAAGTTAATATTACTTATAAATAGTCGTGGTATAATACTCCAGTTGAAGGCATGCTTCTAGCTTTGTGGTACTCTGGTGCGTTATGAATTTATGTTTGAATTTCTGTGGACGAAGTACTATAGGTGTACCCTCGCACACTTTCTTTAGCGACAGTCGTTGCTCTTCATCTGAGTGATGTATTTGCCTGTTTTTCAGTTCACTTCCCTTCAAGGAATATTCACCTCAGAGCTCTCTTTCGCAGACTGCAGGCGCTATGTTTGTTAACAGGTGTTATAGTGATGACATCTTTCTGTATGATCAGGACAGGAGCTGCAGGTCCACTGTGTTGTGGCTGCAGTACAATTTTAGCTTATTATTATAATACTTTTTAACAGCGACAGATTCTTAAGATAACGAGGTGTTTACGATATTATTTCAGTATTAAGCTGTTACTACATTCGTAACTGTCCCATAGGATTCAGTGTTCCATTAGTTTGGCACTAAACTGCTTAGTCTATTGCAGGAATTGTACTTAGTCCTGTCCTGTAGTCTCCTCTAGAGAGCAGCAGCTGTTTCCTTGGGCTCATTGCAATTGGGAACATTGTGATTACTGAGCAGGGGACTAAAGTCAGCAGACAAGCGCGTTGTAAATCGGTATTAATCTGGCGTACAGAGCTGCATGCTAATCTCTGGATCATCTCCAGTTAATGTGATGCTGTTCTTACCTTGCAATTGACCCAATCTGACTACTGGCACCAACACCCCTGTTATTACAAATAAACTTTTTATGTACATACAGTGATACATAAGTTTGGTGGAGAGGTTTGGCAGCCCATATTCAGTCAAAGGTGTGTGTGCAGGTCACTGTGATATACAGGCATCAACAAACTGACAAATACAATATTAAATATTTAACTGATAAAACCCAAATGAACCAAACCTGAATAAATTAGTGGTGGAAAGGAGTCTTTTTATACATCAAAAGCTCTCTGATTCTTTGGTAAGAACGATGGGTATATAACCCATTGTCCTCAATATTAGAAATGAATCCTTGAGCATTGCCGTTGTACCAACGGTCCTCAAAAGTGCTGCCATTACCCCCTTCCCATAAAAGCCTTACATTAACCTTTCTTGCATAAACTATAGAACGTGCCTTCACATTTCAGTTGCACCTCAGTAGCAGTTTAATCTATTATCACTCTACTCCTTCATAACCTTCGGTCTTCTAATTCTGGTCTCCTAACTGTCCCCCAAGCCCCTCTACACTGTATGGGTGACAGGGCCTTCTCCTGTTATGCCACCACACTCTGGAACTCTCTGCCCAAGGGTATCAGAGTCACCTTCCCTAAACTCCTTCAAATTCAGACTCAACACCTTGCTCCGTAGAAGAGCCTTTACTGAACTGGTTCCATTCTTTACCACTCTGCTTCTACTTTTCTTAGTACCACCATCCATGGTCTCCTCTGTCTATTGGAATTGTTTTATCCTGTGTATTCTTATAATTCTGTCAAGTGCTTTGAGAAGCCACCTTTGGAACCATTATATAAAATATTTTATCCTAAATCCTTGAAGCTTTAATAGGGCAGTGCAGTAGGGCTAAAAATTGACAGTGTTAGTGGGCCAGCAGGATTTGTGCAAGTTATAGGTAGTCACAAAGGAAGACTAGGATTCACTTGAAATTTATGACATGGGACACTGAAACAGTGGAGAGGCTTTTTGTAGTAAGCGTTCAGTCTCAATCTACACAGTCTGTACTGCTGGTAGAGGTGGTTGTGAACACCTGTCTTCCCAGTCAAGTACTGGGATCTCCAGTCACGATCCTAATACTCCTCATGACTGTCCACTACCACTGCTGTGAAACCAACACCCATAACATAAGACCTCCGAGATTCTAACTGTACCATTATTCACTGATGTTTTTGCACCAGTATTGTTCCTCTGCTAAGGAAGGGAAGGCCTACTTTACACCAAGCCCCTGTTGACAATTCCTTCCTTGTGTTTCTTTTAGTCAGTTTGTGCAGCCTAGAATAGGACACCAGATCTCACTCTTACTGGGCACTACAGTAGCAACTCACACTCCATAAGCACCACCCCTCTCAGAAATGGGAGGATTTCCAGTATATTGAACACCTCTGTCTCTCCCACAGTAAAAAAAAAAAGTCACACTGCCCTCCCTAAGGAATAATACAGCCATCTTTGCCCAGTACAATGCTTTATTACTCCAGCCATTTTCAGTCCTCATTGGCAGCAAGACAGGAAGCATTCTTGAAAGGGGAACCCCCCCCACAAATACTTTCATTGATTAATGGGTCTCACTTCCCTTGAATTCCTCCACCCCATTCAAACCTGTAAACCATAAAGAAACAAGGGCAGGCAGAAGGGTCTTTCACAGCTTTATTGAGATGTTGCCATTACAAGGCGAGTGGAGGCAGGAGAGTCACAAGGGCCAGGCTGGAGCCTTCATTCAGGCACCTGGGGAGGAAGAAGGAGAACAATGCAGCTGAACTGCAGGACACCCACCCCTACTGGGGCTCCTCCTGCCAGACCCTACCTGTCCACTGGCCAACATCTCCAAAGTCCTCTGCTCCCTCCACATCCTCACTGGTGCTCTCAGCATCTTCACTGGAGCTCTGAGGGTCTCCTTCCTCATCCTCAGTCCAGTCAGCTCCCACATCCAGAGGAGTTTCAACTGGTGCCACAGCCACCCGACTGCGGGTCACCAGGCTCCTGGTACCTGTGGACAAGCAGCACCCAGGAGTGAGGGATCCGCTATACCCAGAGACCCACAGTCTACTCATCTAAACGGTCCCTTTGTCCAGCATGGGATCATTCCTCAGTTGTCCAAGCATGGTTGTCTCTTGGGCAGAGATGCATCCACAAGGGATAGAGAACCAGACCCACCTTCATTCCGGCTGCCAGCACACCTGGACTCACAGCAGGCACAGACCTCATGGTCACCATACAGTTCCTCCCACCTGGAGGAGAGGACAGGTGAGGCCTCCACCTTGCGTGTCCCAGAGCACCCTCAGCAGGCTCCTTGCAGAAGTACCTCTTAGCCTCCCTGTTGTAGGTGCAGGACTTGGTCCCTGGTGTTGCTTTAGCAGGAGCCACAGCCATGACACAGTGCATGTACAGCTCAGTCACTTCATGCTGCAAGAGGGAAAGTCACAGCATTAAGGGATCAAGGCCAATAGAGGGACAGAGAAGAACCTTCTGCCATCAGTGAAGGCAAGCTGGCAGCTCTAGGCACTAGAGCTGCCACAGTCTGGTTCACATCTAGATCATGGATGGAAAAGCAGACCATGGATCAGTAGAGCAAGAAGGCTGAGCAGCCTTTGAGAGCAGTACCTTCCTGGACAGCTTCTTCTGGAAGAGGAAGGAATCAATTGTGAAGCGGAGCACATCCTTCTGCTTGGAGGGGACAAACCTGGACAGGCAGCCATCTGCCTTGCTGTCCACCATGCACCTGGGGACAAGGACAAGGATGAACCCCTGCAGGCTCTCAGGGCTCCTGCCCACCTCTCCTCCCAGAAGGGGCCGTACCCCAAGTTGTCGATCACGGGGAAACGGGGCTAGTGTGCTGGTCTGGTTTCTCCGTTACGTAACACGAGTGGATGTACAGCCTCTGCTCCACTGTGGCAAAGTAGGCAGTGGCCTGGAAGTACATGGGCTGACCCAGGAAGTACTCATCCTTAGGAGAGAGAGAGAGAGAGAGAGAGAGAGAGAGAGAGAGAGAGAGAGAGAGAGAGAGAGAGAGAGAGAGAGAGAATTACACCTGCACACAGCACCCCCTGCAGGCAGGTGGAGCCACTCGCTCAAGGACCTTACAGTTGGTGGTGAGCAGGACAAAGCTGTGTTTGTTCTTCAGGTCCTTGAAGAAGGTCTTTCTCCTGGCCCACGTGGGGACATAGCCAACCTTGTAGGAGTAGTGGAACCTGCAGGACAGAGGGGATGAGGGGCTTCTGGACAAGTCCCAGCCAGCCGGCCCGGCGGAGATCAGTGCGGGGAGCCCGGCCCCTGCGCACAGGCACAGCACAAAGAGAAACAAGCGCATTGCCAAATTGACGTCCCGCTAAACTGCTACAGAAGTAAGACAAATAAACCACCAAACTATGTTGAAACAAGAGAGCATAGAGTGTGAATGCGGTGACTAGGTTTTTATACTAGCAGGACTATGCTACCACACACATGGTCGCACTACCGCTCAATCAACACAATCAATTACACACAGAGACCCGGATTGTTCTCAGCGTCTAATTAGAACCTGCTTCCAGTCTGAGGCGGGACTCCGTGAAGCCGCCTGAACACTTTCCCGTGTGTATCTGACCCCAGCGGAGGAGTTCCACGTAATTTAACAGAATTAAATCACCCACACGTGTAAAATTTGCTCAGATTAATTTATTGTTCAATTAGTTTCTAATTTCCAAGGACAGTGTGTTAAACTCGCTGTCAGACAGAGTACGGAACATGCGACACGTCCGTCCACACTTTCTTTTATCGAGGGGGCTGTTCTATCAACACTTACCGCAATGAAAATAATTTTACTAGTTTTCATGTGTAATTGCATGTCATATTAAAATGTGTAATACAAGCATTTCTTTGCTTCCCAGTTAAGAAATACTGATCAGCTTTTGACATGTTCTGATAATAATTTGTCTGATTTCTCAGAGATTGCTTTTGCTTCGCAGCACTGAGAACCAATGGAAGCCCGTTTCCTCCAGGGAGTAAAAGAAAACGCACTATGGTATCTCAGAATTGTGACTTTGAATCTCAGAATTGCGACCTAAAAACTCAGAATTTTGACTTTATATCTCACATTTGCGACTTCGAAATAGCCCATATTTCATTGTCTGTCCTTTTGTTCTTGTAACGGATTCGGGTTCTAGGGCTTGTGCCCTCGCCGCTCCCACCCTACTAACTGTATTAGCTTGAATCCAGGCCTTGCTAGCTGAGCTAAAGAACATTTTAGATATAAAGTCGCAGTTCTGAGTTACTAAGTCGCAATTTTGAGTTACTTAGTCGGAATTCTGCGATACCATAGCGCGTTTTTTTAACTCCCTGGCAGAAACGGGCTTTCATACATTTCAATTAGTCTGATCAGTGTAGGACAAGTTAATGTAGAACCATTGCTATGTCTGTCTCTTGTTTGTATATAAATGAATGTCTTTGACAACTTAATGTTAGTTTATAATTTAGTTTTATGATGTAGGTCATGCGTTAACATATGCACGAGCATACAAAATGTCTCCCTCCTGATTCAGCTCATGCTCCATAGGAGTGAAGCGATTCCTCCTGCTTCTCGTACAATCATATCAGAACAGAAGCCCGTCTCACCCGGCTCTGATTCAAGAGCAACTCACATCTTTAGCCCCTTTTTTTATTCGTGATCGTAATTTTCTTAAGTTATGATCAATATTGAACTTTTTCTAAATAAAACGACAATAATCAAACATACAAAGTATTAGGAGTTGACAGGGTGCCCCTTTGGAATAGTCGTCAGAAAATGTGAGAAAAGGAAAGTTACCTAAGCTCTCACACACAGCATTAGAGATTGGAATCTGATTGTAAAAAAAACGACCTGTCTCCCCTTCATTTAACGGTGCTGTTGTTTTTATTTTACATATTGTAGCATTTTAATGAATTGTTAAAAGATTGATACACAAATCGCTAAATAAGAAAACGTAAAAACCCAACTGTAAGCAATTGACCATTCATATTCCTGAATTTTAAATCCCTTTGTTTATCTGTGTCCAAGTGCCTGGTGCAGCTATTTTGAAAGCAGAGTCTATGACTTATTGCGGAAGCGCATTGTTGCCACCCAGGAAAAAAATCTTAATTAATAAATACCAAATTATCTCCTTATTACGAGATAGCAACGATATCATATGTGTGTATGAACAACCTGTTATATTTGCAATGGCAGTACCTACAGGCTATCGAAAGGTTTGCTGGCACTGTGGGTTTAATTTTCCTGACAATGTGCATGCTGAGAAATGCGCACGGACTGACTTTCTTCTCGCAATGAAAATGTTAACGTTTGTAGCTCATGTAAACACAGTTTTAACCATTAGCACACTCATATATATCCTGAATCAAGAACGAAAGTGACCTAGAATCCATTGTACCGCTTCAAACTGAAAGTCAGATATTTAGTCTCAAAACTACATAACTCAGGATTTTTTTTTCCTTTGATGGCAGCATTGGCTTCTGTTATTTAGATTCAACCACTGAAGAGGTTGGTTTTGCGTTTTTAGCTATTGAACATAACTGGTAAGTTTAAGTCAGTTCTTGTTACTCTTCCCGCTCGAAAGAGCTGTATTAATACCGGCGCACCTGTCTCCACAGGAAGGTTATTGCTGTTCCCAAACCAATGTACTGCAGCTTCTGGCCACGTGTTCCTGCTGTCAGCCTGTGATACCATGTTCTTCCACCGCTAGAAATATTACTGCTCTAGTACAGTAGTAAAAGAGGAAACAAATGCAAACACCGTTTAGAAAAAACACACACGTCTCAAGCCTTAACCATGACAAGGATGGGATTTGAACCTAGACGAGCAGAGCACAATGGATTAGCAATCCAAAAAGTGACTCATGTTTAATTTTCTTTTCGCTTGCTCGATTTGTAGTACGCTCCTCAATCCTTACAACCGCTAAACAAAACAACTTCATGTGCCACAGCATTCTGCTGCAGGTACGGTTTGCACCGTGTATTAGGCGAACCCGAATGAAATATTTCAAATATGTGAAGAATTTTATGAAACCTGAAAAAAGATCACAGCCAATGTCAACAATTTAGAGCCTGTAGGCAGCTTCAACAGAACAAAACGATCTGAAGCCGCAATTCTTTCTTGGAGTGTATTGTGACACTCTAACCACGTTGTTGCTATTACTGCTACATCTGCTGTCGTTGGTTAAAACTCTACTCAGCGGGCAAGTAAAGTTGTACAAAAGACTACTTAAAGCCGTCCAAATTCCATTATGTGAATTTAAGCTTTTTTTAATAATAGCATTAGTAATACAATGCGTGCTCAGAAACCTTACTTATTAGCTTATGAAGCAACAGTGTTTCGACAATTTGCGGTCTTCAAAAAGTAAACGCTGAAGTTTTTATACTTCCTTGTGAGCAGATCACCTTTGATTTAGAAAAGGAAAACTTACTCCCCTGTTGCTTTCATTGCAATATCTGAATCGAGACCCAAGCGCTAAGAAAGCTGAATAACGCAAAAGACATATTCCCGATTTTAATTTAGATACACATTTTCTAATGCAGCTTTCATTACAAGACAGTCTATTTCTCGAAAGCGTGTTATGTAAAAAAGAGAAAAACGAAAATATATGGATGACAATCTTTCAAAGATTAAGATTTTACTTTTGAGAAATTGTCATCTTATGTATCTAGACGCTTTTCAACCGCTGGTTTTGGAACTTTGCTGTGCTTCCTGAATCATTTTCAGTGTTATAAACTGGGTGTAGAGGGAGCGATCACTGTAGAACAGTTGATAGGTTGGAGCTGTTCAGACTACTCTCGTTATTTCTCAAATGCTCACATCATTTTTCTTTCACGCTACGACGCGAGTGTGTACATGTGTTTGGTTTTCGTTTCACTGATTCTCATTGAAGATTTGGAAATTAACGACGAAAGAATCAGTTGCCTCGGAAAGCAGAAGCTTTGGTTCACAACGATCTTGAAGACACGCCCATGTAGTGCAGCGTGTGATATTTGTACTATAAAAGACCAAGTGCTCAAGGTGACGTCTGCGTTTACCGTTTAAACTTTTCATCCCGGGCGCACTTTTAGAAAGCAAAGATAGAGCAAATGTGTTGAATCACACTATGACAGCCGTCAGCAGAGTGGCGCAGCGGGAGCGTGCTGGGCCCATAACCCAGAGGTTGATGGATCGAAACCATCCTCTGCTATACACACCGTCAGTTTAATGATGATGATTTTTGATTTTTTGTCTCTCGTGTGTGTGCAAGCTTCAAACTTACTGTATTCGTTAATCTTTACCAATAGCAGATGCCCAAATGTATCTTTGGTTGTTCTGAGATCCTTGATAGTTTCCTCAAATCCTTCAAATGAACATTCATATCAAATCAATTATGTTTATATTTATTACAATTAAGGTACATATACAAAATATCAACGCACATTTGTATAATGCTCATTTAATGATTGTCAAGGATTGTCAAGTTCTCCAACAAATCTGTGTTCTAATTTTAAAATATTTTTGCTAAGGATACAACGGGTGTATAAATGAATTCTCCTGACAGCCAGTTGAAGATAAAATTCCACACGTGAAAATGGTTCTCTTGAACATTGACTTAGGTACTTAATTGTTTACATGTAGTTCCACACGAGTAAAATGCACATTTCCTGCAAAGATCAAGAGGGTTTACAAAGAAATCCCATCAAGTTTAAGAAGAGATTATGGTTATAGCAGAACAATCTGAAGCACATCCCTGAGTGGGTTTGAACCACCAGCCCTTTATTTAATAGCTGCACAGAAACACACTCCCGTTGTTTTTTGACATTCACACGTTTGTAGCTAAAATAAAATACTGACATTTTCCTGCCAGCCAGCAGTATTTCTCCTGCACTGACCATGAATAACCAATAACTTTATTTCATCTTTCGCAGGCTGTAATCTACAGAAAAGGAAGTGAATACTTGTATTAAGATAAATCAAGCCGAAGGAAATGCACTGCCGTTGTTTTTCTCCACTTTTCGTTAAAAGGAGAAAAATCACTGGCATTTTCCTGCGGTATTTCTTCGGTCCTGATAAGCAAGACTTGTATTTTATCTTTCATAAGTTGTTTGAATTTCTTGAAGTTCAGAAACAACTTGTTCCAGCAAAGAAATGAACACTTGCTTCAAAATAAATCAAGACGTATGTCTCTCTCGCTGCGTGTGCTCTTATCTGTCCATCTCTCTCTCCTCTTCTCTCTGGCAGTCTGTGCAGAGTATCTGAAGGGGATGTAACACCCCTTGGCAAATAAGAAAAATTCTGAGGCAGAATAAAAAAAAACATTATTCTCTTCTCAGTCAGATTCACAGCTTAGACTCACACTCAGACAGAAGCTCAACTCCGTACTGCTCTCTATCCTAATAATCCAGAACCAGAAGATATTCAGACAATCAGTGCTGCTACATGAACAATATCAGACAGAACAGCCTGGACTCAAGTCACATCTCCCCCTTTTCTCCTTTCTCCCAGTCCTCTTAGAAACACAGAAGAGCTCCTGGTTCTCCTCTCTGTGAACTGGGCTCAGGGGTCACTGATCTGGCAGCTGTGGGCTCTGTTCCAGGTCAGAAGCAAGAAGCTTCTATTAACCCTTTCCAGGACTTCCATCCCTTCAGTATTACTTTCTTTACTGTATATCAGCCTCCAAACATGTTTTTTAAGTGTTTTATAACACAAGTGAGTGTGGAATTATATTAGTATTTATGTAATAAACAGCAGTATTGACACTCTGATCAGTATATTGATTATTAGTAGCCAATGGGCCGATGGTCGTGACTACAATAGTGACCAGTTGACCAGTCTGTATCTCTGAGCAGTGCTCTGGTGATTCTACACCAGACCTGGGAATCAGCTGCTCTCACAAGTGTCTCACAGACAGTCTTATAAATGTGCAATTAGATGAAGTCTTGTAACAGTTATACAGTTAATTTAAATCATCAGACTACCTATAGAGCTGAGAGCTGGGTGGAAATGAAACCAGGATACACATTTTAACCTCCAGGAACATGAGTCTGATCCTCCTAGGTTCTATACTCTGATGATTCGTGTAAAACCCTTAAAAGCGCTTATTTCAGGGACTCCTGCTCGTTCTCTACTGCTCCACGCGGGTACGCTTTGTAACGCATTAATCTGTGAAGTAAACTTTTTTCTTTCTGTTTAATGAATTTCATTCCTCGGTTTGTCGCTCTCCTCCTCCAACTGTTATAAATCGCCTCTCTTCACAGCCCATTTTTTTGGGGGGGGAGATGTTATATTTGTATGAAAAGCCCTCCGGGCTCCGGATAGGAGTCTCCTCCAGCAGAGACGCGCTCTTTTTTTAATTAAACGTATGGAATTTACAAATATAACTACAACCAGAGGATCAGAAACAGGTACAAGAGAAAAAAACACAACAGAAAAAAACATTTAACCACCAGAGGTAATGAAGTAAATTATGTGATCAAATTGTATTTTTACATATGTTTTCCTGGCTTTATTATTTCTCAATTATTTATAGAATTTAGTGTTTCAACATGCATGCATTTCCTGTTTAAAATAAAAATCAGCACTCACTTTTTTACAAAACGAAAAAGACGCTTTTCTTTTTGCAACATTTCGAGTACCTCTGGTATTCCTGAAAAAGACACACAAAAGCAGCAGAGACGCGCTATGTTCTGTCAGAATAAGCGCTGTGACGTCACAGACACCAGCCAGAGAGCCGGGATCAGAGAGAGAAAGAGCGCGGGAGGCGCACGGAGTGCACGGAGAAGAGTTATTGATCACTTATCTATCGACAACCAATTATTTCAACTGAAGAACCGTAGAAAAATCGATTAACTTCACCGATTGGTGAGTACTGATTCTTTTCTTGATCCTGTTTAAATATCTAAAAAACAGTTAATAAATAATAATAATAATAATAATTGCTTACACTTATATAGCGCTTTCTGGACACTCCACTCAAAGCGCTTTACAGGTAATGGGGATCCCCTCCACCACCACCAATGTGCAGCATCCACCTGGATGATGCGACGGCAGCCATAGTGCGCCAGAACGCTCACCACACATCAGCTATCAGTGGGGAGGAGAGCAGAGTAATGTAGCCAATTCATAGATAGATAGGGTTAATAATGTTCAATCTGAAATTAAACAATGATTATTCATATTATTATTTAGGTAACTGTATCCTAGAGCTAGAAAATTATATTTCAAGTTCATAAATGTATGTAAGTAACAGTTTAAATGCTTTTTTCCAGTGTTTATAAATCATAAGAATGGTAACCAAGGCGACAGGCGCTCCGTCACTGCACGCGTTTAAGTGTCTAGCATTTGTCACAGAGAGCGGTGTGACGTCACGGGCAGCAACTAATACTAATATCAGTGTCTTCATGTTAATATTAGTGAGAGTACAACTGGTAGTTTTAATGCTAGTGTTCATGTGAGTATTAATGACAGTGGCACTACTGATTGTTTTAGTTTTAATGTTCATATTCATGTTAATATTAATTATAATTATCGTGTTACTGTTAGAGTATTAACACTAGTAGTAATGTTAGTTTCAGTAACAACATTTTTGTTATTATTAGTAGTTTGTGTCAGTTTTAGTGATAGTGTTACTGTTGTAGTATTAGTAGTATTTATATTTGTTTTAGTTATTGTGTATCTGTGGATAAGTGTGTTTGTGGTATCTGTGCGTGTGTGGGTGCATGTCTGTGCATGTGTGGTGTCTATGCGTGTGTGGGCTGTTAGTGTGTGAGCGTGTGAGGTCTCTGAGTGTTTGGTGTCTATAAGTGTGTGTCTGTGTGTCTGTGAGTATGCGTAGTGTCTGTTTCTGTGAATGCATGCCTGTGAATGTGTGTGTATGGTGTGTGTCTGTGAGTGTGTGGTGTCTGTCAGTGTGTAGTTTTATATTTGTAAGTGTATGTGTTGGTATGTCTGTTAGTGTGTGTAGTGCCTGCGTCTATGTGAGTATTAATGATGATAGCATGTGTGAGTGTATATATGTGAGTGTGTAAGTGTATAAATGTGTGATGTGTCTGTGAGTGTAAATGTGTGTGAGAGTGTAGGTGTACAGTGTATCTATCAGTGTGTGTGAATGTGTGTGTAGGTGGGCTTGGGTTCCACTGATGTGTCTGACAGAAGTGACCCATCAACAGGTGTTGAGTTCCAGAGCCGCTTGCAAATAAAAACACTTTCTAGAGTCATGACCAACATCCAGAGAGCTGTGAGTTCTCTGTTTTTATCAGTATTAGTAATAATGACAGAAGTAATTCCCACGCAAATGATTATTAACCAAGACAGACATCAGAAAATATCGCCTTTGCAATGATGTCACACCTCTTCTTCATAAATTTTCTTTAATGACAAGACATTTCTGTGTCTGAGTGTCTGCTGAAAATAGCGCGACAAGCCATTTCTCTCCAATATTTTCTGGTGCGGTTATTTATCGCATACAAAATATTATTCTCATTAAGAATATTTTACCTGCAAAGTCACAGTGAAACTGCTACGGCGAATGAACTTTTTATGAGTGAAAAACATTCAGAAGACTTAATGGCTCCAGGGGAGGCTTGAACTTATAACCTCAGCATGACTCCACTCTACACAGCTATATAAGTAACACAGACTGACTGATTGTACCACTAGACCTGTGTAAGGCAGGCTTTTACACAGATTGTAAAACTGGCACAAATGCAGGGTGAAACATGGGGTTTTGGATGTGGATTCATCTCCACATGGGGGAAAGGGATAGTAAAATATCAAGGAAAATATAAGAGACGAAAATAAAATATATGTGCTCACTGCAAAGTAGGAAGAGGTGGTTAGACAAGCAAAACAGCTTTGCAAATAATGTGAAGCGACATTGTTTTGTGTCTATCTGCTCACGAATTTCGCTTCATGTGCCTTAAGCTGTGCAATTTGTATGGTTGTTGAATGAGATTGGTTTCTTCAAAAGCCCGGTCAATTGCCAGTGGAGAGCTTGCCATTAACACCTTCATGAAGACTCCTTTAATTGTCAAGGCACCTCCTTTGCATAGAATAGTAGCACCAACACTAAGAGAAAGGATGAGAAGTGTCTTTTATCAAGCTATTGCAGTGTTTGTTTGACGGAGGATCCTCGTGTGCTGAACTGGCTCCTGGAGAAGTGTAGTGCAGTAAAAGAGAAGGACACTCAAGACTGTCACAGAACAATACAATTACAATACTTTTATGAGAGTAAATATTACTGGTGAAACAGTTTTTATAATGGTGAAAACAGGAGCACCTTCTCTACATTTTTGACTGAAATATTTAAACGACAAGAAATACTATCACTATGCAATTCATGAATGCAATTGAGCTCCTCTAAATGTTCTAGTCTGATGAAACAATGTATAGAATTATGTGACAATATTGGAATTAATTCAAATGCACAAGATAAAGTTTCAGCAACAAAAATGTGCTCGAAAATATTTTACAAAAAAGAAACCTTACATTCACCTTAAACAACATTCACCCTCTACGTTAGCAGAGAACAGTAGGACAGATAGTTAGTGTCACTGGACACTGCGTCACAGAGGCCAATCTCTTCTCCCTCATTATGCAGGCTTACCCACTCATGATGAACTGTCCTCCAGTGATAGTCAGTTGCCATCACCAACTCAGATTTCAGACTCAGTTCATGTACATATTATACCTTAATTGTACCTGCCACTGCATTACAATAATTTGATCAAAACAACTGCTAGACAATTATCAAATATTTCCTTTCTTCTTTTAGCAGATAAAAAATAAGTATTTATTCCTTTCCTCTCCTACCAGTCTTTGCAAGCCACCCAGTTTTCTCTGAGCCAGTGTGAGGTATGAGGCACTCAGGGCTAATGCAGCCGAGCACTCTAAAGAGCTGGATTAAAGGTCCAGACTCTTTGGGGACGTAAGTTGGAATCCCACTGCTGCCAAATATCTCCAACTATCTCTGTGTTAAGAAGCACTTAATTTTTTGTTGTTACATCCCTTTGATTTAAACCAATTTCATACCAATACATTTAAATAACCACACTGTTCTTACGGCATGGCTTTGTCTGGCAAAAAAATAACATGACATCTCCTTTAAAACACACATTTTCTACAGAGGGAAAAGGAGAACTCGTGCCATTCAACCTTATAGCGTGATGTCATTTTCTCACGCTAATTTTTAGATGCTTGTGATCGAATCTATGATCCTTATGAGTGCGCTCACCCTCCATAAAGGTACAACAGATATAATGTGCCAAGTTTTTAGAGAATTGCTTTAAATACAGGTCAGAAGAAGGCGACAAAATGTCCGCTAGGCAGTTCAGCGATGTCAACTGTGTTCTCTGTTGTTTAGGTGTAGAGTGCCAGCCGTTACAACCAGGAACCACACAGTTTCAGGCATCAAAAAGACTTCCCCGAACCCTGATCCTGTCCTTACTCCGATGATGGCATTCAGACATTTCCTGCAACAAAGTGATGATATGGTCTTCAACAACACATGTGAAAAGCTTGTTCCCTACCCCTGCAGTCCTTCTCAAAGAAGGACCAAGTGTGCTCAGTGTTAAATGCACTGTTCATTATTAATAATAATAATAATAAACTTTACTTTATATAGCACCTTTAAAGGTGGCTTCTCAAAGCACTTTGCAGAATTAGAACAATACAATGAAAAAATACACAAGATAAGCAGGATGAGAATACACAGTTAAAGGAGACAGTACAGATGCAGCCATTCAAAGTGCGCGGTACAGACACCGCGGTACAGATACCGCAGGTATGATGACACGGGGTACCGCGGTGCGTGATTGGTTGACCGACAGGGGCACTCGTGGTCCGTTGGTCTGTCGTAGAAAGACTTACTGTAAACGTCTTTACTGTGCCCGTTGTAGATATTGAATTTTACCACTGAAGGGAAATCTTAGTAGCTGAGCATAAAAAGAATAGGAGCATACTGTAACGCGTGTGAAGGCCTTAAACGATATTAATTTTGGAACGTAAACACAGTATATAGCTGGTCTTGGTACTTTAAAGAAAAAAATACACACCAGTATTCCATTTCTCCCTAAACATTGTAAGCTTCGAAGTCTTTAACTAACGTGATACCGGAGTCAACAAGCATACTTTTAGAATTTGATTAAAAGGGAATATAATATGGAATCGCGTATCTAAAGAATTTAATAACGGTATGATTATATCCGTGTACTGCGGCAGAGCTGTGTAGGGCTGTTTCGCCTGCCTGATCATGTGAGCTGTCTTGTAGCCTACTGGTCTAGGTGCGTGACTACCAACTGGCAGGTTGTGTGTTCGAATCCAGCTGGTGCTGGACTTTTCATTTTTATTTATTTATTTTTTAATCGCGTAACATAAACATATTACCGTATGCAAACTGTACTGTATACAGTATGTATATGTATATTTAATGTCTTAACTGTGCCCGTTTAATTGAATTAAAAAAAATTATTTAACACGAACATTAAGCTGTTTACATCTTCCGCCTGAGAACAGTCACCCGTTGCTACCCAACGCAGAATGGTGATTGGCTGACACTATCTGACACCCCTCTGATTGGAGAAAAAAGACGTGCTGGTTTGCTATACACACTGTGCCAGGAAGAGGATTTCTTTCTATTCAAAACGTGTATTTTAAAAGTTTAAGAAGTAAAAACCTTACAGCGTACACAGATTTCTAAACTGATCAGGATCGTTATCTTTGTCTTATGCATAATAATGTTCACCGCTCTGTCCAGCAAATTTTATTTTATATAGCGTTTTAAACGAATATGTAATTAGATTGCTCATAAACCTAATCACTTGCTTTTTCTTTTTATTTAGGCTCAGATTTCAACTACAGTATAGATCGTATTATTAATAACCATAATAACAACCAACCAACAAAAACAACCATATAAACATAATGGTGGTGCTGGACCTTCCAGTTTTATTTATTTTTTAATCGCGTAACATAAACATATTACCGTATGCAAACTGTACTGTATACAATATGTATATGTATATTTAATGTCTTAACTGTGCCCGTTTAAGTATTGAATATTCATATCTAATTTTACCACTGAAGGGAAATCTTAACATAAACATACGGTATATGGCTGGTCTCGGTACTTTAAAGAAAAAAATACACACCGGTATTCCATTTCTCCCTAAACATTGTAAGCTTCGAAGTCTTTAACTAACGTGATACCGGAGTCAACAAGCATACTTTTAGAATTTGATTAAAAGGGAATATAATATGGAATCGCGTATCTCAAGAATTTAAAGACCAGACAATTGCAAACTCGTTTTCAATAAAATTATTTTATTCATTCAGCAGTTTGTGAGAGGGACATCCAGCAGGGAGAGACACACACACCGTTTTTCATTGACAAAATTTTTTTTTTTTTCAATTCCTCTTGTCTAACAGGAATGTTTTGTCTGTGGACAGACTGTTAGACAAGAGGAAAAGACCGCCTCTTCCTACGAAGCATTTCGTTGATCCGATCACGAATTATTTTCCAGTTGTACGCAGCAAGGGTTGAGAATCTCCGATTCACCATCGTACTAATGGTTTCCCGGAGATTGCAAGGCAAGGCACTTTTGCCTCTGGACCCATCGAAATTTACAGACGTGGTCCACCCCCAGTAAGTTTCAAAAGTCACAAGATTTCGAAACACGAGGGTGGCGTAGCGGTCGGCTCTTGCTTTCCCGTCTATGCCGATGCACTGCAAGTACAACCCCCCCTCCATCTCCTGGGTGATGGGTAGCAGTTGGACATCTGGGGGAATTATTCGTCCCACTGGCATCTGTGAATTCCGCTGTGCTTCCTGGGGGGAGATAGCCGGCGGGGACAGCATCAACAGATTCCTGCGCGGTGGTGAACTGAGAGGCCGGGATGGAGTGTCCTGAGGCGGTGTGTGCTCTGCGGGGGGCAGAGCTTCCGCCAGGCATTGCAGCCTGCGCGGCGGGGAGAGGCACTTTTCGGGAGACAGCTGCTCAACTGTTTGACTGCTGGAACTCTAGCCTCCCAATCCTCCCCAGTAATGCATCGTAATGCTCCCGCTGCTGCCGAAATGTCTCCATACAGGTGCTGCTTCTACAGGTTGGCACCCTGGCCAGTGGCCGAGAGCAGAGACCCACGGCCTGTGGCAAAATAACATAATTCATGTAAGAAATAAAGTCACACAGTAGTATTCATCAGTCGTGGAACAGAAGTCAAAATAAACTTTTCTTTTTTTCCGTCTTACAGCTTTCTTTTTTACTGTCCTGGTGGTAGATCGTTTCGCCCGTGCGGTGTTTTCTTGAAGAACAGGCTACGAAGAAATAATTATAATTGAATTTAAAATTCAAAACGGCAATAATACCTTGTAATATGCGCTGTAATCGCGTATTTCAGATGAAGTCTGCTGTATTTGCTTACCCTTCGCTCTTTGGAAGCTGGGGCGGCAGAAGCACCCCGTCTCTTCCCGTAAAACGCCTTGGTCTCCATACTGTACTATGGTCGCTGTAGTGCAGGTTTGCAGTTTTTTTTTTGTGATGGGAGCTCACCCAATCCCTTGGTGTCTTTTATGCGTCACACATACTGTATTTCAGCGCCATATATTTCATGGATATTATGGAATATAATGGATGGATATCTTAGTTATCTTTCTAGTTCACAGGTTTGCATGCATAATTTAATTTTGAAAGCCACTGAGACATCAGGTACTACTGTTGTATTTAAGAAAAAGAAACAAAACAAAAAACATACTAACAACTGTGCCATCCTACTCCTTAGTTAATACATTTTATTATTCATAAACAGTTAACATTGTTAGCAAAATATTTTGAATTATATTTAACCCTATTTTTTCTTTAGTTTTGTATTTAACTTATTATATGATAGTCAGACTTAATGTATATTAATGTATATTTGAACAATGAAAATATATTTTTACAAGATTTTACATTAAGCACTTAAAATTAATATGGTTAATAATAGTAAACTGTAACATGCTGTAACAAGATCGGTTAAACTGCGAAGAAAATCCTTTCAGAGAAAATGTTTCAGGTGTGAAGAACATAGATCTCCAATGCAGGGTGTTCCCACACACCCTGCCCCCACTACCATTAGAATATACACAAACATTTTAGCGTTTCATTCTGAGCAGAAGACCCTCACACCTGAAGAGTGCTGGCTGTGACGAATTAAACCGGTTTTACAGGTTTCAATCACAGACCATGTGACATGGGACTCAGTAAACTACAGTAACACCGCATTTGATAACGCTTTAAAAACGCTATAAAATAATGTGACTTGGCACAGAACAAGTCACATCAAGTCAATTTAAACACAAGCTGTCTTTAGCCCTCTAAGCTGGTTCATACAGAAATGTAGAGATCCAGGCTCAGAACACACAGCTTCATTAGCGAATACATATGCAGGACAACTAGAGAAGACGTTTTACAGAGGATGGATTTTTAGAAACATCCCATCAGACATCCCATCATATTCACAACGTGAAATCTAGAAAATAATATTACGTAACCAAAATCCGCAATATGGAAACAGAACCTGTGTAATTGTTGATAGATGATGTACTCGTAACATATTTTCAAGACGAACTACAACATTTAAAAAATGACTTGTATGTACTTGATATCTCTAATCAATCCACGGGTCCCAGCACAAAACGAAAGTAAAACGCATACCGTTTCGCGCTTCTTATTAGTTGCTCAAAAGTAATTTGACCGTATGAAATGCATAATATAAACCTAGAAACATATACGTGAGCAGTACTTAAGCACTGTAGTATCGGTGTTAAGACATACCTCTCAAATACTGTAAATCAATTTAAAAATATCTCAAGACCGATTCTGGTCGTAATGAAACCATGCAAGGGAGTTTTTATGTCCGTTGCAGTTCTTTTGCAACATGAATATAATTATATCGTTATTAATTTCTTGAGATACGCGATTCCATATTATATTCCCTTTTAATCAAATTCTAAAAGTATGCTTGTTGACTCCGGTATCACGTTAGTTAAAGACTTCGAAGCTTACAATGTTTAGGGAGAAATGGAATACCGGTGTGTATTTTTTTCTTTAAAGTACCGAGACCAGCCATATACCGTATGTTTATGTTAAGATTTCCCTTCAGTGGTAAAATTAGATATGAATATTCAATACTTAAACGGGCACAGTTAAGACATTAAATATACATATACATATTGTATACAGTACAGTTTGCATACGGTAGTATGTTTATGTTACGCGATTAAAAAATAAATAAATAAAAATGTAAAGTCCAGCACCAGCTGGATTCAAACACACAACGTGCTAGTTGGTAGTCATGCACCTAGACCAGTAGGCTACAAGACAGCTCGCATAATCAGGCAGGCGAAACAGCCCTACACAGCCCTGCCGCAGTACACGGATATAATCATACCGTTATTAAATTCTTTAGATACGCGATTCCATATTATATTCCCTTTTAATCAAATTCTAAAAGTATGCTTGTTGACTCCGGTATCACGTTAGTTAAAGACTTCAAAGCTTACAATGTTTAGGGAGAAATGGAATACCGGTGTGTATTTTTCCTTGTGATATTTTAAGCTCTAGTTGAATGATAGGTGTCGCATTTTAAATCATTTTCGTAGCTAGAAATTATGAAACGCCCTGTTAAAAGCAAGGAAGTTTTTATGCCCGTTGAAGTAAAACAAAATGCCTGACAAAGTATGGCTTGGACAGATTCCAAGTGCTTGTACAAATGTGCTAAAGAAATTATACTTTGAGTATACAGCTTGTCCAAAGCCATCCATTATTAATACTATTAGTAATATCTTCAGTAAAGGCTTTGATGCATAAATATTTCTGATAAAGGTAGGTTGTGTACTTTTGTCCAACTGAGCAATCTTGCTTTCATAAAATATACCAACATTTTAATGACTGATGATTAACATGCTGTAATACACAGTTCAAAATTAAAGGCTCAAATGCTGTACATGAGAGGTTAAGCTCCCCCTGGCGGTTTTACAAGGCTACGCCGGATACTTAGTCACGTGACACACGTGAAATGCGTGAAATGCGTGATACCGTGACACGCCCACCGGGGTATGCCGCGAAATACCTCACCCATTTTGAATGGCTGCATCTGTAGATGGTGGTACTAAATACAGTAGGAGCAAAGGGGTAAAGAATAGTTAATTAAAGGCTCTTCTAAAGAAGGAGGCTCTGAGTCTGGATTTGAAGGAGTTTAGACAAGGTGACTCTCTGATATCCTTGGGGATAGAGATCCAGAGGTTGGGGGAATAACCGGAGAAGGCCCTGTCACCCGTAGAGTGTAGACGGGCTTGGGGGACAGATAGGAGACCAGAATTAGAAGAGCCAAGGTTGCGATTAGGGGAGTAGGGCAATAAGAGCTCAGACAGGTACTGAGGTGCCAAGCCATGGAGAGGCTCATAGGTGAGCATGAGGATTTTAAAGTCGACATGAAACTTGACAGGGAACCAGTGCAAGGACTACAGGATAGGAATAATGCGATCACCGACCTTGTCCAGTGCTAATTTCTCCCTTGTGGCCGCTTGTTCATTTTCGACTGTCGACTCAGAAGAAGTCCTTTATTTGACTTGATCAACACCAATCCCTAGAGGATTTCGAAAGGCTGAATCAAAATAACATGTGACTCTGGGTGGACTCCAACCCACAACCTTTGAATGACTTAATTCTATTAACATCTAGAAGTCCAACACGCCCTCCATTGTGCCACAGAGCAAACACTTGTGCTAAAACATAAAACACCTGCAGAAAGCTGTAACACATGCATATCCTTTCATCCTTAAATTGAGCTCCATAAATATTGGCAGTGATTGGCCTGCTGTTTATGAATAGATACCACTGGGATTCACACCCAGGATCTTTTGTTTTTTAGTCAGGCACACTAACCAGCTAAGCCATGGCAACAAACATGCAAAATGTTATCTACAGCTTCAAACATCTGTGAGAAACAGGCAGCTTTGCAGTGTTACACCTGCTGGCTCAAAAGGTTAACCTTTTCAAAGATGAAGATCGGGAGAGGATTTCTTTGTCAATTCAATCAAACGTTTCAGAAATGCGGAAAGATTGGTGTGATTCATGCCCAGCGTGGGTTCTCGTTTGCTTACAAATAGAATTAATTTCTTTCTCCAATCTACTCAACTTCAATTTTTGCTAATCTTTTGTTTAATTGCTTCCTAATGTATACTTTGCTGATTACTGCACTGTTCAATTTACCAGTTGATTTTCATTTCTTGTTTTGTAAGACAAAGAGGCTGTTCAAAACGTTACCTCACACTTCAGCCGCAGAGGCGCAGAGAGAGATACTACGACAGGTAACACCCCATGAGAAATATCATGAGCATCTGTAAAACCTCTCTACCTGCCCACTCCCCACACCGACGTGTGTGAGGAGGGTTTTAAAGGGACATTTTGAAGTGTAGAAACATTTTATCGTTCCGTAATTTTCTGTGCAGTTTGTTCCCCTTCAACTCTGCCCAACAACAGAGGTAATGTTTAATACGACAAGAGTAAAGGCACACTGCACATCTGCAAAAGACCACATCCGAGTTTAGTTACAGCAACATCAGAGATTGGAAGGTACAGTAGGTAGTTTCAGATCACCTTTTTATTCAAGTTTTAAGCAACCCTGAATACCTTCTTAAGAAAAATTTGAGAATCCCAGCTAAATCCAGTACGATAGCTGCACTGATCTACAGTATAAAGTTAGAAAACTGTTTGTGCGTTAAAAGAAGACACACCGCCCAGAGCTTTTCTAAAACAGGAATTACACATTTTGGAATGCGCCCTCCTTTATAAATTAAATAAAAGGTCTGAAGTCTGCTCCAAAGAAGAACTATATTCAGAGCTGCCAAAGAAGTTGAGATTTCACCAAGTGACAGGAAATATCTCATAAAACGAAGGTACAGTCATTTCCATGTTGGACAAGAGCTAAAGCCCAGTGTTCTTTAATTGAGTAATGTGAGGAAGGCATGTGCTGCAGAAGGTAGTGTGGCTGAGCAGTCTAAGGTGTTGGGTTTTAGGCTACAGTCTTTTTGGAGTCATGGGTTCAAATTCCGCTGCTGCCAGTTTCTTCTATGTTAAGACCTTGCTTCCGATGAGAATTTGATCAGTTAAGAATTTATTCGACAGTCTGTCGAGAGATTGGGATATCTTTCAAGATAGTCTTTGTCAGCTCAACATCAAGGCAAAAAAAAGCTTTAATTTGTCTTCTCAACAGAAATGCTCATTGACCCTTTCAGCTTCATGCGGGGAACAACAGCTGCCGAGATAACTTTTCAGCCAGTGCGAATCGTAGTGTGCTGTCAATTCCATTTAATATTGCTTTTGGCTTGCATTCAGCTTTTGTCAGTGAAACTCGAATGCTCTGCTTTTTCACACCGAATTGTCAGCAGGAGTACAGTTTATGAAATCTTTGCACACAGCGCTCCATCAGGAATACTTTATCAAGATTAGAAGAAATTGTGGGATTCTCTGCATGCGTTCACAACGCATACCTCAAACAACAGCACCATTCAATGGGAAATTGATTCTGCTTCTTGCTGTTGTTCCTGTGGTTGCGGTAGTTATAAAGTTGAACGCTCTTCCACCTTCTGCCAAAGTATTCACTGGGTCGGCTTCATCAATTGGCTCACAAAGGTCAACTGTGATTCGGCTCCGGAAAAAATCAGCAGCAGTGTCGTTATTTTGTCAGTGGGTATGGCTGTCTTTTAAAACACAAGAAAAACACGAGTTTGTGGATTTCTCCAATTAGCAACAGCAAGTTTTAAACCTGCGATAAACATTCTTCCAGTTGAATAGTTTTCCTTCAAGGAAAAGGCAGCACAACAGGGAGAGTCAATATTTAAAGACTTCAGCATCTGTATTGGATTGCTTGTATGCAGACATCGCTCAGATTCCCTAATATTATTCTCCCGAATTCAGTTGTGCAGTGCTTTAGTGGTTTCAGAGTTTCTTTTATCGACACTGCTGTAGTAGAGAAGTGACATAATCACAAACGCAACCATTTGTGCTGGCTGTTTCACTATTAAGCTTTGTTAACTATCACATGATTTTAACTAATTTAACATCATCTTCAGGAAGGCAAGAGAGCGCTGCACACTGAGCTGAAAGCTGTGTGAGCTCCTAACTGGGTGTCCTGTGCTGTTACATGCGCTCTCATATAGCTTGCCACCTTTAAAGGTGCAATATAAAATAAAGTTATTTATTATAATTATTATATAAGCTCAACCCCTGCCAATGATTCGGTGTGAAGAAGCAGAACATTCAAGTTTCACAGACAGAAGCAGCACGCAAGCACAACCAACATTAAAATGGAGGGCATTAAAACTGAGTTTCTTGAGAGACTGTGAAAAAGCAATTCATTCCCTTTCATATGAAGTCAGCTGAAAACAATAAAACTACATACAATACAAACAAGAGCACATATAAAATATCAATAACATCGGCAGGGGCTCATGCTATAATACAATTACACTTTATGAAAAAAGATTACACAAGGTAAATAAAGATAAGGTCCGCACAGCTTGTTCTTACATTTCGAAAGAGTCCGTAAATACCCCTTTACGTCTATTTTGAACTGTTCAAACGTAGGACTCTTCCCAGACCATTTCACTTTATCTCACATTCCTAAACGAGAATGCATCTCCTGTTTTAGAACTATTTTGGGCAGTATGGCTTATGCAACGCACCCACAGTATTCTAACCATGGACTGCAGATCTGTGCTGTAGTTCAGCTGAATTTGAGGGATCCAGCAAACGTACTGGGTTTGACTGGGATTCTGAAATTTCTCTTGCAAAGGTATTCGGGTTTGTTTGAACCTTTAATAATAATTTAATAATCGTTCCCTGCATAACGCAAAAAGTGGCAAAACGCATTTAGGTTGAGAGGACGCAAGAAGGATTTTGGTTTGTGCCTTGATGTCAAGCTGAGAAAGTATCTTTAAACACTTTGCTTAGTTTCTCGAGAGACTGCCAAAACGCAGCTCCCTCCCTTTCGTCTGAAGTCAGCTGAAAGGAGGTCTCAACAGAAGCACCTGGCAGCGGTGGGATTCGAACCCACGCCTCCGCAGACACTGGAGCCTTAATCCAGCGCCTTAGACCACTCAGCCACGCTACCCACTGTGCCCTCTCTCTTTGTCTCACTACTTGCCTGGAGGAAGCCGGTTGGGTTTTGCTCTTGTCGCCCGACTTAGTGGCGTTATGACCGTGGAATTGACTGCACCTGCTTTTTCTGAGATGCTTCCCCTCTCATGGCGAGATCTCGACTTCTTTAACACCTCTGGATAAAGATCTTCTGTGAAGCAGGTTTCAGACCTCTGTGTACAGCACCCTTGATGTCATTTTATTTTTACAGCAGCCGCATCCGGAAAGTTGTGTCTTTTACATTTTATTTGAACAACAAAACTACATATAATACAAACAAGAGCACATATAAGGTATCAAGAAAATTGACAGGGGCACATGCTATAATACAATTACACTTTTTGGAAAACGATTACACAAGGTAAATAAAGATAAGGTCCGCACAGCTTGTTCTTACATTTCGAAAGAGTCCGTAAATACCCCTTTACGTCTATTTTGAACTGTTCAAACGAAGGACTCTTCCCAGACCATTTCACTTTATATCACGTTCCTAAACGAGGATGCATCTCCTGTTTTAGAACTATTTTGGGCGGTATGGCTTATACAACACACCCACAGTATACTAATGGTGGACTGCAGATCTGTGCTATAGTTCAGTCGAATTCGAAGGATCCAGCAATCGTACTGGATTTGACTGGGATACTGAAATGTCTCTTGCAAAACTATTTGGGTTTGCTTGAACCTTTGATAAAAAAGTGATCTGATCTGAAACTACCCAGCTTCCAATCTCTGAGGTAGTTGTCACTAAACTCGGTCGTGATGTGGCACACATGTGCCATGTGCCTTTACTTTTGTAAAAAACTGGTATGGGGAAAAGTTTCTTAATATTTCTTTTGATTAGCATGCAAGAAAATGTGATCATTACCTATGGAATTTCCCGCCAGCGTGGAGCTTGAATTCACAATCTTGAGATTGAGTGTTCAAGAGTCACAGAAGAGGTTGGCCTGGTCTTCAGTTTGCCAACCATAAGCTCCGGCAGTGCTCCTCTGTAAAGCAGATTGTTCGGATCGGTTATGTGGGACGGCACTTCGATACTAAGATCGTTTGCAGCACACGCATGGTTTCCCCCCTCCACACAAAAAACATAGACGAAGGAAGCTCTCTTGTCTTGGGCTGCTGACTCCCGGATTTAAAGCGCTCTGGGTGCCAGCTAAGTCTCTAACAAGCACACTATAAAGACAGGAATTACACTTTGCTCACATCACGCATGGAATGGCGAGGCTACTTGTTCCAATATTATCTAGTCTCACCTCATATGGTGCCGATTCCTGGTTTTCATTTAAGAAAGAGCACTGCAAACACCGTAAACAGTGCAAAACGTGTGATGAAAGAAGTCTTTTCCCCCCTTTTGTCTAAAGCAGAACACAGCGGAGTCATGCCGAGTGTTGTGAGATCAAGATTTCAGTGGAGCACTGTCGTCTACGTCTTTAGCTACATGAGATGGACATCCTCTTGTACACGGAAAGCAGATTGAGATCCTCTGACATGAAAAGTGCCAGATAAAAGCCATTTCTCATCCTTTCTCTTAGTGGTGGAGCTATCGCATGTAAAAGAGGCAACTTGCAAGGCGAGCAGGCTCGGTGCACACCGAATGCAGATGTCTCAGAGCAGTTGAGACGTGTCCAAGTGGCTGTCAAAGGACAGCACTTTGCTGGCGCCGTGGCTTAGTTGGCTAAAGTGCCTGTCTAGTAAACAGGAGATCCTGGGTCTGATTCCCAGCGGTGCCTTTCTTCCTGTCTTACTGTACAGAATGTATCCTTACGGGCAAATCCCATGCCTTTTAATCCAGGTGAATGCAAGTGTTCGTTTCCTTTCTGGAACAACTTGTATTGAAACATATCTATACAGCTTGCAAAAGATGAAACACAAATCTTGCTTATCAGTGAAGAAGAGGTGCTCCCAGCAGGCCAGCTAATACCAGCAAAGTTTTTTTTTCACCCTAACCCTGAGAATGGAGAAAGGCGAGGCACCTGTGGCTCTGCAGTGTAATCAGTTTGCGAGTGCGGCGGTTAGCTGAAAGAGTGGTAAATGGAGCTCGCCCCAGCCCGTCCTTATTCCTTTAAAGAGGATAAAAAATTAACTTCGCCGCCATTACTACCAGCTTTAAAAGACTGCCATGGGCACGGAAAAAACACACTACAGATGAGTTTTCTGGAACCGAAGCAGAGATTCCTTTTCGAACCAACTGATAAAGCTCAGCCAGTGAATACAGAATTTAACAGAATGTGAAAGCACGATCAACTTTGTAACTGCAACCACAGGAAAAACAGCAAGAAGCAGACTCCATTCTCCAAAGATTTAACAAGCTCAACCCCTGCCAACAATTCGGTGTGAAGAAGCAGAACATTCAAGTTTCACAGACAGAAGTAGCACGCCAGTACAACCAACATTAAAGCGGAGGGCACACTACGATTTGCATTGACACAAAAGTGATCTCGGCAGACGTCGTTCCCTGCATAACGCAAAAAGTGGCAAAACGCATTTAGGTTGAGAGGACGCAAGAAGGATTTTGGTTTGTGCCTTGATGTCAAGCTGAGAAAGTATCTTTAAACACTTTGCTTAGTTTCTCGAGAGACTGCCAAAAAGCAGCTCCCTCCCTTTCGTCTGAAGTCAGCTGAAAGGAGGTCGCGACAGAAGCGGGATTCAAACCCATGCCCCCGCAGAGATTGGAGCCTTAATCCAGCGCCTTAGACTGCTCGGCCACACTACTCGCTGTGCCCTCTTTCTTTGTCTCACTACTTGCCTGGAGGAAGCCGGTTGGGTTTTGCTCTTGTCGCCCGACTTAGTGGCGTTATGACCGTGGAATCGACTGCACCTGCTTTTTCTGAGATGCTTCCCCTCTCATGGCGAGATCTCGACTTCTTTAACACCTCTGGATAAAGGTCTTCTGCGAAGCAGGTTTCAGACCTCTGTGTACAGCACCCTTGATGTCATTTTATTTTTACAGCAGCCGCATCCGGAAAGTTGTGTCTTTTACATTTTATTTGAACAACAAAACTACATACAATACAAACAAGAGCACATATAAGGTATCAAGAAAATCGTCAGGGGCACATGCTATAATACAATTACACTTTTTGGAAAACGATTACACAAGGTAAATAAAGATAAGGTCCGCACAGCTTGTTCTTACATTTCGAAAGAGTCCGTAAATACCCCTTTACGTCTATTTTGAACTGTTCAAACGAAGGACTCTTCCCAGACCATTTCACTTTATACCACGTTCCTAAACGAGGATGCATCTCCTGTTTTAGAACTATTTTGGGCGGTATGGCTTATACAACACACCCACAGTATTCTAATGGTGGACTGCAGATCTGTGCTATAGTTCAGTCGAATTCGAAGGATCCAGCAATCGTACTGGATTTGACTGGGATACTGAAATGTCTCTTGCAAAACTATTTGGGTTTGCTTGAACCTTTGATAAAAAAGTGATCTGATCTGAAACTACCCAGCTTCCAATCTCTGAGGTAGTTGTCACTAAACTCGGACGTGATGTGGCACACATGTGCCGTGTGCCTTTACTTTTGTAAAAAACTGGTATGGGGAAAAGTTTCTTAATATTTCTTTTGATTAGCATGCAAGAAAATGTGATCATTACCTATGGAATTTCCCGCCAGCGTGGAGCTTGAATTCACAATCTTGAGATTGAGTGTTCAAGAGTCACAGAAGAGGTTGGCCTGGTCTTCAGTTTGCCAACCATAAGCTCCGGCAGTGCTCCTCTGTAAAGCAGATTGTTCGGATCGGTTATGTGGGATGGCACTTCGATACTAAGATCGTTTGCAGCACACGCATGGTTTCCCCCCTCCACGCAAAAAACATAGACGAAGGAAGCTCTCTTGTCTTGGGCTGCTGACTCCCGGATTTAAAGCGCTCTGGGTGCCAGCTAAGTCTCTAACAAGCACACTATAAAGACAGGAATTACACTTTGCTCACATCACGCATGGAATGGCGAGGCTAGTTGTTCCAATATTATCTAGTGTCACCTCATATGGTGCCAATTCCTGGTTTTCATTTAAGAAAGAGCACTGCAAACACCGTAAACAGTGCAAAACGTGTGATGAAAGAAGTCTTTTCCCCCCTTTTGTCTAAAGCAGAACACAGCGGAGTCATGCAGAGGGTTGTGAGATCAAGATTTCAGTGGAGCACTGTCGTCTACGTCTTTAGCTACATGAGTTGGACATCCTCTTGTACACGGAAAGCAGATTGAGATCCTCTGACATGAAAAGTGCCAGATAAAAGCCATTTCTCATCCTTTCTCTTAGTGGTGGAGCTATCGCATGTAAATGAGGCAACTTGCAAGGCGAGCAGGCTCGGTGCACACCGAACGCAGATGTCTCAGAGCAGTTGAGACGTGTCCAAGTGGCTGTCAAAGGACAGCACTTTGCTGGCGCCGTGGCTTAGTTGGCTAAAGCGCCTATCTAGCAAACAGTCTGATTCCCAGCGGTGCCTTTCCTCCTGTCTTACTGTACAGAATGTATCCTTACGGGCAAATCCCATGCCTTTCAATCCAGGTGAATGCAAGTGTTCGTTTCCTTTCTGGAACAACTTGTATTGAAAGAAATCTATACAGCTTGCGAAAGATGAAACACAAATCTTGCTTATCAGTGAAGAAGAGGTGCTCCCAGCAGGCCAGCTAATACCAGCAAAGTTTTTTTTTCACCCTGACCCAGAGAATGGAGAAAAGTGAGGCGCCTGTGGCTCTGCAGTGTAATCAGTTTGCGTGTTCGGCGGTTCCCAGTGGGCAAAAGACGTATAATATACGTCTATTAAACGCATACCTTAGACGTCTAAATGTGGTCTACAATTCGTCTAGAATGAAATTCTAATATATGTCTAAAGTTATACGTCAATTATACGTCTATGTTTAGACGTTCATTATACATAAATGGTTGGAGTTCTATTATACGGATAAATTTAGAGGACTATTATACATATATGGTTGGAGTTCCGGATAACTTTAGAGGTATATTATACGGATAACTTTAGAGGACTATTATACGTATATGGTTAGAGGTCTATTATACGTATAACTTTAGACGTCTATTATATGTATATGGTTAGAGGTCTATTATACGGATAACTTTAGACGTCTATTATACGTATATGGTTAGAGGTCTATTATACGGATAACATTAGAGGTCTATTATACGTATATGGGTAGAGGTCTATTATACATCAAAGATAGATTTTATAGGTGTAGAAACAAGTAAACCAAGCCAATGATTAGGTTTAGAAATTTATTCTGAAAATACACATTCACACCTGAAACATACGTATTTCAAATTATACATTGTATACAATCAATCAACAATCAACATATGGGCAATAATCATAAAAAACACAACTAGTCTTAAACTTCAGCTACAAATTCTGGTAACATGGCAATATACAGTATAGTAATGACAAACACAAAACTAATTACATTAACATACTAACTCAAAATCACATTTTGATTCAAATATACATTTTAGAATGTACAACTTCTATATTTCCAAGAAAAAAAAATATTACAATGGAAGTTAAGACGATTTTTGTCCACTATTTGCAAACCCTGTCTAATTGTCCTAACAGTTAGAACCAAAAACCTATTATTTTCAGAGTCCAGATCTCCTGGCCCCCTGCCTTGCATATGCATTCTTCAAGTAACACATTGCGTGCTCCTTTATTTCTTTTTCTGTTGATGTAGGGTGGGACTTCAGCACCGCAGCTAGAAGAAAATTATATAATATTACTTCCCAAATAAATGATGATTAATATCTTCTTTAGTATAATCTAAAAAATGAACGGTTTACTAAGCTCAAAGCTGAAATAAATGTATAAAATTTGGCTTGCATCATAGCAGTTGAGCAATAAAGTCTGTCCTAATTAAAGAGTACCCAAAGTTTGAAAGGACAACATAGAATAAGAATAAGAGAAACGGCAAAACGATTTTGAGTCATCTTCCCCATTCACACTATTTTATGTGCCATTTTTTTGCTTATTCACGTACTATTTTAATCAAAATAATATTAAGAAAGATCTGTATGTATTCAGATAGTATTATTATTGTTCATACTTACTCGTCAAAAGAGGATTGCTGAGATATTTGCGGATATACTTCTACGTTTGAAAAACGTGTCCAAAATGGTGACCAACGAATACTAGCAATGCATTGTGGTATATAACCGGAAAATATGCTGGGTTCGATATTTTCTCAACGTATGCGTTTATTAATGTTGTCGATATTATGGTTGAAATTTAACATTGATAATGCATCGCGGCTATGTGCCCCCTGCTATGAGCTGATGTGCAATTTTAACGCATGCAGTTAGTAAGGATCGGTCACTGTTGTATGGTATTATATATAATTACATTATGGAATAGGATGGGGACAGGCCTGGCAACACGGGGGGAGGGGGGAATGTCGCCCCTTCAGTTTTGGGCAAAAAGTTTTACCTAACTTAATTTGCGCCCTAAAAAAATAGTTGTACTTTGTCAATGGTCAGACAACACTAAATGACACGAACAGTCACTCAGTCTGTTTGATGGACAGGAGGGCTATCCGTCCAGGAACTGCACATATCAGTGTCATTATTGAGTGTCAACATTACGATCCTGTTTGCTCAGGTGGACCGATTCCTTGCAGTAGTTTATCATTATACTTAAAATCGTTATATAACTAGGACTAGTTATAGCAGTCTGTGCTTTCTGTTGGTTTTACAACATTTTTTTCTTAACGATTCAGAATGTCCATGTAGCTGCAAAAATGAACGCTGGTACTTTTCGCTCCAGGCAATACAAACCGTGAGAGAGACGAAAAATGTGAAACTGAACTTCATCGCAAATACCAGATTGCTAGTCGTTATCTTCTATCATGAAGCACTAATCAATGGCATAGCTGCGAGATTTCATTTGGGTAGCTGCACCGTACAGCTCAGTTTCAACCGAAATATCACTCCCCCCTCAGAATTTCAGACGCCCCCCTACAGATTTTTCCCCCACTGATGGGGGACGGGGTGTCCAGGAAATGGTGTATACGGCACTCTGCACAGTGCACGAAGTAAATTATTTTGGCAGTAATTAATTTATTATATTTACTATATTTATTATACATGTGTAAATTAATTACTGCCAAAATAATTTACTTCGTGCACTGTGCAGAGTGCCGTATACTCCTAGTTGCGGCACACACGATACATACAGTAAAAAGCCTCAGGCACTGTGTTAGATGTGTATTCGACGTTATATATGCGTTTATTCATGTCGTCGATTTTACGGTTGCAATTCGACGTTGATTATACGTCGAGGCGACGTATATATACGTATAGACGTAATTTCGCCGTAAATATACGTATATTTGACGAATCAATGCCCACTGGGAATGTATCTTTGGTTGTTCTGAGATCCTTGATAGTTTCCTCAAATCCTTCAAATGAACATCCATATCAAAGCAATTATGTTTATATTTATTACAATTAAGGTACATATACAAAATATCAACGCACATTTGTATAATGCTCATTTAATGATTGTCAAGGATTGTCAAGTTCTCCAACAAATCTGTGTTCTAATTTTAAAATATTTTTGCTAAGGATACAACGGGTGTATAAATGAATTCTCCTGACAGCCAGTTGAAGATAAAATTCCACGCGTGAAAATGGTTCTCTTGAACATTGACTTGGGTACTTAATTGTTTACATGTAGTTCCACACGAGTAAAATGCACATTTCCTGCAAAGATCAAGAGGGTTTACAAAGAAATCCCATCAAGTTTAAGAAGAGATTATGGTTATAGCAGAACAATCTGAAGCACATCCCTGAGTGGGTTTGAACCACCAGCCCTTTGTTTAACAACTGCACAGAAACACACTCACGTTGCTTTTTGCCATTCGCACGTTTGTAGTTAAAATAAAATACTGACATTTTCCTGCCAGCCAGCAGTATTTCTCCTGCACTGACCATGAATAACCAATAACTTTATTTCATCTTTTGCAGGCTGTAATCTACAGAAAAGGAAGTGAATACTTGTATTAAGTTAAATCAAGCCGACGGAAATGTACTGCCATTGTTTTTCTCCACTTTTCGTTTAAAGGAGAAAAATCACTGTCATTTTCCTGCGGTATTTCTTCTGTCCTGATAAGCAAGACTTGTATTTTATCTTTCATAAGTTGTTTGAATTTCTTGAAGTTCAGAAACAACTTGTTCCAGAAGGGAAATGAACACTTGCTTCAAAGTAAATCAAGACATATGTCTCTCTCGCTGCGTGTGCTCTTATCTGTCCATCTCTCTCTCCTCTTCTCTCTGGAAGTCTGTGCAGAGTTTCTGAAGGGGATGTAAGACCACTTGGCAAAGAAGAAAAATTCTGAGGCAGAATAAAAAAAAAACATTATTCTCTTCTCAGTCAGATTCACAGCTTAGACACACTCAGACAGAAGCTCAACTCCGTTCTGCTCCCTATCCTCACAATCCAGAACCAGAAGATATTCAGACAATCAGTGCTGCTACATGAACAATATCAGACAGAACAGCCTGGACTCAAGTCACATCTCCCCCTTTTCTCCTTTCTCCCAGCCCTCTTAGAGACATAAAAGAGCTCGTGGTTCTCCTCTCTGTGAACTGGGCTCAGGGGTCACTGATCTGGCAGCTGTGGGCTCTGTTCCAGGGCAGAAGCAAGAAGCTTCTATTAACCCTTTCCAGGACTTCCAGCCCTTCAGTATTACTTTCTTTACTGTACTGTAAATGATATCTCCCGCCAGCCCTTCAAAGATACGTTTCCATGGGTGAATATGGTTGTCTGGGGAGTTGCGGTGTTGATCACTATTGGACTTCCCCGAGTGTTCAAGTGTTGTTCTTGGACACGGGCAAAAGACTCGCATTTTCGGTAAATATAAAGAGGGTTAAGGTTTCGGCTTTAGCGGAGACAGTGTTTACATTGACAATAATAAGAAGAACGTCCCTGGGTGGGCTTGAACCACCAACCTTTCAGTTAACAGCTGAACGCGCTCACCGATTGCGCCACAGAGACTGACAGGAAGGCTCTACTCCATTCGCACCTTTCCGGTCAAAAAATAAACATAGCTTGCATTTTCTTGCCAGTCTGCAATATTCTTTCTGCTCTGATAGCCAAGAATTAAATTTCATTTTTCACAAGCTGCATTAATTTCTTGAAAAACAAGTTGTTGCAGAAAGGAAATGCATTCATGCATTAAACTAAATCAAGCCCTGTGCGGTTGTCCAAGATGGTAGTTTCTGCACAAAAAGACAGGAAGAAAGTCACAGCTGGGATGTGGAGCCAGGATCTCCAGTTAACGAGACAGGTACTTAAACCGACTCAGCTACGGTGCCGGCAGAATTCTCCTCTTTTACAGCAGCTTGGACACACCGCTCTGAGCCATTTGCGTTCAGTAAGCCCTGAGTCTGCCGGCTGAGCAAGCTGCCTCCTTTACATGGAACAGGAGCCCTGACCGTAAGAGAAATGGCTTTTATTGGGCACTTTTCATGTCCAATGCGCTTGACATCTCCCAAGGGCGACAGAGTTCATTTATGACACTTTTCCTTTCTTTCTTCTTTCTGTACTCTTTGATGAAACTAAATGAGAAATCATCTAAGGGAAAATGTATTTTTTCATGGAGAAAACATGCACCAGGAAATGTTGTGTTTAGAAGAAGTGAGTTAACATGAAAAGTTACCTAATTTACCGGAGCAAATGCTCACCTAGCAAGATAAGCTTTACTACTAGAGAGAAGTAGAGTGAAAGACATGATCATTTCACGCCGTTGTGGAACAAAACACTTTTTTCTTGGAATTCTAAATCAATTAGAAATTCAGAGCGACACAAAGGCTTTGTCTGCTTAAAAGTACTGATTTTTTAAAACTGATAAAAATGTAGAAAACACGGTTCTCACTTAGAAATTTAAGATGGGGGTGGGGTATTACTAGTAGCGGCGCTGAACTCACCATGGTACAATTCATTTACGTGACGGGCTAGTGGTTTAATGGATAACGCGGCTGATTTCGGTTTATAAGATTGTCGATTCGACTTCTACAGGGGTTGTGTGATTTAAATCAGGCTCCTCAGAAATAGATGTCCGTTATGTAAATGAACCGCACCTGAAAGCAAACGTTGGGTCTGGGTTCCTTTCTTTCCTGCATGAAATAGCAAATCGTTACAAAAAAAAACACCAACTAATGTCCAATAGTCCAATAGTTAGTAATTTAAGTAAACATGAATATACTGTAAGGTCTTGGTACATGGGAGTGGATTTCAACCACAATTAAAAAAGGGCAAATTATAATTACAGGCTTCAGACACTTTTTCATACAAAAGTGACCAAACACTCCCTAACTTTCAAAAGCAACCACATCAGCTGACCTCGACATGATTTGAACACGCAACCTTTTGATCAGGAGTCAGATACGCTACCATTGCACCACAAGGTCACTCATGGCGAGTGTTTTTAATTCACCCAAAGAGAAAAATCAGCGTCCCTGAAAAAGATTGTTTTCATTCTCTCCTGTGAGGAGCGCCGCTCTTCCAACGAGGGTCTCTTCTTCCCAGACCACAGATTATTCTTCCCGCCCGGCTCTCTCACGGAGAGCAGACACACCGTCTCCACTAATGTGTTTACTACATCTATAGATCTGACCCCCTACAGCCTCGATATTCCTGGACAGGATATTTACCACCAGCCTCGTGAACGTCTCATCTTGACCTCTCCCAGGAGGAGCACAATTAACACAGAATCCTCTCTCCATTTAGCAAATAACACAAAACACTGTTTACCTGCAAGACAGAAAACCAGGCTGCTCCAGGTGAGGCTTAAACTCACAACTTCGGCATGACTCCACTGAATATGTCATTTTACATGGCCTGAACCAGGAAAGAGATTGGAAGTCAAGAAGTTATGGTGTTGTTTTAATACTTGCCTACTCTTTTAATTTTTCGGTCAAATCTTTTATTTGGGAGTACTTTCAATGGATGTTAATCCTTGTCCCGATGCACGATTCTGGGCCATGGTGCATCTTGAATAATGTTCTTATTCAGTTTGGAAAAGTGCTCTCTTCAGAAGCTACGAAACCGCTAATGGTTACATAACACTTAATGCAAAAGCAACGTTCGGGTTTGAAAAAGAATATTACTTGCTATAAATACAAACACTGTTACAGGAAGCGTGTTAGGGCTATTTTAGCTTAGATCATCAATTCATCTTAAATTCTTGTCCATCTATAGCAACAGCGTCATTGCTACTAAGCGCTAAAGGCAGGTCCTGGCAATACAATCTTCTTTAGAAAACATTTTTAAAACTATTTCCACTACCATACGTGAAGTAAAAGATTCCGATTGCATGCAACTAATAAATTATCTTTGCCAGGGACGTTGTAGCTAGATACAAATTACAATCAAACATTTGTCAGCTTTAACATTTTCTTTCGGATCCACAGGACGATCAGCATGAGCCATCAAAGAGCCTGTAGCGGCAAGAAGTTTAAAAGCACACAAGTGATCTGTCTTTGGTCAAAGGAATTGCTGGAGCAGTAGGACGCAGAGCAATATCTAGCAGCTGTAGACGATGTTCGGGGAAGAGAGATTCTGTTTTCAGCACAGGGAGTGAGAATGAGCTCAGTCCGGCTCCCAGCAGAATCCATTCTGGTTTGGTTACTGTCAGACTGTGCGTCTGAGGCTCTTTGGATCACAATGTGAAAAAAAAAGAACAAAAAACATTTGCTCACATCTTGTGATTTCCATGAGAGGAAGAGAAGATATCACTTTAAAAAAAATCAGAACTGAAGATTTGGATCCGGGACCTCATACTTGTCAAATGATTAAAATAATAATTATGAAAATATCAGGTTGTGTTTCTGCAACATATCGTGCACAGTACGCCATTTTTTTCTAAAAATACAGTAGATTGTACTTAATAAAAATGTACAATTCACCGCTGGTATAAACAGATGTGTGCTGTGTTTGCCTTTGTTTAAAAAAGTAGTTCACAATACGATGGAAAACACAGAAAGCACAAACTTAATAATATAACGATACAAAATCAATACCAAATCATAAAGCCAATTAAGTACCTATCCTTTGAAAACAGTGACATTTGTATCTACTTTTGAATTACAAATCAGACAGAGTAGTCCCTTAATTCAAAGATCAGATCTTGGCCAAAACAAGACAATCAGATTTTGGCTGAAATCGTAACAAGAGCCTCTGCTTCATCGTTTATTGAGCTTTTGATCAACGTCTGAGTGAAAAAGATTCGCTATTTTAACTCTTTGATTAAAGTTCACAAAAAGCACCTTCCTTCCAGCCGGAGTCAAAACAGTGACTTAAGGATTCCCTACTGTTCCCACTACAGTTTTCAGCTCTACCAACTGAGCTGTCAAACGGATCTAAAGAACTCCACTCTGGCACATACTACCCAAAGTAGTGAAATATTCCGGGTGATTAAATTCCAGTTCGACATCAAGTTTCCAACTTGTTTCCTTAGTCTTGGTTACCTTGAATTTAAGCCACAAACCAGGATTCTACTTTATAAACTTCCGGGGATGTTACAAAATGTTTGATAGGGCATCAATCATTAGAGGCGGAAATTCACTCCTTTTTTTTTCTTGAGGCATCATATTAAACATTTCATTTGGATCGAGAAGAGGATCACCATGAGAAACAGAACAAACTGTTTGATTCTGGCTTTACTGGGAGCTGTATCACAGCTAATGCATGTAAAGCCTTCAGTATGCGATAGTGAGAGTTCAGTTATGCCAGGGAGTGGGAGTGAAGAGAACTGAACTGAAATTTAGTAAATTCATATTTAAATAGAGTGTTCTGTCACTTAAAACTTACTGCAACACTACCAGGAGTGGGGATTGAACCCACATGGACATTTGTCCATTGGATCTTAAGTCCAACGCCTTAACCACTCGGCCATCCTGATCTACAGCTAGATGCTGATCAGTTGTTTAACATTTAAAAATGATTCAACAATTAAAAAAAATTAAACCAGCGCCCTGTCACAGAAACGTACCCCGGTCACCCGCGCAACAAGCAGGGGTACTCAGCACTATACTAACGAGGAGCACTTGTCCGGAGCTGAGCGTGAGCTCTGTTTACGGTCAGCAGTCATTTCTTCTTTTCCAAAGACATTTTCGCCTGCTCTCAGTAATTAATGTCGGTTTGAAGTCTGTTCCTGTTGTCTCCACTCTTGACAAAGAGCAGCCTTACGTAGGAGACTCCCTCTCTCAAGAAGTTTGCCATCACCCTGCAAGAAAGAAGAGCCAACCGGGGTAAACAGCTTGAAGTTCGAAAAAGATGTTGGCACGCCTGTAGCGTTTACATGAAACCTCTTAAAGTTGCAAGAATACTTCCTTTGTGTATAAAATACATTGTGAATGCTTTCTCAGCCTTTACTTTTTCGTTTTTATGACATTTTTTTACCAAGCATGTATATTCTTTTGTTCATATCTCCGCAATGGAAGCACAGAACGCCTTCAAACCAAATGCATTTTAAAGACCACGCCTTGTGGATATTTCCACAGCCTTTACATCAAACTATCAGTGAGCTAATTATCTTTTTTTAAACCTCCAGTTTTTCATCGATGCGTAATTACGCACGAACTGGAACCCGGGGGACCGCTGTGTGCACACGTTCACAACGCGAGAAATACTGTTCAATATGGCTTCGTGTGAAAAACCCATATATGACCATAGGAAGCAGAACAGTGCAGTCTCCAATTACCCAGACTGTAAGCATGGGAATAAAGCTTTGTTTGATTTCTAAAACCCTTCCTTTATGTCCTGTTTTCATTCAGGTAAGGGTCAACTATATTCACAATACTACTGACAGCAGCAAGATTAAAATATTCTTTACTCAGCGGCTAATTAAAAACAGCTCCCATGATGTTCATACCGACTTTTTACACAGAACACTAACACAGCTTTGTGTTCAGAATCTCTTTTTCTCATGCTTTTATTTAATGTGGCACAATGCACTGGGATAGGGGTATTCTGTTCACAAACCAATAGCATTTAAACCAAAGCACCCACAATGCTGAAAGTAAGTGTTTTGCACACTAAGGAGGTCCTCTGACTTTTCCCAGCTTTGTTTTGGGTTGTGGAACCTTTATTTTTTTATGATTTTCTGAAGATAACACTACAGGTAATACACTGGGGTAGGTGGGTTGACTTCATGGCTCAATAGCAATTCAAATACAACAGCCACACTGCTGAAACTAAGTGTTTTCCACACCAGACAGGCCCCTGAACCTCATACAACCTTGCTGTGGCTGAGGCCGCTTTCTTTATTTTGTAATGATTTTTTGAAGATTACACTACAGGTAATACAGTGCGATAGGTGGGTCGACTTCATGGCTCAATAGCATTTCTAATACAACAGCCACACTGCTGAAATCAAGTGTTTTACACACCAGACAGGCCCCCTTACCTTATACAACCTTGCTGTGGCTGTGGCCCCTTTATTTATTTTTTTATTTCCATATGGCACCATTAGACAGGCGGTACATGGTGATAGGAGGGTGCTATTCACGAGTCAATAGCTCTTCAAGCACAACAGCCACAGTGCTGCAACCAGGTGTTTTACACATCAGACAGCTCCCCTAACCTTATACAACCTTGCTTTGAGTTGTGGAACATTTCTTTCAAATCACTTGGGTTCATCAATCATTTGATCATTTTTCAGCATGGAATAAACCTATTACTTGTGAACTTGAACTTGAACTTGAACTTTATTGCCATATGTAACCGGTACTGGTACAATGGAATTCTTACTTACAGAAAGTCTCTCGATTGTAAAACAAGTGTAAAAAACAAAACAAAGTGCAAACAGTGCATCAAGACAATGTACAAACAATAGACAATGTGCAAGTAAACATGTAGACAGTTTGAATGTAAACAACACAGACGTGTAAACAATGACTGGAGATGTGCAATAGATAAGAAATCATAAAGAGGTAGATGGTCATGGTGTAGGTGTGGTCCGAGGGGGATGGCTAAATGTGTTCGCCAGTCTCACTGCTTGTGGATAGAAGCTATTGAAGAATCTTGTGGTAAGTGTCCGTATGCTCTTATATCTCTTGCCTGAGGGCAGTGGGGTGAAGAGCTCCTGCCCGGGGTGGTGACTGTCCTCTGTGATGGCCAGAGATTGTTCCTTGGAGATTACCATCTGCTGATAAGATATGATCACTATATTGACCATATACAATTTCTTGCATAAGGAATTCATATTTTGCATACACTGATCCCCCCGGAGTCCCAAGTGATTCTGGTTTTGGAAAGCTAAAGGACAATGAACTTCACGATACCAGGGGGACAGTGGGTGGTCAAGTCTCCCCTAAACAATGTCTCTTATCAGATTATGATGTCAGTGCATTTAATAATGTTGTTGAATTCTCTTTAGCCCAAATACAGAGGAGCTCAGACCCAGAATGTTACACATACTGACAGAGAGTGATCTCATTATGTGTGTTTGGATTTTAACAACTATTATTATTGTTTGCTAGAACCAAAACAATCTATGTTAGACATTTTCATCTTCAGCCAAAAATACAAACCTGTGTACGCAGTGTGGTGCAGGTTCTTGTCCAATCCTGCTCTTGGTCCAGGTTGGAGGGTTGCACCGATTCTGAGTCTTGTTGGCTGGTATGAATGGGTTTGGGGGTGTTGATACCAGAGTGGTCCAGGAGGGGGGTGCAGGTGTCTCGGGGGCATTCTTGTTTTTCTATGAGTTCAGGTTGATTCTGTTGGTTCTGTCACGAATCTCCCTCACGCAGGCAAGCGCTCCCGCATTCCCTCGAGCTCTCCCCGTACCAAACGTGCACGCGTCAATCAGTCCTCTACTTAAACCCTCATTTGTCCCCCGGTCATTGCTCACGATTGAGATTCTCTCCTGGAGCTTACCTACTAACTACGCCTTTGCCTTACTATGACTTCTCCCCTGGACCTCGACCCCGCTTTTCCGACAACCGCTTTAGCCACTCGATTTTGTACCTTCGCCTGTTTTACGCTTTCTCGGATCCTGACCCATAGCCTGTCTCTTCGTTTACGCCTCTGCCTATCGACGCAACTTCTACGCCTTCCCGGACTCCGACCCCTGCCAGTCCCTCGACTACGCCTTCACCTGTCGATTCTGTGCCTACGCCTGTACTACGCCTTCCCGGACTCGGACCCCTGCCTGTTTACTCCGACTACGCCTGCGTCTCGCGCCAACCCTACCAAGGGCACCGCATTGGATCCCTATCCTCAGCAGTCTGCCCCTGCGTGACAGGTTCTGAGTGTCTTGGTCACATCCGTTTGTGTGTATAGATGAAAAAGCTATTGAAGAGCACCCCCATACCCTCCCCATCTCGGTGGAAGTTGCCATGTTAAAAAAATCCTAAAAAGATAATTAAAGTTGCACACAACAAAGCATGACTGTGAAAGGTCAGGAGGCCTGCCTAGTGAGCACAACACTTGATTACAGCCAAAAAATCATTAAAAAATAAAGAAATGTTCCACAACTCAGAGTGAGGTTGTATAAGGTTAGGGGAAATGTCTGGTGACTCGTGAATAGCACCCCCCTATCCCCATGTACCGCCTGTCTAATGGTGCCATATTGAAATAAAAAAATAAATAAAGGGGCCACAGCCACAGCAAGGTTGTATAAGGTAAGGGGGCCTGTCTGGTGTGTAAAACACTTGGTGTCAGCAGTGTGGCTGTTGTATTTGAAATGCTATTGAGCCATGAAGAAGACCCACCTATCGCACTGTATTACCTGTGGTGTTATCTTCAGAAAATCATTACAAAATAAAGAAAGGGGCCACAGCCACAGCAAAGTTGGATGAGGTTCGGCGGCCTGTCTGGTGTGTAAAACACTTGGGTACAGCAGTGTGGCTGTTGTATTTGAAATGCTATTGAGCCATGAAGAAGACCCACCTATCCCAGTGTGTTACCTGTGGTGTTATCTTCAGAAAATCATAAAAAAAAAATAAAGAAAGGGGCCACAGCCACAGCAAGGTTGGATGAGGATCGGGGGCCTGTCTGGCGTGTAAAACACTTGGTTTTAGCAGTGTGGCTGTTGTATTTGAAATGCTATTGAGCCATGAAGTCAAACCATCTATCCCAGTGTATTACCTGTAGTGTTATCTTCAGAAAATCATAAAAAAATAAAGGTTCCACAACCCAAAACAAAGCTGGGAAAAGTCAGAGGACCTGCTTAGTGTGCAAAACACTTACTTGCAGCATTGTGGGTGCTGTGGTTTAAATGCTATTGGTTTGTGAACAGAATACCCCTATCCCAGTGCATTGTGCCACATTAAATAAAAGCAGGAGACAAAGAGATTCAGAACACAAAGCTGTGTCAATGTGCTGTGTAAAAAGTCGGTATGAACATCATGGGAGCTGTTTTTAATAAGCCGCTGAGTAAAGAATATTTTAATCTTCCTGCTGTCAGTAGTATTGTGAATATAGTTGACCCTTACCTGAATGAAAACAGGACGTAAAGGAAGGGTTTTAGAAATCAAACAAAGCTTTATTCCCGTGCTTACAGTCTGGGTAATTGGAGACTGCACTGTTCTGCTTCCTATGGTCATATATGGGTTTTTCGCACGAAGCCGTATTGAACAGTATTTCTCGCGTTGTGAACGTGTGGACACAGCGGTCCCCCGGGTTCCAGTTCGTGCGTAATTACGCATCGATGAAAAACCGGAGGTTTAAAAAAAGATAATTAGCTCACTGATAGTTTGATGTAAAGGCTGTGGAAATATCCACAAGTCGTGGTCTTTAAAATGCATTTGGTTTGAAGGCGTTCTGTGCTTCCATTGCGAAGATATGGATAAAAGAATATTCGTGCTTGGCAAAAAAATGTCCTAAAAACGAAAAAGTAAAGGCTGAGAAAGCATTCACAATGTATTTTATACACAAAGGAAGTATTCTCGCAACTCTAAGAGGTTTCGTGTAAACGCTACAGGCGCGCCAAAATCGTTTTCCAACTTCAAGCTAACTTTACCCCGGTCCAGAAAACCATATTCACCCAAGAAAAATGATCGTCGAATCGTCATTTATACTCCCGTTGAATCCTCTGCTGAAATATTTTAAAAATACAATGCAGGTTTGAGAACTTGACAAGCATTGTTACCTTAGTACTGTGCAGTTGGATTTTGATATTTTGACATATGTATCATAATTTTAAACATAAATACTGTAGAATCTATTGTAATTTTGTTGTAATTTTAAAATATGTTAGCTGAGGATGCAAAGGGGTGAAAGGGAAAGGTCAGAGGGTATAGTTACAACAAGGTTAGGACTGGTGGAGGTGGTAGGGGTGTTGATGGTTTTTCTCTGTAGAGGATGATTGAGTTTTTTATCCTTCTCTGAAGTGAGAAACCGGAAGAGTTGGGGGTTGAGGGATCTGATGAGGTTAGTTATAAAAGGAAGTTTATGTGGAGCTGTTAGCCGTAAGAATTCCTTAACGTCTTTGATGTTGTCATCAAAGATAAACTGCAGTCAGCAAAGATAAAAAGATAATTATCTTTGCTTACTGCCCTGTCTTTCTCACACCTGAAGAAGGCTCCACAGCCAAAACGTTGTGATTCTTTTCTTCTCTTTTCAGCATGGAATAGCCCTTTACTTGTTCCTTTGCAGCCTACGCATGCAGGAACAGCTACTCACTTGATACTGTATATAACATTAGTATAATCACAACTATGAATGTCCACTGCAGGCATTTTTTCCATGATTATTCTGGCATTGAAGTGTATTTTATGTCATAATCACTGAAAAAATATGTTTTGTACATTCAGGAAGTAAGACAATGACAAATCACTATGTATTGCAATTAGCTTGACCTGATCTAGATATTCTATATACTTTAACATACCATGTTCAGAATGTCACAACGCAGAAATGCAACAGTGAAGTGTCGTAATTACAAATGTTCATGATGAGTGATTCTGTCTCTCTTACCTTAGTGTTGGAGTTTTAAGATGTTTTGGTAATAAGGAAGGAGGGACATGCCATGTTTACAGGGTCATATTTTAAAAATGGTACAGTTAAATTTCCTGAAGTTCAGGATTTTGATAGTCTGACTCTCAGACCTCAGTGTCAGAATTTTGAGCTGTTTTTATAACCTGGAGATAGTTTCATGCAATAAGCAGAAAGTGCCATCACCCTTTTCTCATTCTCGGTTAACCGTATATTCTCATATCCCATGTTCTAAATGTCCCAAATTAAAACTGCTATATTAAAAGTTCTTGCAAAATGCAAGATTTTAAGATTTGTAATGATTTTTAATGATCAGAAGGCAAGGTCGTGGTAAATATGCAGAAAGTGCCAGTGAATTCACGTTTTGCCTTTGTCTTATTTACTCGATTTTCATCAGCCCAAAATCAATGTACTCTCCAATCGCTGTTGCTTCTTCAAATCCTTTAACTGAACATTGATATTGAGGGATTATATTGTATAAATTGTGGTTTTCTTTTTAAAGCAAATTTGAAAATCTGAGCCTCTATTACAGTTGTCTTGGATGTTTCGCGAGGTATAACAGACCCCTTGCACCCTCAGTTAAACTATTTAAAAATATAACAAACTTAATTGATATAGAACAGCATTTAAGGTTACATGTAAATTACAATTAAGGTAAATATACAAAGGTATTAAAATACAAATGTACAGTTCCGACATAATTATGCTGTCCATCTGTCTTTTTTGCTTGTCAAGTTCTCCAACAAATCTGTGTTGTAAATTTAAATATTCTAACAGCGAGAGAATGCACTAATAAGCAAGATTTGTATATCATCTTTTGCAGGCTGTATGAATTTCATGAAAAGCAAGTTGTTCCAGAAAGGAAATGAAAACTTGCATTAAACAAAATCAAGCTACACGTGATCATCCATAGTGATATATTCTATAAGACAAGACAGGAAGAAAGGAATTAATGTCTGGGAATGCTGAGGAATACTGGAACCAATGTCCAAGGATTCAGGATTAGCACATTTAAAAATGACTGTAGAGAGACATCTACAGGCGAAAGGCGACATAACATCACAGCAGCAGCATTTAAGGTGGATCGGAAAACGCGAACAAGAGGAAGCTGGCGAATAAGAAGCCAACTTCAGCCTTGTTAATGCAATATCATTAGGTGAGGTGAAGTGGAAAAACATTTCTTGCTCTGAATCCTAACATTATTATAGGAGGTATTCTAGGACTTCTCGCCTCAGATAAAACTGCCAATACATCAATAATTTCTACTCCATCAATAGCAGCAGTGTTATTGGTACTGAGTAATAAATGTCATCATACAAAAAGTCGAAAGTTTCAACTGCAGTCAAGTTTCAACACCAGGCAGGAGGGTCAGGTCTGTCCAGCACCAGAGCAGGATTTGGTTTCTCCAGCAATGCTGGGCTACTGGGAGTGATGCTAGTACGACCTTAATCAGAGTCAATCATTTCCTGTTGGCACTGCAGTACGAACACAGAAGAGCTCAGACTGGAGCTGCTGAATTCACAACTTCCTGGCGGGATTCCGAAGAATATTACAGCCGATGTCTGGCAATTTGAAGGAATAAAGGAGCGGATGTCTGGGAATTCTGAGGAATACTGGAGCCATTGTCCAAGGATTCAGGGAAAGGCTGGAGCCAGTGTCCTTAAATGTGGAGGAATACTGTACCCGAGGCTCACACACCTCTATCCATTCACTAACTTCCTATACTGCAGGTTCAGAGGCCAGTGACTCCTCTACCTGCCCTCAGGCTACCAGACTCTCCTCTGGCCTTCCAGTCTTTACTTCTGTCTCCCCAGAATTAAAAGACCAGCTGTCCATTCTAGCTCCTGACAAATGTGCTTCATTTCAGTTTTTAGCTTTTATTATCCATTTTATTTACCTTTTTGCCTTTTCAAGCTACTATGCAACTGCCTCAAGTCACTCATTAAAGAACATATCTATCACTTCTAACAGTTCTTGGTCATCTCCTTTGCATGTACAGATGCAGCCATTCAAAATGGGTGAGGTATTTCGCGGCATACCCCGGTGGGCGTGTCGCGGTATCACGCATTTCACGTGTGTCACGTGACTAAGTATCCGGCGTAGCCTTGTAAAACCGCCAGGGGGAGCTTAACCTCTCATGTACAGCATTTGAGCCTTTAATTTTGAACTGTGTATTACAGCATGTTAATCATCAGTCATTAAAATGTTGGTATATTTTATGAAAGCAAGATTGCTCAGTTGGACAAAAGTACACAACCTACCTTTATCAGAAATATTTATGCATCAAAGCCTTTACTGAAGATATTACTAATAGTATTAATAATGGATGGCTTTGGACAAGCTGTATACTCAAAGTATAATTTCTTTAGCACATTTGTACAAGCACTTGGAATCTGTCCAAGCCATACTTTGTCAGGCATTTTGTTTTACTTCAACGGGCATAAAAACTTCCTTGCTTTTAACAGGGCGTTTCATAATTTCTAGCTACGAAAATGATTTAAAATGTGACACCTATCATTCAACTAGGGCTTAAAATATCACAAGGATCCTCAAGAGCACAGCAAAGAGTGTATTAAAAGACACTTGTATTTATCAATGCTTTCTTTTCCGTATACCAGATTTTATGGAACCACTTCAGAGGGGTGTCAGCCAGTCAGATTCCAGGAATCGGCACTTTAAAGGAAAAATGCACACCGGTATTCCATTTCTCCCTAACGATTTTAAGCATCGAAGTATTTAACTAGCATGTGAAATAGCGTGTGAAAAAGTTGTCGTTTTAAGCTTTTCTGCTAATCACGCTGTGTTTATGTAGAAAAAGCGATTAGGTTTATGAGCAATCTAATTACCTATTCGCTTAAAACGCTATATAAAATAAAGTTTATTTAGAGATGAATGATCAGTGTCGCAGTTTAAATAATGGGAGTCAGGAAACTAACACACAGCGCCACCGGATTTAATAACGCAATAAAAACGCTATAAAATAATGTGACTAGGCACAGAAAAAGTGTACAGCACAGTTCAATAATAAATGCTGACCATGACTTTAGAAGCATAAATTACCTTACACTCAATTTAAACACAAGCTGTCTTTCTGTATGAACCTCTAAGCGGGTTCATACAGAAAATGTAGAAATGCATTAGCCTGATTATGATTAAAAAACACATAATTAAACACGCGTTCGCGATTTAAAGCAGAACACGATTTAAATCAATATAAATGTTTATATTGTAACGCATACTGTCCAGCCTCCATTTCTCTATAAAAATTTATTCTGTTGCACACACACACACACTAGAAGCAGGAACCGCTGTCAGAAGGGAAGATATGTTCAAAATATCACAAATATCGATCATGTTCAAACACACAACCTGCCAGTTAGTAGTCACGCACCTAGACCAGTAGGCTATAAGACTGCTTGCATGAACAGGCAGGTGAAACAGCCCTACACAGCCCTGTCGCAGTACACGGATATAATCATACCGTTATTAAATTCTTTAGATACGCGATTCCATATTATATTCCCTTTTAATCAAATTCTAAAAGTATGCTTGTTGACTCCGGTATCACGTTAGTTAAAGACTTCGAAGCTTACAATGTTTAGGGAGAAATGGAATACTGGTGTGTATTTTTTTCTTTAAAGTACCAAGACCAGCTATATACTGTATGTTTATGTTCCAAAATTAATATCGTTTATGGCCTTCACACGCGTTACAGTATGCTCCTATTCTTTTTATGCTCAGCTACTAAGATTTCCCTTCAGTGGTAAAATTCAATATCTACAACGGGCACAGTAAAGACGTTTACAGTAAGTCTTTCTACGACAGACCAACGGACCACGAGTGCCCCTGTCGGTCAACCAATCACGCACTGCGGTACCCCGTGTCATCTTACCTGCGGTACGTGTCTGTACCGCTCACTTTGAATGGCTGCATCTGTATAAGGTAAAAAAACTACTGTTGCACTGAACTAAACTAAATTCCACCTCTATAATTACTCTTCACACAAAGACAGTGTAAACAAGAGAATCCCACTTCTAAAACAATTACAGAGAAGGGATTAAGCTGATATAATTAAATGCACTTTGTTCCCTGGCAGAGCTCTTGGGAAGAGCTAAAATAAAGAAAATAGGGTTAAATGAATATTTACCAATAATGGAACAAGTAAAGGGTTTATTCCGTGCTAAAAAGAGAAGAAAGGAAACACAGTGTTTCAGTTGTGGCACCTTCTTTGGGTTAACTTTAACTAACCATTTACTTTTAATTAACCCAAAGAAAGCTCCTTAGCCGAAACGCTGTGTTTATTTTCTCTCTTTTCTCCCCCCCAATATGCAGCCCACCACCAGCTGTTGAATCTCTCTCTCAATCCTCTCGGGAAGAGGCATCCAGATAGAGGGTACCACAGGGTGGACAGGCACAGCATTTTGACCAACAGGACCCTTCCCTTCGAGATCAGGGACCTGCGTCTCCACCTGCCAAGTCTGACTCTTATCTTAAAGAGCTTCTCCTTCCACAGCAGAAGCCCAGTGGCCTACTCATCAGTAGCAATATAGACTCCGAGGACCTTCAGGTGACCCGTCTCCACCTTGAAGGGTAGCCAAGGAGCAGGGCAGTGTCTGCCTTCCCTACCAGCAAGACCTCGGGCTTCTCCAGGTTAACCCTGGTGCCAGAGGCAGCACAGTAGGCCTGAACCACCTCCAAGGTGGACTGGATCTCCGCCACCTCTGTCAACATTATTGTGGTGTCATTGGCATACTAATAGATCAGTGAGGTGGCAGCGCCCCAAGGCAAGGTGACCCCGCGCACCCCCTCCTTCCTGCGGATCACCAGGCCCAAGGGCTCAGTCACCAAGGAGAAGAGCAGGGCAGACAGAGGGCAACCCTGCCACACTCACCTGGTCACGGGAAAGAAGATCATGAGGGAACCGTTCACCCTGACACACCTCAGTATCCCCCTGTACATGAGCTTCATGTCCTCTCCCTTTCCCGTCATGTCCTCCACAGGAAGACAGATGAAGGGAAATCCATGTGCTGATTGACAACAAAAAAGTCGCTTGAAATTATTCACCAATCTGTTTTATGTCTGACCACATCTCCCCTTCCTCTTTTCCAGTGAGCACATTACTTTCAGTGTCTTCTCCTGTCTTTTCCTTGCTGTATTACTGTCCCCTTCCCTCATGTGGAGATGGATCCACAGCCAAAACCCTGCTTGTTTCACCCTGTTTGTGCAGCATCAGTCTGTGTGAGGAGAGGGACTCACGCTGCTCCGGTGGTGCAATAGGTCAGCATACTTATACAGCAGAGTCATGCTGAGATTGTGAGTTCCAGCAGCTCCTGGAGCATCATTACTTCTAGTTTTAGCGACTGAAACTAATTGTTAGGTTTAGGTCTGTTCATGTTTCTCTGTCCATTTAGAAGAACTGTATTAACACAGGTAAATATGTTTCCACAAGCCAATACACTGCAGCTACATCTGATACTGTTGCTGTTTGTAGGCCAAGTGTTCCTGGTGTCAGCCTACTATACCATCTTCAATTGGCCCAAGTTTTTTTCTGCCACTTGACGATTCTGCTTCTGTATTTTTGCCAGTCTTTTTTGCATTTTATATAAACAGCTAACATGCATATTCTTTGTTGTATATATATGGTTCATTCACAGAAATAGGAGAGACTGCCTTCTTCTTCTTATTATTATTGTTTTGTTTTTGTTTCTGAGAGATCTTGGTACAAAGTATATACAGTATAAAACAATTTTACGTTGTACTTCAAGGCAATGGATCATAAAAATTTCACTTTTCCTTGCTGAAAGTCTAACGCACAAGAGAGAATGGTGATAAACTTCCTGAATATTTGTCCCACAATAGACACTTTTTGGGGAAATTTTTTTTTTAATTTGATGTGTTATCATGTGAACTCTTGCTCTTATGATGGAAAAATATTGTATTTGGTATTGCATGTAATTAGATGGTAATTCTTTTATTTGTCCTGTCCTCTTGTTAAGATGTGTTGTAACGTTGCCATAGCCAAAATGTAATGTAGTGGCTCTCTGAAGGCACCAGTTCTGTAGGGTTTGGGCATTTACTGGGACAATTATTAATTGTAGCAGTAAATCACAAAATTGATTCTTTTGATGGCTTTAGAATCCAACCATGCGACATAACTCAAACAACGCACACACACAGGTACTAATACACAAGGATACATTTATTAATACATAGAATATGCATATAAACCTAACAGATCTTATCGAGAGGGTTATCAGAAGACAAAAGGTATATATTCATTCAGTTACAAAGAGTTACATATATCAAGAGGACATACGTTCAGTATATCATTCATTTAGACCGTTTCGTAAATGAACCTGGTTATAACTTCTACATTAGATGCTCAAAACAAGTACATAACTCTTAGGAATTAAATTGATATCAACTGGTTGGGATAACAATTGAATTCTCGAGCAGTAATGCATTGAAGTTGAATACTCATCCAATCTCTGGGGATTCAGATCTCCTGCGGGCACAAAGAAACAGTTGCAGGCTGTTGCTGTCCAATCCGCGCTCTCTGGCTCGGTGCCAGGCTGTGCTGTGCGGCTTGCGACGGTGCGCTGCTGATGCTCACTGACCGGCTAGTTAGTGTTGGCTTTAACTAGCAAAGTTTGCGCACAGGATAAAAGATGACTGTGGGTCCCAGCAAGTCAGGAAGAGGACCGGTTCGTTCCTGATGAAGAGCTAGTTCTGAATAGTGATTCAGCTGTCCACAGTTCCGACCTGTTCACGAGGCTTGCTGCTGGTGCTCACCTCGGGTGGATCCTCTGATTACTCCCTGGCAACCTCCGCTCTAGACTCTTAGAACAAAGGAAAGCTCTGGCACTCGGACACACTGGCCGTTCCGTGGTTGTCCGGGCTGAGTCTCAGGATGGTCAGGAGGCGCGCTGCGAGAATGTCCTGCCCTAGGGAGCCTTCTGCTCCTGGGCCGTCCTGCCCTGGAATTCTCCTTTGAATTCCCTTTAGAATAGTCTCAGAAGTCCACTGAATCTCTTGAATCTCACTGAATCTCTGTGTTACCTGTTTTAACCTGGTGGAACTTCAGCTCGTTGATTGGCTGAAAGTTCCATGGGCATCAGAGTCCCACGTGGGTTACTCGGCCCTACCAGTCCCTGATTGGTTGATCAAGGTGAGATATGAGTCACTTACTCCTGACACTTAGGAATGCAGTCCAGATGTCCATCTGGCACTCCCTAGACAGATAGGCGCCAATGGATGACCATTGATCATGATAGCCAGGCTTAGCTAAGTGCATCCCCCTTTGGGAGCTGTCCTAGGAAACCTTATCACAGGTTCACAGGCTGCACCACAGAGATGAAAAGAGAAATGGGGCCTCATTTGGGAAGGCTCAGAACACTTAATTCTTTCTTATTAATAAGCCTCGCCGCTACAGTGTTATTTCAGGAAAATAAAGTATATGCTCAGTAGAGGGGGTATAATATTTTGTCTGTTAATCAAACATAATCAGCAATTATGGACAACCTTTTTTTTTTGCCAAGGTTGTGAATATTGTAATGCCTCTGAAGTCACATTAAAACTTCCTGTAGAATTAAAAAAACACAGAAATACACGCGGTCATGATTTGTGTCCTGGATACTTGAATGCAACAAATCCTGCCCCGGAAAGTGCCCCTTCTCTCCTTTTGAGCCACTGCCCACCAAAAGGTCTCTGCACAGCTCTGTTTGGGAGATGTCAAGATGCTGAGCGTGTGCTGTGTTTCAGTGGCGGGTGTAGAGCACACGCTGTTGTACACGGAAAGCACATTGAGCTCCTTGGACATGAAAATTGCCAGATGGTTAAAACTTCTCTCAGTAAACAGGAGATCCTGCGTCCAAAATCCTGAGGTGCCTTTCTTCCTGTCTTGTCATACAGAATGTATTGTAACCAACGGGGTTCATGTGGGTTCCCTCGCCGCCACCACATTAGGTCGGCCCCCAACCGTTGGGGACTCGAACCTGGGCCTCTGGCGTCACTCAACAGGGACCCAGCCTGTTGAGCTAAAGAGAAATCTCCCTTTAGCCCAGCGGCTGCAGCCCCTGGTATCACAGGGAAGGGCGGAGATGTCACCGCGGCGGTAAGCCGGCTCTTACACGCTTCTGGTTACGTTACACTCTCCCCCGCTTAACTCGCCGTCCTTGGTGAAGGGCTATCCCATCCTACTGCTGACACCAATGTAACACTACGGGGTTCACGTGGGCGCCCTTCCCGCTGCCACATCAGGTCGGCCCCCCACTGTTGGGGACTCGAACCCGGGACTCTGGCGTCACTCAACAGGGACCCAGCCAGTTGAGCTAAAGAGAGATCTCCCTTCAGCCCAGTGTCTGCAGCCCCTGCTATCCACAAGGGAGGGCGTAGACATCACCACTCTGGTAAGCCGGCTTTCACACTCATTGGTGGCTGTTAGCGTTACAGTATCATTAAGGACAATCACATAGGGCTTGATTTAGTTTCATGCAAGTATTTACTTCCTTTCTTGGAATAACTTGTTTTTCAACAACATTCATACAATTTGCGAAATATGAAATACAAATCTTGCTTATCAGTGCAGAAGAAATACTGCCAGATGGCAAGAAAATGACGTATTTTTTTTTCTTTAACCAAAAACCTGCACATAGAGATGTAGAACAAAAATCCGCTTGAGACGTTTTCGTTGGGGAGGAGGGTTGTGGAAGGGCAAAAAAATAAATCTGTTGCGTTTCATAAAATTCAGTTACGAACGGCGCAAGTTGCAGGTGATTGACTCCTCTTCACTAGGTGGCGATAGGAGGTGCAGTGAAGTTTATATCCGGCTGCAGAGACTCCTCTTTCTCAGCTCCGCTTCTCGATTGTCTTGAAGTCGCCGCCACGTTAACGAATGACGTCATCATACTGCGCAACACTGCATATATTTCACCTACGTGTAGGTGATTGAATCATTTTCTTTAGGTAAAGAAGGAAGTTGTTTTTTTAATAACTTCAGTTTCTTAAAACGTAGCGTCTTGTCGGTTGTGTTTATGCTTGAACAGAGCACAGACCTGACAACAGAATCTGTGAAGAATAAAAATAAAGAAGTTGTTCTGTTTAAATCGCAAGTCAGCCTTTGTTTCTGACCGACTCTGAAGAAGGATGGCGGAGTGCTTGTTAAATCTGCAAACCCAGCTTGACTCGTTCATGCAGGTTTTGCTCAAATCGATCGTGTATGAAGTGTCAGAAGTTTTCCGAAACAGGATGTCTGACTCTGAGGACGAGTTTCAAGACAAACTCCGCAGCGTCTCCCAGGTCCTGGTGAGACGTGCCGTGTTTAAAATCACACAGTGTGTGGAGGACAGTGTCGGGAGTGAAATGGCGCAGCTGAAGAAGGAGAACGAGAGCCTGAAGTGGAGATTACAGCTGTGGGAGAAGGAGTCGGGAGCAGGAGGAGATCAGGAACAGACAGATCGTGTTGGACACACGCTTCCCTGTGAAGTCACTGCAGAAATAAAAGAAGAAATGGACACGGAACTGCAGCTCTCAGGTCAGTGTGGTGACTTGTATGAAGTCAGTGTGTTTAAAACCAGTGTCTATAACTTTCTCACTGGTGAGTTTTTTTTAAAATAAACTTTATTTTAAAGAAAACATCTCGCAAGAGTAAACATTCTCGTTATCTAACAAACTATCAAAGTGTCATAAAAAAAACTTTCCTCAGTGGTGAGAATATAGTGGCGAGATGCAGAGTGACGTGGGAAAGACTTGTGTGATGTAGCAACGGGATTATTTACTGGAAACTGAATTGTTTTGTCCGGTTACGGCGCTGAAAATACCTCGTTCACATTCAACAATTGTTTCACTGAATCAATTTGTACTCTGACGTCATTAGGAAACAACATTTATAAATGAACAAGTAATAGGTTTATTCCATGCTGAAAAAAAGAAGAGAGAAAACACAACGTTTCGGCCGTGGAGCCGTGTTTTTCCTCTCCTTTTTTCAGCATGGAATGAACCTATTACTTGTTCCTTGGAAGCCTACGCATGCTGACGCAACTATCCACATGAACATTTATAAATATTGTATTTACGTTGTATTGGTCTAAATTTTTACTAAGTATACTAATGATTGTGTATATAAACATTATTTAATTGGTTTAAGTATTACTGTCGTCCAGGGTCTGTGTCTGTATTGAGTCCTTGAATATTAATCCTGTGTGTCTATATTAACCCCTCTCTTTCTCAATGCAGTGTTAGTGTACTGTAGTGTCCAGAAAGTGTCTGTATTAACCTCTCACTCAGTGCAGTGTTAATGACCTGTAGTGTGCAGTCAGTGTGTCTGTATTAACCCATTTCTTTGATTGCAGTGTTAATGTCCTATAGTGTCCAGTCAGTCTGTGATAACCCCTCTCTCAGTGCAGTGTTAATGAACTGTAGTGTCCAGTCTGTATGTATCTATTAACCCCTCTCTCTCAGTGCAGTGTTAATGTACTGTTATGTTCAGTCATTGTGTCTGTATTAACCACTCTTTCAGTGCGATGTTCATGTACTGGAGTGTCCAGTCAGTGTGTCTGTATTAACCCCTCTCTCTGTGCAGTGTGTATGTGCTGTTATGTCCATTCAATGTGTCTGTATTAACCCCTCTCTCAGTGCAGTACTAATATCCTGCTGTGTGCAGACAGTGTGTCTGTATTAACCCCTCTCTCTCAGTACAGTGTTAATGCACTGTAATGCCCAGTCAGTCACCGTGTCTGTATTAACCCCTTTCTCTGATTGCAGTGTTAATGTCCTGCAGTGTCCAGTCAGTGTCTGTATTAACCTGCCTCTCTCTGTGCAGTTTTAAAGTAATGTAATGTGCAGTCAGTGTGTCTATTAACCCGTTTCTCTCAATGCAGTGTTAATGTACTGTGTTGTGCAGTCAATGTGTCTGTATTAACCCCTCTCTCAGTGCAGTGGTTATATGCTCTTAGTTCCAGTTTGTCCATGTCTGTATTAACCCCTCTCTCTTTCAGTGCAGTGTTAATCTACTGTAGTGTGCAGTCAGTGTGTCTGTATTAACCCCTCTCTCTCTGTGCAGTGTCAATGTAAATGTAATGTAATAGTGATATTATTACAGTAGTCTTACTTTTTACATGGTAGTTAGGTTTCTGACTAAGCTAAATCAGAACATGCCCTTATACCCACATATTCCGCTATGTTAAAACAACCCAAATTGATTGTGATTGTGAGTGTACTAGTATGCGTGTGTGTAGTTTAAAGCTTTTTAGATCACATGGCCTCAGCTATCACTACTATGCTGCTGATACTCAAATATACATCCATACCAAACCTGACGCTGATGTGGCTGTCTCTGATGTGCAAATTCTATTTGCATCCCCGATATAAAAACTTGGGTGACTCAAAATTTCCTTCATTTAACTCTGACAAGACTGAAGTCATGCTTATTGGCACCACCCATCACCTTTGTACAACCAATGTGTAACCCCATCTGTAGATGGTCTTGTACTTGAGCTTCAGTCTAAATTGAATAACTTGGGGATGATATTTGACGTTCGACCCACATGTGCAGCATGTTGTCAGAACATCTTTCATTCACCTCATAAATATTGCTCGACTACGCCCTATGTTATCACAAACTGTGGCTGAAAAGTGTTGTCTAATCTTGAATCGACTACTGTAACGCTCTACTCTCTGGGGTTTCTAAATCCACATTGAACAAACTTCAGTATGTCCAAAATTCAGCAGCCAGAACCCTGACCACGTCTAGTACAAATGATCACATTACTCCTATCCTGGAGTCCTAGCACTGGCTTCCTGTCAAGTTTCATATCGACTTAAAAATCCTCCTGCTCACCTATAAGACTCTCCATGTCTTGGCTTGGCACCTCCATACTGGTCTGATATTATCACCCTACTCCCTACCTTGCAATCTTCGCTCTTCTAATTGTGTTCAACTATTTGTCCCCCAGTCTGTCTACACTCTATGGGTGACATGGCCTTCTCCTGTTTTGCCCCAAGCTCTGGAACTCTCTCCCCAAGGATATCAGAGAGTCACCTTCTCTAAACTCTAAATCCAGACTTAAAAACTTTTTCTTCAGAAGAGCCTTTATTGAACTGTTCTGTACCCCTCTGCTCCTACTGTACTTAGTACCACTGTCTACTGTCTCCTCTAACTGCGTATTCTCATCGTGTTAATTTTGTGTATTTTTTGTTGTTGGCATTCTGTAAAATGCTTTGAGAAGCCACCTCTAAAGGTATGAAACTATAAAATAAAGTTTATTCTTATAAAGGTCGTGTCTTCTTGGCCTGTGTTTACAGGCTCAGAGGCCAGTGTTCTCTCCAACGCTGGGGAAAGGGCTCTTGAACAGCAGCACAGTGAGGAGGAGTGGGGCTCCAGTCTGATGCAAGAAACAGAGCTCACTTCCGCAGAAGGGAAAGAGGCACTTAGTGAGCAGCACACAGACAGCAGACAGAGTGTCAAGGATCTGGACTCTGTGGCCATGATGAAGACAGAGCCTGAGAGTGAGACACCTGGGCTCTTAGTATGTGATGATTTTACAGAGAAGATGAATAATCTGGACACAATCAATATTCCACAAGGTTGTAATGAACTGGGCTGTGTCTCTGTACAAGAGCACAGTGAAGAACTGGATGTTTTAAATCTTACAGAGCAGGATATGGATCCCAAGTTGATTGACCCTGCAGAGCAGCAGACTGATGTACCTGGTGAAGAGAACATTACTCATATACAGCACACAGAGGAGAGTCAGTACAGGGAGGAGCAACAGCAGCTCCTACAGGGCTTGATAATAATTAGGCCTTGTTCTGTTCAAGTGGAGAGACTGTCACTGCAGAGTCTCAAACAATCATACGATCCCTTAGTATCTGATGACTTTACACACAGGTTTAATAATCTGGTTACTGGGAAAATTGTTGAACTGGAGAGTATGACTGTTCTTGGCCAAAGAGAGGAACAGCTGAATGAACTGGATGGTTTAAGACTCAGAGAGCTGGAGAACGAGCCCCAGATGATTCACACTGCTGAGCAGCACACTGAAGGTCACGGTGGAGAAAACACAGCTCTGTTTCAGCACATGGAGCAAGACCATTCCATGGAGCATTTGCAGAATAAGAGACCCCAGCACGATCAGAGATTGTGGAAGAATAACTCAAGGCCTTGCTCAGATGGAGTGGACAAACTGCAATTATGGCACGGGGAGAAGCCGCGTTTCTGTCAGTCTAGCATTTCACAACCCTACCAGCACCTTCACACAGGAGAGAGACCTTTCAGCTGTAGTCATTGTGGGAAGAGTTTTAGTCGGTCAGATTACTTAAAAACCCACCAGCGCATTCACACAGGAGAGAGACCATTCATCTGCAGTCAGTGTGGGAAGAGTTTTAGTCAATCAAGTAACTTTAAAACCCACCAGCGCATTCACACAGGAGAGAGACCGTTCAGCTGCAGTCAGTGTGGGAAGAGTTTTAGTCGGTCAAGTATCTTAATAGCCCACCAACACATTCATACAGGAGAGAGACCATTCAGCTGCAGCCAGTGTGGCAAGAGTTTTAGTCAGTCAAGTGACTTAAAAACCCACCGGCGCATTCACACAGGAGAGAGACCATTCAGCTGCAGCCAGTGTGGCAAGAGTTTTAGTCAGTCAAGTGACTTAAAAACCCACCGGCGCATTCACACAGGAGAGAGACCTTTCAGCTGCAGTCAGTGTGGGAAGAGTTTTAGTCAGTCAAGTGCCTTAAAAACCCACCAGCGCATTCACACAGGAGAGAGACCGTTCAGCTGCAGTCAGTGTGGCAAGAGTTTTAGTCAGTCAAGTGCCTTAAAAACCCACCAGCGCATTCACACAGGAGAGAGACCGTTCAGCTGCAGTCAGTGTGGCAAGAGTTTTAGTCAGTCAGGTGGCTTAAAAAACCACCGGCGCATTCACACAGGAGAGAGACCGTTCAGCTGCAGTCAGTGTGGGAAGAGTTTTAGTCGGTCAAGTGACTTAAAAACCCACCAGCGCATTCACACAGGAGAGAGACCATTGTAGCGGCAAGGTTTATTAAAATACAGGAATTAAGTTTGCTGCTCCCTTGCCAGTCTCTCTCTCCCTCATCTCAAGTGGTGCTTGATAGAGAAAGGTCATTCCATTTGGTTCACATTTAAGGTGTTTTTCTAGCTGATAGAGTGTTCTGATAAGGAACAACTCCCAATGCTGAGACACATCAACCACCCTAACAAATGGTCATCTCTGATGCCTCACTGTCTGGGAGATTCCAAGGGAGAGTCTCATCCCAAGTGGTTTACAACCCCAAGGTCAGAGTGCATGGTTACTCATCCTCTCACGAGGCACCAATAAATGTAGGGGTTTGTGCATTTACTGGGACAATTGTTAATTGTTCCAGTTAGTCACAAAATGATTCTCGAATGCCCATGGATCTTCCAACCAATGAGCGACCGTAGGTCCTCCAGGCACAACTCCAGCTCCTCCTGGACATCCTCAGACTCAGCTCAGACAGTCACGTAACGGCCAGTGTGTCCCAGTGCCAGGACTTTTCCTTGTTCTAAGAGTTGAGAACAGAGGTTACCAGCATGTAACCAAAGGATCCACCCAAGGTTAGCCCAGCAGCAAGCCTCGTGAACCCACCGCGAACGATCACCTGATCAACGAATAAACTACGGTTGGAACTGTGGACAGCTGAATATCAGTACTCAGGACTCGCGCTACATCGGGAACGAACCGGTCTTCTTCCTGTCTAAAGATTGTGACTTTTCTGTGTGCAAACTCTGCTAGTTTCAGCCAACACTAACTAGCCGGTCTTCAGAGAGCATCAGCAGCGCACCACAGCAGAAATCTCTTCTTCCTTCTCCTTCTCTCACGTCGAACCAACACTGCCTTGCACCGGGCCAGAGAGCGCCGATTGGACACGGCAACAGCCTGCCACTGCTTCTTTGCGTCCGCGGGAGATCTGAATCCCCACAGAGCGGATGAGTATTCCACATTCTGCATTAAAGCTCGAGAATTCAATTGTTACCTCAACCTGAGTTGATATCAATTTAATTCCTATGAGTCATGTACTTGCTTTTGAGTATCTAATGTACAAGTTGTGACAAAGTTCATTTACAAAACGGTCTAAATGAATGATATACGGAATGTATGTCCCTCTTGGTTTGTAACTCTTCGTGATGGAATGTATACCTTTTGTATTCTGCTAACCCTCACAATAAGATCTGTTATGTTTAAATGCACATTTTATGCATTAATAAATGTATTAGTATCCGAGTGTGTGTGTTGCTGAGTTATCCCGCAAAGTCGGTTTTCTAATAGCCATCAAAGCCATTTTCTGACTTAATGCTACAATTAATAATTGTCCCTGTAAATGCACAAACCCCTACATTTACTGGAGCCTCGTGAGAGGATGCCTATAAGCTCCTCCAGTCAGAACAGGAGGTTCTACTGTACACAGAGGGGTGGGACGGGGGAACAAGCTGATACCCTGGCTTCTCTCCAGACACAGCTGGATGAATTCCTCCAGTTTGGACAGGAGGATCTACTGTACACAGAGAGGGGTGGGGGTGTGGAACAAGCTGATAACCTGGCTCTCTCTCCAGACACAGCTCGATGAGCTCCTCCAGTTAAGACAGGTGGCTCTACTGTACACAGAGAGGGGTGGGAGAGGGGAACAAGCTGATACCCTGGCTTCTCTCCAGACAGCTGGGTGAGCTCCTCCGGTCAGGACAGGTGGCTCTACTGTACACAAAGAGGGGTGGGAGAGGGTAACAAGCCGATACCCTGGCTTCCCAGTGGGCAGTGATTTGTCAAATATACGAATATATCACAGCAATAATATAGCTATACGTGTATATATACGTTGCCGCGATGTATAATCAATGTTGAATTGCAACCGTAAAATTGACGACATTAATAAATGCATATATAATGTCAAAAACACATCTAACACAGTGCCAAAGGCTTTTTATACATTGTTTGTGCCGCATCTAGGAGTATACGGCAATCTGCATAGTGTACGAAGTAAATTATTTTCGCAGTAATTAATTTATTTACACAGCTTTGCATACAAGGGTTTTGCGGAGGGGTCTTCCCCCTGCCTGAAAAAAAAGTAAAATGTTTGAGTGCCTTTAGATTTTCTATTTTTATTTTCTCAAGAAAAGTTGATACCATATCCTGGACACCCCGTCCCCCATCAGAGCCGGTGCCCAGGGAAAAATCTGTAGGGGGGCGTCTGAAATTCTGAGGGGGGGTGATATTTCGGTTGAAATGGAGCTGTACGGTGCAGCTACCCAAATGAAATCTTGCAGCTATGCCATTGATTAGTGCTTCATGATAGAAGATAACGACTAGCGATCTGGTATTTGCGATGAAGTTCAGTTTCACATTTTTCGTCACTCTCGCGGTTTGGATTGCCTGGACCGAAAAGTACCACTAGCTGAAGTTTAAGACTAGTTGTGTTTTTTATGATTATTGCCCATATGTTGATTGTTGATTGAATGTATACAATGTATAATTTGAAATACATATGTTTCAGGTGTGAATGTGTATTTTCAGAATAAATTTAATCATTGGCTTGGTTTACTTGTTTCTACACCTATAAAACCTATCTTTGATGTATAATAAACCTCTACCCATATACGTATAATAGACCTCTAACCATATACGTATAATAGACCTCTAAAGTTATCCGTATAATAGACCTCTAAAGTTATCCGTATAATAGACCTCTAAAGTTAACCGTATATTAGACCTCTAACCATATACGTATAATAGACCTCTAAAGTTATCCGTATAATAGACCTCTAACCATATACGTATAATAGACCTCTAAAGTTATCCGTATAATAGTCCTCTAAAGTTATCCAGAACTCCAACCATATATGTATAATAGTCCTCTAAATTTATCCGTATAATAGAACTCCAAACATTTACGTATAATGAACATCTAATCATAGACGTATAATTGACGTATAACAATAGACGTATATTAGAATTTCATTCTAGACGAATTGCGGACCACATTTAGACGTCTAAGGTATGCGTTTAATAGACGTATATTATACGTCTTTTGCCCACCGGGGTGTTTTTGTATCCACGCAAAACCTCGCATGAAAGTGAAGTTGATAAATTTTACTTGTAAAATATTTAACACGTTACAAACTATTAAAATACATCAGAAAAGTACCCGAACTCATCCAATTTATGCATTTGAAACGAACGGATGGGGGACTTTAACATGACTTTAAGGAATCTGGAAATTCACTTTTAGGAGTCTTCGGAAGTCTGGACCCAGATGTGCTCGTACAGTGAGGAGGAGTGTTTTGACTTCCTGCTTTCAGCTCGTGCATTGTTTCTTCTTGTGACCACCAACAGAGAGAGCTTTACCGGTTCACAGAAATGTCCCGGGAGTTTTCTGGGTTAAGAGGGAAGAATAAATGTAATAAATGGAGATGTTATTGCCGCTGGGGAGTATGAAGGCGGTTTAGCGAGGCGGTGGCGTGTGGAGGGAGGAGACGCGCATTCCGCACGGGCAGCGTAGGGCAATGAGTCGCACCTGCTGCGCGCTGAGTCCTGTCCTATATAACCGCTGAGCCCGGACACCCACAGCCTCTCCAGTCAGTGCTGGAGTTTTTTTTTTTAAATAATACTTCAGAAGGTGCAGAAACGGACTCTTTTGCTCAGTTGAGGCTATTGGAATCTTTGTTTCTTTTCAGAATAGCGCTTATTATATTTTTTTTTCTCAGACTAAACAGTATCATTGGGCTGAATTTCAGTTAAACGCCTAGTTTAGGAAGATCAAGAATGAGCTAGGGAAGACAGAGGTGGAGACTAATGGAAGTTATGAAAGCCATTAATGGGTTGTCTCTGCTTGAGCTTGATTTACACCTTCGTAGTGCAAAGTCTAAGGGTTAATTGCAACAAACTGAAAGTGAAGTACTAACAGGTGTTCAACCCGTGTTTAGTACGCAGCTGTGGTCTGAAGTTGTGCTCCACCTTAAGTCCAATTGCAACGAACGTTGCTGCTGTGCTTAGTTCACAGCACTGTACTAAACCTGTTCTCAATTGCAACGAACACAGAGTAATATTTGTTGCCCTCTAGAAGTGACTAAACTAGTTAATTATTTTAAACCACCTTTTAATATGGCTTGAGCAACTTAATACCATACTTGGTGTAACGATGAATTGCATTAGAAGGCTCCAGAATATAGTGGAAATAATATTGTTACCACGTACTGAATTTATGCATCCGTCGCTTGAAAACATTGTAATATTTAATTAAAATTGCTTAACACTCATACCACATTTATTCATAATGAAGTTGATTAATGTGTGTATTTACAAAAGTGACATTTACTAATTATGTTGAATGTTAATCATTACTAGTAGCTGTGAAGTTTAAGGTGCTAGGGAGTGAAGAGAACAGAACTTAAACTATTATTTATATAAATGTAGCGTGAGGCTTTAATGTGTTCTATAAAATCGAGGAGTCAACTGGATAGATTTGTTAAATATTTTAGTGATGGGTCTCCGTATTTGTGGTTATCGGAGGAAAGCAGGGAGAAGGAGGAAATAGGTGGTACCCAAGCATGTTAAAGGAAAAAACTTGGCATCTTAAGTGATTTATGATGGTTTACAGTCCCTTTTCTGTCCTGTAGCTGTGATCCAATGACTGTGTTGAAACAGCCAGGGTTGTGCTAGCTCTTGATGGACTGGTATGCAAACCAAATGACAGACAAGCAAAGCGTTGTTTTACAATTCTGAAAGCTTGTTCAATGTGGCTTCTTGTGGTTTTATGACTCCTGTTATAGTGCTGGTCTTGTAATGTTGTTGGATTGTGCACAGGTGTCAGAAGATACCGTTATAAAGGATAAGCACGAGTTAGCAAAACAACACGCCAGCAAGCACTTCCCCCCTTCGAAAGGAAGATGTTGGAACTGATTAAAGAACTTAATCTGAGCTGACACAGGAGAGAGAGAAAATCAAAGTTCTGAAAAGTAAGCACAAGGCACACCCTGCTAAAGAAATGTATTGCCTTAAAAAAATGCTTAGAAGGTCAGAGGAACAATTGTTGTGTTGTTTTTTTTGCTCAAGTATTTTTATAAGTTTAATTTCCAGATCTGTTAAAAATAAAACTTAACTTTACTGGTTATTAGTCGGTGTCTTTTGTAATGATTTAGCTGTAATGATGTCTGCTTATTCATCTGGAGTGTTAAACAAAATTAATGCTGCAATAATACAGTAGTGTTTAATTTCAAATGCACAGCTGCTGTTCTCATTTGTTTTCATGACTAATTATAATTGGGTATCTCATTAATAACTATGTAGCCTCATCAGGTGAATTGTCGCCTAAATGCAATTCTTAAATTAAAAACTAACTGATTTGTCAGGAAATTGAGTTTGAATATAAATGAGAAACAGAAAAGTAATTGTATATTAATGTTGTTGGATTGTGCACAGGTGTCAGAAGATACCGTTATAAAGGATAAGCACGAGTTAGCAAAACAACACGCCAGCAAGCACTTCCCCCCTTCGAAAGGAAGATGTTGGAACTGATTAAAGAACTTAATCTGAGCTGACACAGGAGAGAGAGAAAATCAAAGTTCTGAAAAGTAAGCACAAGGCACACCCTGCTAAAGAAATGTATTGCCTTAAAAAAATGCTTAGAAGGTCAGAGGAACAATTGTTGTGTTGTTTTTTTTGCTCAAGTATTTTTATAAGTTTAATTTCCAGATCTGTTAAAAATAAAACTTAACTTTACTGGTTATTAGTCGGTGTCTTTTGTAATGATTTAGCTGTAATGATGTCTGCTTATTCATCTGGAGTGTTAAACAAAATTAATGCTGCAATAATACAGTAGTGTTTAATTTCAAATGCACAGCTGCTGTTCTCATTTGTTTTCATGACTAATTATAATTGGGTATCTCATTAATAACTATGTAGCCTCATCAGGTGAATTGTCGCCTAAATGCAATTCTTAAATTAAAAACTAACTGATTTGTCAGGAAATTGAGTTTGAATATAAATGAGAAACAGAAAAGTAATTGTATATTAATGTGGCCTACATATTATTCTACTGATCAGAAGTGTTCTGATGTACAGTCCTCTCCAGTTCGGGCTAATTAGTACAACAAGGCCGAGCCCTTGGAACCGGATTAAGCACAAGTTGAGCTGAGCTCCAACTTTGTTCCACATATTTTTTGCTGCAATTGAACTTTGGAGCGGGAGATGATCTCCAGAATGTACCATACTAACTTAGTACGCGGCTGTGTTTTAACTCGGGAAGTCCATTGCATTTGACCCTATGAGCTTATATACATGGGTTTCTCTGCATACACTACCATAAGGGAGGAATGGTGAGTTAGAGGGAGGGCACCAGTTTGGTTTATCAAGAATTCACCAAACTGAGTAGAACTACAGATCCAACCATTCAAAATGTGAAAGGTATGCTGCAGTAAATCGCAGTGCTCGTTCCGCAAAGAACTGTAGGAAACCGCATGATGTATCGAAGTAGGGTGGAATATCTTGTAAAACCACCAGGTGGAGCTATGAAAGCTCTCATGTGCAGCATTTGGGCTGTTGCCAGAAAACACTTGGTTTTGAATCCCTGTCAATGCTGAGGGACAATCTTTTGTCCATTACAGAATTTAACAGTCTAAATGGTATATACAATTTAATAAGTTTAAGCTTTGTATTACATTGCTAAACATTAAACTGATTAAAAAGTACACTGAAGTGAAGAAACATTAAAAAAAATATTCATTTTAATGTGATATGAAAGATTAATAATGAATAACATTGGAAAGGCTGTAAGATCAAAATATTACTGTAGTCCACTTTCTTTCTAAACATCTGCATCAATTTCTCATTCACCCGTGATTACTTAAACATTTTGCCTGCCCTTTTCAGCTATAGCTTTGTTTGAACCCATCTCCTGGCATGAGTTTTCCTTTAACAAAAACATTTATTTGAAAAACTAAAATAGTCAATTATATTGATTTGTTGTTATTTCTAAATATCACAACATGTTCAAAGTTAAGTGATTTATTAATAACAACTAATAATTTCAAACTGCTTGTATTCTAAAATTGTATTTTGTTTGGGGTGATTTGTCACTGTTTTCACAAACTTGAATTTATTAAACATCTGAGATAGGGTGTTCTATACCTCTGTTTACTTTCTGAAACTCCATCGATATTTCCTGTTTTCACACAGATAAGAATAAACTGCACGTGCAAATCTTTTCACAAGTGTAAAGATGTTCTGTGCTCAATAGCTCTTTAACACAGTGTGCATTATGTCAAATCTATAAGCATCAGTGGAAGCACTCTGAAGTCTGACAATCGTAAAAAGTTACCAAATAGTATTGGTGAAACTGTTACCTGTCCTGGATAAAGCGATTAGAAAATAGTTAGATTTACACATGAACTTTCTGATTTTAATGGGATATGGAAGATATTAATAATAAATTACATTGGATGGTCTAAATGGAAAATATATAGAGGGGACATGTTGAGTCTTCTTTTCAGCTTGAAATTAACTTTTGCCTACTACTGTATATTCCATTGCAGCCATTTTAATGCAACGCAGCTCCATACCTCTCACAAAGTCTAGGCTAGGTGTTACATCCCACTGTGTTTATGTAGATTAGACAGTTCTACTGGGGGAGGGGAAGGAACTTTCAGTTTTCTGGTGTCATTGTTGGCCTTTAATATAATGCAACCAGCAATCAAATGTCCTGTTTTTTCTTAAGTTGAACAAAGACGTGCCACATGCATACGGTGTGATATTGTATACTTTTAAAGCTACTACAGTATAGCTTGTGGGAAATACATTTGTCCTGTATCAAAGTTTAACTTGTTCAGAGCACCCTACATTACAAACTGAGTGAATTCAACAGTATCGACTGCTAAAAGCAACATGTCAAAATGTTCCCAAAATAATAAGAAGTGAACGAGTTGAGGATTCGATAATAGAGTAATAATAACAATAACTCCTGAGTTGTTTCATACAATCCAAATGAAAGAAGGACACTTAAATAAACATGAAAAGACTATTTTTTCATTGACGAAAAGTAACGTCACACTCTCTCTTGTTTAATCTGATTGTTTTATTGCTGCACAGACTAAAACCAGAGAGAAAGAGCACCTCTTTCTTTGAAGCATTTTGTTTATCCTATCATGTATCAGTTTCCAATCACACAAAGTAAGTTTTGAGAACATCCAATTTACCATGCCTATGCGTTCGCGGAGAATGCAAGGCAAGACCCTTTTGCCTCTGGACCAGTCGACATTTACGGATGTGATTCACTCCCAGTCACAAAATTACAAAACAGAAGAGCGGCGTAGTGGTCGGCTCTGGCTGTCCCCTCTGTGCCGACACACTGCACATTCAATCCCCCCTCCTTCCCTTGACTGATGGGCAAAAGGTGGACATCTGGGAGAACTGTATGTGGCATTGGCATCCGTGAGTTCTGTTTTGTAGATGGTTAGAATTGTTAGAAGACGTGCTTTTGATCATCGATTGCTTAACAATCACATTCGTTCGACTTGAGCCATCAAGCTCGTAGTTTTCCTTCAAATCTTGAAAGCTCTCAGCGAGAACATCATAGGCTGCAGGACGCCCCGTAACTTGATTACTTCAACAGAAAGAAGAGCAGACAGCTCCACAAATATGCGAGGCGCAGAGAGCGCAAGGCGAGCCGCACACGTTTCGATGGCTGAGAGAGGGCAGTTTTTGCTTCTGCATTTCCCAAGTAAGGACGCATGACAACAAGCGATCGCGGTGCTCATCTACGACAGTGGTGATGAGTTTTCAGTACGTGTTCTTTTGAACGAGCAATGAGGTTGCCGCCTTGGACAGCTGACTGCACGCTCTCATTGTGCCACGTGATGAGAATTCACCAGGCTCGTTCAGTCATTAGTCACATTCCATCGTTTGCCATAAGCAGACGCTGCGAAGTGATGTGGATATCAGTTCCCAGTCTTGTGGAAGAGGAGGAAAAGAGCACACGAGGGCTCGTCCGGGAGTTGAACGCGGGACCTCTCGCACCCTAAGCGAGAATCATGCCACTAGACCAACGAGCCACGGCAGCACTTTCCATTTCAATCTGTCAGCGAGCTTGAGGATGGGGGAGAGGCGTCATTCGCTCGTCCAGTAAGACCTTCATCAATAAGTCAAGAAAGCCGCAATTACACGACTGCCTTGCAGACGAAGGGCAGTGAACTGTGCCCGGTAAGAGGGGAACAAGCGGCACCAGGTGACACCGAGGCATAAGCCCCAGCGAGGGGGGTTGGCTTGTATGGTACAGTGCTTGCTTTGCATGTGGGAGGTAGCAGGATCAATTCCCGCATCCTCCAGGTGTGTGCTTAGAGCTTGATGTGCCGAAAGGTGTCCTTCAGCCTGTGGTCACGCCTTGCATGGAGAGCATCGTGCAGCTGTCAAGCGTTTCGCAGCCACGCCCCCTTTTCATCTTCTCTCTGGCTTAAAAGTCACTCCGCCACTCTCTCTTGACATTTCATGTCAGCATGTCAGAAGTCCGAGTGACATTTTTAATGGCTGAGTGAGGGCACGATGCTGAAGCAGAGAGGCCACTTCAGCCACAGAGACTTGTGCTAGGTGAGATCTGAAAGACGGACTCGCAACAGAAACAGACCAAAAATGTATCGGTGAGATCAAAAGGCAAATGCAACATTCAGCAGAGGGCGTCTAAAGATTAGGGAACGGGCGACTGAAATCCATGTGAGGCAAACTTTCCGGTGTGTGTACTGCAGCTGGGCTTGTTGGCGTAATTGATAGTGCGTCAGTCTCGTCATCTGAAGGGCCTGAGTTTGATCCTCACACGGGGCAGGGCTGCTTCCTCTCTTGCTCTTTTCAAACACTTGCGGCAACTGTTCGATCATAACCACGTCTGGAATGCGTGACCTTTACACGGGCGAGAAGCAACGCCGCATCCCTTTTCTAAAGAACATTCACATTCAGAAATAAGTCAAGAAATTTGCCATTACTTTCGCTCGCACTGCTGTCAGCCTGCCCATGTTGCCAAAGAAAGATTCACTCGGCGTCAACATGACAGAACAGCGATCACTTGAAAACAATGTTCCACACTCCGTAAGCAAGAACTTCAGTGTTTGCAGTTGTAGAGAAAACCGGTTCAGGGACGCCAAATATGTAATCATAGTGGCTCTCTGAAGGCACCAGTTCTGTAGGGTTTGGGCATTTACTGAGACAATTATTAATTGTAGCAGTAAATCACAAAGTTGATTCTTTTGATGGCTTTAGAATCCAACCATGCGACATAACTCAAACAACACGCACACACAGGTACTAATACACGAGGATACATTTATTAATACACAGAATATGCATGTAAACCTAACAGATCTTATCGAGAGGGTTATCAGAATACAAAAGGTATATATTCAATCAGTTACAAAGTGTTACACATATCAAGAGGACATACGTTCAGTATATCATTCATTAAGACCGTTTCGTAAATGAACTTAGTTATAACTTCTACATTAGATACTCAAACAAGTACATAACTCTTAGGAATTAAATTGATATCAACTGGTTGGGATAACAATTGAATTCTCGAGCTGTAATGCATTGAAGTTGAATACTCATCCAATCTCTGGGGATTCAGATCTCCTGCGGGCACAAAGAAACAGTTGCAGGCTGTTGCTGTCCAATCTGCGCTCTCTGGCTCGGTGCCAGGCTGTGCTGTGCGGCTTACGACGGTGTGCTGCTGATGCTCACTGGCCTGCTAGTTAAGTTTGTGCACAGGAGAAAAGATGACTGTGGGTCCCAGCAAGTCAGGAAGAGGACCGGTTCGTTCCTGATGAAGAGCTAGTTCTGAATAGCGATTCAGCTGTCCACAGTTCCGACCTGTTCACGAGGCCTGCTGCTGGTTACTCTCTGGCAACCTCCACTCTAGACTCTTAGAACAAAGGAAAGTTCTGGCACTCAGACACACTGGCCGTTCCGTGGTTGTCCGGGCTGAGTCTCAGGATGGTCAGGAGGCGCGCTGCGAGAATGTCCTGCCCTTGGGAGCCATCTGCTCCTGGGCCGTCCTGCCCTGGAATTCTCCTTTGAATTCCCTTTAGAACAGTCCACAGAATCCTCTCCAGAATCTTGCTGAATCTCGTTGAATCTGAATCTGAATCTGAATCTCACAGGCTCTCTGTGTTGCCTGTTTTTACCTGGAGGAACTTCAGCTCATTGATTGGCTGAAAGTTCCATGGGCATCAGAGTCCCACGTGGGTTACTCGGCCCTACCAGTCCCTGATTGGTTGATCAAGGTGAGATATGAGTCACTTAGTCCTGACACTAAGTAATGCAGTCCAGATGTCCAACTGGCACTCCCTAGACAGATAGGCGCCAATGGATGACCATTGATCATGATAGCCAGGCTAAGCTAAGTGCATCCCCCTTTGGGAGCTGTCCTTATCAAAAGAAAACATCTTGCATGAATAGTTTCTCTGTGGCTGCACCACAGAGATGAACAGAGAAATGGGGCCTCATTTGGGAAGGCTCAGAACACTTAATTCTGCCTTATTATTAAGCCTCGCCACTACACAGTCACCCGATATGCCGATAGTCAAAGGAGCGCAAAACACGAAGCGTCAAAAGACAAGATGAGTTGATGGAAAGAGCGTTGAATTGATGAGCACAAAAGTTCAGCTCGTACAATAGGCAACGAAGGTCCCAGCGTCGTCATCGCACTTGAAAGGACTGCCTTGCAGACCAAGGGCAGTGGGAGGTTGCTGTTTTGAGACGGAGGCATTGGGATGGTGGGCCGAGATCTATTTTTATTAAGGAATTCTTCATCGTGAAAGATCTGTCCACAGGTCATCCAAAGAACTCAGGGAATCATGTGCTACTGAAGGGAGTGAAGTGCTGAAACACATGACATGCCCCCTTGATCTCACATGCACAATTCTGCTGCAACATGCACAGCTACCGTCCACACCAGGCAGTGGGGCTTCAGCAGAATTTGCTACGCCACCTGCAATTGCATATCCAGCTGCACACATATACATGGCCCTTCTGTCCTTTTCAGGATCTCAAAAAAAAGCATAGCGTGGTTTTCCTGCCACCTGATTGACCTCATCTCCCTCAGAATGTGCCCCGCCACATTCATTGCTGAAGCAGGACGGAGGCTAACGGACATGTCAGAACAGTGAGGTTCAACGATCTCTCCAAAATATTGTGGTTGTAGTGGAAGAGATATGTTTTAAATTGTACCTTGGTATTTCAAACTCTTTCTAGAATGTTATCCATTTCTATTTTATTTTGACAGGAACTGTTAAAAGGCTAATGACACTAGATGAAAAGAGAAGAAAGAAAACACAACGTTTCAGCCGTGGAGCCTTCTTCAGGTGTGAGGGCTCCACGGCTGAAATGTTGTGTTTTCTTTCTTTTCTTTTAAGCATGGAATAGACCTATTACTTGTTCCTTTGCAGCCTACACATGGTGATGCAGCTCCCCACCTGAACTGCTAATGATACTAGATGCGTGGTAGTTTGTGGTACTTGGTTATTGTCTTATGTTTGCTCAAACTCCATATGTGTTGTAACAGCGAGGCTTATTAATAAGAAATAATTAAGTGTTCTGAGCCTTCCCAAATGAGGCCCCATCTCTGTTCATCTCTGTGGTGCAGCCACAGCGAAACTATTCATGCAGGCTGATTTAAGGTTTCCTTTAATAAGGGACAGCTCCCAAAGGGGGATGCACTTAGCTAAGCCTGGCTATCATGATCAATGGTCATCCATTGGCGCCTATCTGTCTAGGGAGTGCCAGATGGACATCTGGACTGCATTCCTAGGTGTCAGGAGTAAATGACTCATATCTCACCTTGATCAACCAATCAGGGACTGGTGGGGCCGAGTAACCCACGTGGGACTCTGATGCCCATGGAACTTTCAGCCAATCAACGAGCTGAAGTTCCTCCAGGTACAAACAGGAAACACAGAGAGCCTGTAGTAAGATTCAGGAGACTTCTGTGGACTTTTCTAAAGGGAATTCAAAGGAGAATTCCAGGGCAGGACGGCCCAGGAGCAGAAGGCTCCCAAGGGCAGGACATTCTCGCAGAGCGCCTCCTGACCATCCTGAGACTCAGCCCGGGCAACCACAGAACGGCCAGTGTGTCCGAGTGCCAGAACTTTCCTTTGTTCTAAGAGTCTAGAGCGGAGGTTGCCAGAGAGTAACCAGAGGATCCACCCGAGGTTAGCACCAGTAGCAGGCCTCGTGAACAGGTCGGAACTGTGGACAGCTGAATCACTATTCAGAACTAGCTCTTCATCAGGAACGAACCGGTCTTCTTCCTGACTTGCTGGGACCCACAGTCATCTTTTCTCCTGTGCGCAAACTTTGCTAGTTAAAGCCAACACTAACTAGCTGGTCAGTGAGCATCAGCAGCGCACCATCGCAAGCCGCACAGCATAGCCTGGCACCGAGCCAGAGAGCGTGGATTGGACAGCAACAGCCTGCCACTGCTTCTTTGTGTCCGCGGGAGATCTGAATCCACACAGATCGGATGAGTATTCAACATTCTGCATTACAGCTCGAGAATTCAATTGTTACCTCAACCACAATTGATATCAATCTAATACCTATGAGTGATGTACTTGCTTTTGAGTATCTAGTGTAGAAGTTGTAATCCCAGTTCATTTACGAAACAGTCTAAATGAATGGTATACTGAATGTATGTCCCTCTTGGTTTGGAACTCTTCATGATTTAATATAAACCTTTTTTATTCTGCTAACCCACACTCTTAAGATCTGTTATGTTTATATGCACATTTTATGTATTAATAAGTGTATTAGTATCTGTGTGTGTGCGTTAATGAGTTAACCCGCAAGGTCGGTTTTCTAATAGCCATCAAAGAATCATTTTGTGACTTACTGCTACAATTATAATTGTCCCAGTAAATACACAAAACCCCTACACACGCATGGAAACCAATATTTACCTGCTAATCCAGAATGCAGCAGAGAACAGTTGGACAGAAGGTTAGTATCTGTCGATACTGCATCACAGAAGTCAGTCTCTTCCCCCTCATTATGCAGGCTGACTTGTTCAGGATGAACTGTCCTCCAGTGACAGTCAGCTGCAATCACTGACTCAGACATGGTGTTGATACACTGACGGCACTTTGGCTGATTTGGTTAATATGCTTTCCTCTTAAACAGGAGATGCTGAGTTCAAATCCCAGCAGTGCTTTTCTTCCTGTCTTGTCTTACAAAATGTATCACTATGGATGATTACGTACAGCTTGATTTTGTTTAACGCAAGTTTTCATTTTCTTTCTGGAACAACTTGCTTTTCATGAAATTCATACAGCTTGTGAAAGATGAAATACAAATCTTGCCTTGTATATCGCAGGCTGGTAAGAAAAAAGCATTATTTTCTTTTTTTTAAGCTTGCAAATGGAGAAAAGGGACACACGTGAGTCTCTGTTAATTGAAAGGTTAGTGGTTTGAGCCCACCCAGAAATGCACTTCTCATTATTGCAATGTAAAGCTCATCTCTACTTATTCGGATTTCTTAGCAAAACCTTAACCCACTTGATATTTGCAAGAAATGTGAATGTTTTTGTTAAACAATTAAGTATGTAAGTCAATATCACTGGGAATGGCCAATAATGACCAACATTCAAGGACATCATATTCAGCCAAGCAGTTGATCTTCGAACGGCTAGCAGAAGAATTCTCTCGATGCATCCTTAGTTAGAATATTTAAAATTACGACACAGATTTGTTGGAGAACTTGACAAGCAAAAAAGACAGTTGGACAGCATGATTATGCTAGGACTGTACATTTGTATTTTAATACTTTTGTATATTTATCTTAATTGTAATATACATGTAACCATAAATGCTGTTCTATGTAAATACATTTTGTTGTATTTTATCATATTTTAGCTGAGGGCACAAGGGGGTCTATTATACCTTCCCGAAACTTCCAAGACAACTATAACAGAGGCTCATATTTTAATATAATTTGCTTTAAAAGAAAACCACAATTTGTACGATATCATCCCTCAATATCGACGTTCAAATGAAGGATTTAAAGAAGCAACAGCGATAGGAGAGTACATTGATTTTGGACCAATGTTTGCATCTGAACAATCCTTCCTCCTGGAAAGAAGAAAAAACAGGTATGTTTTGAGTCTCATGATGATGCTCTTCTGGATAAAAAAAAAAACAGTGCAAATTTGTTTCGGATGTATTTTGGATAAAATGATAACTGTCATCGAAGAGAAATTTGATCAGTTGAATGCAGTCGAAACTTTTGACATTTTATATGATGACAGGACGTACATTTAGGACTCAGTACCGATAACGCTGCTGATATTGATGGAGTAGAAATTAAGTGTATTGGCAATTTTATCTGAGGCAAGAAGTACTAGAACACCTCCTATAAAAATGTTAGGATTCAGAGCATAAAAAGTCTTAAAATCTTGCATTTTACAAGAACTTTTTAATATAAATGGGACATTTAGAACATGGCATATGAGAACATATGGTTAACCGAGGATGAGCAACGGGTGATTGCACTTTCTGCTTCTTGCTATAAACCTACCCCCTGGTTATAAAAACATCTAAAAATTCTGACACTGAGGTGTGAGAGACAATGGAACAGACTATCAAAATCCTGAACTTTTGGAAATTTTACTGTGCCAATTTTTTAAATATGACCCTGTGAACATGGCATGTCCCTCCTTCCTCATTACCAAAACATCTCAATGTTCCGACACTATGTACATTGATAATTAGAACACTTCACTGTTGCATTTCTAAGTTGTGACATTGTGAACATGGCATGTTAAAGTATATAGAATCAGATCAGAACAGGCTAAATGCAATTCATAGTAATTTATCATTTTCTTACTTTCTAAATGAAAAAAAAATTCAGTGATTATGACACTTCGGTATGAGGTAAAATATGCTTCAATGACAGAATAAATAATCATGGAAAAAATACTCACAGTGGACATTCATAGTTGTGATTATAGAAATGTTAAATATCAGGTGAGTAGCTGCGTCAGCATGCGTAGGCTGCAAAGGAACAAGTAAAGGGTTATTCCATGCTGAAAAGAGAAGAAAGGAAACACAACGTGTTGGCCGTGGAGCCTTCTTCAGGTGTTAGAAAGACAGGGCAGTATGCAAAGATAATTTTCTTTTTATCTTTGCTTACTGCAGTTTATCTTTGATGACAACATCAAAGACATTAAGGGATTCTTACGGCTAACAGCTCCACATCAACTTCCTTTTATAACTAACCTCATCAGATCTCTCAACTCGCAACTCTTCCAGTTTCTCACTTCAGAGAAGGATAAAAAACTCAATCATCCTCTACAGAGAAAAACCATCAACACCCCTACCACCTCCACCAGTCCAAACCTTGTTGTTACTGTACCCTCTGACCTTTCCCTTTCACCCTTTTGCATCCTCAGCTAACATATTTTAATATTAAAACACAATTCCAATAAATTGTACAGTATTTACAGTTTAAAATTAAGGTAAATATGTCAAAATATCAAAATCCAACTGCACAGTGCTAACAAAACAATGCTTGTCAAGTTCTCAAACAAATCTGCATTGTATTTTTAAAATATTTCAGCAGAGGATGTGACGGGAGTATAAATGACGATTCGACGATTATTTTTCTTGGGTGAATATGGTTTTCTGGGGAGTTGCGATGTTGGGCATTATTGGACATTTTTGACACGTGTTGAACAGTCGCATTTCCTACAAATATTAAAATGGCTATGGTTTAGCTGAGAAATCCAATCGACCTATGCGAAAACAATGTTTACATCACAAAAGAAACCCGTCCCTGGGTGGACTTAAACCACCAACTTCTCAGTTAATAGCCGAACACGCTAACCGATTGCGCCACAGAGACTGACGAGCAGAGTCTTTCCTCGAATCAAAAAAAAAAATCTCTTACCGTTTATTTTGCCAGCCGGTAATATTTTTTCTGCACTGATAACCAAGAACTGAATTTCATGTTTTGCAAGCTGTGTGAATTTCATCAAAAACAAGTTTTCCAGAAAGGAAATGAACACATGCATTTAACGAAATCAAGCCCTTTGTGAGTGCCCAAAATGGTACGTTCTGTACTACAAGATAGGAAGAAAGACACGGCTGTGAGTTGAACCGGTGCTTTTGTTCAATAAAGAGGCACGTTAACCAAATAAGCTACGGTGACAGGACTTCCATCACCTTTTACAGCCGCTTGGACACACCGCTCTGAGACATCTGCGTTCAGAAAGCGCTGAACCTGCTCTCAGAGCAAATTGCCTCTTTTACATACAGTAGCAGCCCAGACACTGAGAAACGAAGAGAACTGACTTTTATCCGGCATTTTTCATGTCCAATGCGTTTGACATCTCCCAAGGGCGACAGAGTTATTTTGCAACACTATTTCTTCTTCTTTTTTATTTCTGTAAGCTTTGATAAAAAAACGAGAAATCGTGCAAGGGAAAAATGTTTTTTTTTTTCATAGAGAAAACGTGCACCAGGAAATGTTGTGTTGAGAAGAGGTGATTTAACATGATACGTGACCTAATTTATCGGAGTAAATGCTCACCCAGCAAGGTCTGGAGAAGTTGGAGAGTCTGGTGGATGTAATAATTATACGGTGTTGTGGAAGAAAACAGTCTTTCTTTGAATTCTCAATCAATGAGAATTTCAGTGCGAAACATAAACCCTTTTTCTGATTTAAAGAGATAATATTTTAAAACTCATAAAAAATCAGAAAACACGTTTCTCACTTTGAAATTTTAGAAGGGGCGGTATATTACTAGTAGCGAAGCTGAGCACCCTATGGGGGAATTCCGGTTATGTGAAATACCAGCAGTTCAATAATTAACGCATCTGATTTTGGATCATAAGATTGTAGGTTCGACTTCTACCTGCCTCATGTAAATTTTATTCAAGCTCCTCAGTAATAGATGCCTATTATGTAATGGACCGCACCTGAAAGCAAACATTGGGTCTGTTTCCTTTGTTTTCCAGCATGAAATAGCAAATCGTTACAAAAAGTACCAATATCGTTTTTTTTTTTCAAATTACATTTTCAGGCTTCAGACACTTTTTAATAAAACAAAAGTGTCCGGAAACTCCCTAACTTTCAGGTTTGCTTGAACCTGTATTAAAAGAAGTTATTTGAAACTTCCGGGATTCCATTCTCTGATGTAGCTGTCTCTAAAGACGGATGTGATGTTTCGCAGATGTGAACTGTGCCTTCTCTCTTGTGTTCAAGGGTATTCGCTGTGTGAGATCCTAACTGTATGTCCAGTAGGGCTCTATTTTGTTTAGATTATCTATGTGGTGTACAGATAGAATTCAACTACATGGTTTGAATTCCGTGTTCAGGACGAGCAGAACCTAAAAAACTAAAAGCAGACCTCGACGTGATTTGAACGTGCAGCCGTCTGATCTGGAGTCAGACATGCTATCTTTGCGCCACGAGGTCGCAGCTGTTAGCGCCTTTGAATTCCCCAAAGGAGACAAATCAACTTCACAAAAAAAAGAATATCCTGTGAAGAGCGCCGCTCTTCCGAAGAGAGTCTCTTCATCCCAGACCACATTTTATTCTTCCTGCGCAGCTCTTGTGCAGGTGTTGTTCTCAATAACAGATCCAGGAACACTGACTGTTTTTCTGTTTTTTTTTTTAATTAAGTACCCCATGGTGCAACGGTAGCACATCTGACTCTAAATCTCCAAGTTCATTTTCAAAGTATTGTAACGCAACGGGGGCTCAGGCGGGCGCCCTTGCCGCATCTGGTCGGCCCCATCCCGACTGAGGCTCGAACCCGGGACTCCCGCGGCTCTCTGCAGCGACCTAGCCCCGTGAGCTAAAGAGAGATCTCTCTACAGCCCAGTAGCTGTAGTCCTGCTATCACAGGGAAGGGCGGTGACGTCACCTGCTGTAACGCTTACGACACAGTACCTGTCAGCCGTAAGCGTTACAGTATATCGGAGTCAACTGATACTGATCAGGTTCTGCTGCTGCTGAACCCGCAGTCTTCACCTTAAAGTTCAATTCCCCAAGCCTTCTGACCATATATGTCCATCCCTTCTCGTCAAAACTCGTATTTTCACAGGGTACCCTACAGAAATCGCAGTATAGAATGAAAAGCTCCAGTAGATCTCGGCCACTGTTGGTGATTTTCCTTTAAAAACAAATTAATCTCCTGAAATTTGTATCACTTTCACTGAGACCAAGGAGTGTTAAGCTGTACATGAGTCTTTGTGGCTCGGTTGTTAACAAAAAGGGTGGTGGTTTGAGCCCTCCCAGGGACGCTATGAGCCTTTTAAAGTACACACCCGTCTCACTTTATCTCCACGGCCGGTCTTGTACCGCAATCAAATACAGAGCCCGCAGGGGGCAGTAGGCTCGCAAATATATGTGTATATAATGAAGAAGCGGAGGTTAGTTTCTTATCTGCGCGTTACAGGGTCTTATGCAACTCGTACCAACAGCTGGGGTTTGATCCCTGCACGGGCTATTAGTTGAAAGGCCATTGTAAATGACGTGTAAGAGATTTATAGATAGACACTTTATTGGTCCCGTGAGGGGAATTAATCAAGCTTATCCAGCTGGCTTTTATGTTTCACACTAAATTGCGATCTTGAAACCAAAATAGTTAGAAATATGGAACACAACCGTTGTTCCCCAAGAAGGAAAGCTGTTTAACACTGATGTCACACCTTTTTAATCAACCCAGATTGTGAAGACAACTCTGCCCTGTCAAAAGAAAATGTTGCACAAAAGTTGGAAAGCACACTCTGAATCCATCTGTACTGTATATTTGATTTCCGGGAACCGTTCAAGGCTGCTTGGTGCTTCGCAAGCAAGTCATTTAACTTCATTTTAATATGGATGTAACCATAAATGTTCTTAAGCATGTTGTACTTTTGTCGTACTTTTTAAAACATTTAAACTGAGGACGCACGACAGCTATTATACCTTGTGATACATGCAAGACATCTGTAAACGAAGATGTAATTACAGTCAAATTGGCAATTAACAGAAAACCACAATTTGTATAATATTATTTCTCTATGTCGATGATCAGTTGAAGGATTTGAAGAAACTATATAATATTATTCCTCGATATTGATGATCAGTTGAAGGATTTAAGGAAACAGCAGCGATAGAAGGTGATTTTAGTTTTGAACCCATCTTTACACCTCAATAATCCATGTGTCCTCGAAAAAAAAAAAGAAAGGCATGTTTTGAGTCTCATAATGATCATCTTCTCGATCCAAAGAAACGTATAAATTTGATTCCTTCCGTAGTATTTTGGATTTTCTTACGAAGATCTCACGAAGTATTGCCAGGGTCTATATTTAGCGTTCTGTAGTGATAATACAGCTGATATTGATTGAGTAGAAATCTATGCTGTATAGACAACTTTATCTGAAGCGAGAAATCCAAGAATGCTACTTATGAAGTGTTAGGATTCATACCAAGATATACTTTTTGTTTTCAACCCAAAATGCTGCTATTGCATTACACATTATGTGAACATTACCAGTTTTGGTAGTTTCTCTGCGCTAAACTAATGTTCAAAACTGAAACTAATTACAAAATAACTTAAGATCAACCATGACAAAAAATTATAAATCAGGACTAATATTAATATCAACTCATATTACTACAGAAGAAAAGATTTAACTGAAATATTAATAATACTATGCAAGCCTAAAAAGTAGAACAATTCAATTTATATAACTTTTATTTTTTTATATTTTGAGAAATGGGCTCACACACCGGAAGACACTAACGTTTCTCTTCGTTAGAGTATGTGAATAACAGTTTAACCCAAAATGTTTGGAGTCCAGAGGGAGGACTTGCTCGCTGAATGATCTCTCAAGAAATCCCTGGTGAGATTCAAAAGGTGTTTTCTTCAACAGCCACGAAAAGTTTGATGATCTTCTCTGGATTTTCTGAATATGACGTTAAATTAGTTCAAATCAGTTGGTAGTTAACAAAACTAAATGCTTTGGAGGTACATTTAAAACAGCAGAACAACACTGTAGCACTTCGAGTGTGCCAGAGTTTAATTGTGTAAACCTGTCTCTCTATGAACACGAGCAAAGAGTTCTCACTCAACAGAAGACTGCGATGTGAGCACATTAATATAAAGCACCTGGAGATGCGGGGGATTGAACGGATTGTTATATGCTTTAAGTGATGGCTGTACGCACAGAAAAAAACGACAGTACTGATGATTTTTTTTTTTTTAGTTGAAGCACAGATTCTTTCCAAGATAATGGATAAAGGCAACCCAGTGGATACTCTAGTAGAATGTGGAAGACCGTTCACCTTTGTAACCAACGCAACCACAGGAACAACGTCAAGAACCAAATCAATTCCCCATTTAAATTTGACATGTGAGGTATGTTTTGTGACTGCTTGATGTAAACCCTATGATCTCTTTTGTACTTGGACAAGTTATTTCTGATGGAGCGCTATCCACAAATATTTAATAAGCTTTACCCCTGCCGATGATTCGGCGTGAAGTATCACAGACAACTGCTTTCACAGACAAAAACAACTCACCACCACAGCCAATATTAAATGTAGTTGCTGGCACACTACAATGTGCACTGGCTCATAAGTGATTTCGGCAGACGTTGCTCCTTACGTAAAGCTGAAAGTGCCTTTCTGTTGAGAAAACATTTTTTTCTGCACTGATGTTAAGCTTAGGGAGCCTGTCTTTTTGAAATTCTTTCTCTAAACACCGTGTGCAGCCTCCAGAGAGACTAACAAATATTTTTTTTGAGAAAATGTCTCACACATCAGAAGACACTAACGTTTATCTACGTTAGAGTATGTGAATAACAGTTTAACCGAAAAAGCTGTAATTGTGATTTTGCTAAAATTCAATAAATCGTCCATCAACAGTAAGAAATTATTAAGAAAGTAAGAAATTGTTTTATTTAATAAACTATAAGACATGAAGAGAGTTTACAGGTTATATCCTTCGCTTTGTCAATTAACTTAAGTGTTCAGAATCCAAGCCCGTGTGTGGATGATTGTGTTTCTTGAATCTCTTTAATCATCAAATGTTGTTGTTTAGTCCATCAGTTTTTTCATGCGCTCTACCACTGAGCTACATCCCCGAGGGCGAAGGTGGTGGAACTGACGTAAAGATGAGCATATGTTCACTGAACTACAAATTTAACTACAAATTAAATTCATGGGAATGAAGAAATAAGGAAGGGAAAATAATCGCATCGAAGCTTCCAGAGACTGGGCAAAATGAATAATTTATTTTCATATCCAGTCACATGGGCGACAGTGGTTGATTCTTCAACAGGGGAGTGCGTTTTCTACCTCCTTACTCGACTGTCTTTCAATTATGTTTTCTTTGAAATCTTTTTGCATCTTTTAAGTGCTTGCAATTAAATTACGCATAGAAAAACAGCAGTACAGTTGATGTTCATGGACCGATGCACACAACTCCAGTGATAAAGCCCCATTTGTAAATATTGTAGAAGAACGTTAAAGGGCGAAACAACGCTCTAACCACGTGAATGGTAACAAGAAGGATCGTGTTCTTATTTAATATGTGCTTTTGAATTGCCTTGTCAATACAAACAGGCTTTAGAGATGGACAAATAATTTACAGTGGTGTTTGTAAACAAAGATGGAACATGTTATTTCTATACCAGGAAGAAAGGAGCAGACTCTTAAACTTTAAGAGACAGAAACAACACCTCATCACAGCTAACACTAATTAAAATGACATCACAACAGAAGAGTGAACCCTTGAGTGAATCAAATTAGTTTTCCTTGGTTGTCTGTGTCTTCATAACTTTGTAGGTGAGAGAGAGGATTGCGAAAATGTGCGGGTGCTTCTTAGAAGTGTGTTGGTAGTACAGGTGACTTCCAAATAATTGAGCCGTGTTTTAATCCCGGCCAGTGCATCCCCAAACCTTTTCAAGATAATCTGTTATCCGGTAGCACATCTCCTGAAACTAACATTCGATGTAGGAAGCGTGCTCTTAAACACCAAAACACTCAAAAAGGAAGAAGCAGATCTCTGTACACAAGACAGTAGTGCGATATTAGAATTTCTGAGGAGTTCAGGCTCCTTCTCAGAGGTCCTTGCTCGCCAAATAACTTTGCATCTGAGGAAGAGCACCACGGAAAAAAAAACAACTCAACAAGCGAGCGCGTTGGCTGCTCTTGGTCTTAATGCAAGGAGCTGTTTTTTTTTCCTCGCAATAATCATTATTAACCAAAAACAGCAGCACAGGTAGGTTGCATTTGTGATTATGTCACTTCTCTGCTTCAGCAAGGTCGATAAAAGACTCTGAAAGTAGTAAAGCAAAACTGAACTCAAAATCATATTAGGAATTCTGAGCGATATCTCCATACAGGTAATCCAATAAGAACGTTGAAATTCAGATGAATATCATCTCTCTATATATTTCGCTGCTTTTTACCCGGAGTAAAACTATTGGATTGAAGGAATGCTAACCGCTGGGTTAAAATGTATAGTTGTTATTTGAAGAAATCTGTAAACTCGTGATCTTATATGTTTTAAAAGCCAGCACAGGAAAACACGACAGTGCTGATTATTTTCCGGAGACGGAGCACTGATGACCTATCCGAGCTGATTGATAAAGCCCACCCAGTGGATACTCTAGCAGAACGTCAAATAACATTCACCTTTGTATCCAAAGAAACCACAGGAACAACATCAGGAAGCACAATCAATTCCCCTTTTAAATCTTTCCCGTAAGGTATGCTATGTGAATTCATGAAGTTAATCCTCTGATCTCTTTTGATCACGAACAAAGTATTTCTGATGGAGCGCTATGTTCAAAGATGTAATAAGCTTTACCCCTGCCAATGATTCGGCGTGAAGAATTAAAAGTTTCACAGACAAAAGCAGCTCACCACCACAGACAATATTAAATGTACTTGCCGGTACACTATCATGTAGCTGAACGTGCCAAGGAGAATTTCTGTTGAGAAAACAAAATATTTTTTCTGCTTTGAGGTTAAGCTGACAGCCTGACTTTTATAGAAAGTCTATCTCTAAACACCTCCCGCAGCCTAACAAAAAGCGCTTTTACTGATCGTATTGCAGGTCTTAAAACACTAACATTTGGTAGTGGTGGGATTTGAACCCACACCCCAGGAGAGACTAAAGCCTGAAATCCAGCACCTTAGACCACTCGGCCAAACTCCCTTCCTCCATGCTCATCTTCCTCACATTGCTGGCTTGGAAAATGCCGGGGGCTTCAGCTCTTGTCATCGGATCTAATGATATCATGACATGTGGAAGTGACTGCACCTTCATCTTCCGAGATGCCTTCAATAGCACAAACGTTACTTTCACCGGCACAAACATAGCAATAACGAAGGAGGTGGGATTCATCCTTTGTGCTGTTTGCAGGGGTGCAACTCTACATTGATCTACTGACTTGAAGAGCAAAAATCAAAATCCTCTGCTATTACTGTTGCTTTTTTCATAGTTTCTTCAAATCCTTCATTTGAACGTCAATTTTGAAGGATATTGATGATAATACCACATAAATTGTGGTTTTCTTGTGATCGCCAATTTTATTCAAATACCAGCCTTTTTTACAGTTCCTTGCGTGTTTCACAAGGTGTAATAGCCCCCCTCGCATCCTCAGCTAACATATTTTAAAATTACAATATATTATACAGCAGGCATGTTGTATTTATATTACAATTAAACATTTATATTAAAATTAAAGTAAATATACCAGAATACACACAGTGCTAACCCAATAATTCTTGTCAGGTTCTCCAACAAATCTGCGTTGTTATTTTAACATGATTCAGCTGAGGGTGCAACAGAAGTATAAGTGAATTTTCCCGCCAGCCATTCAAAGACCAATTCCGAATACTTTTAAAAAATCTGCCTGCATGTTTGATTATTGTCATTTAATTTTGAAAAATTTCAATATTGATCATAACTAAAGAAAATAATTATCTCCAACCAAAAAGTGATAAAGATGCGAGTCGCTCTTGAATCAGAGCTGAGTGATACGGGCTTCTGTTCTGATATGGTTGTATGAGAAACAGGAGGAATCGCCAATCTCCTGTAGAATATGAATTGAATCAGGAGTGAGACATTTTGTATACTAAGGCATATGTCAACGTCTGACCTACATCGTAAAACTAAATTAAAATCTAACATTAAGTTGTCAGAGTCATTTATTTATATACAAACAATTGACAGACCAAGTAATAATTCTACATTAGTTCAGGTATGTAAACTTGAACTAACAAACCTATTAATAATTCTACATTAACGTGTCCTACACTGATCAGACTAATTGAAATGGTCTGATTCAGAGCCTGTGCAGTTCGTCCTAATTTCAACAAGGACAGTTCTGATCCCTCATCACCGAACTGAGCACAAGTTCAGCTGTTCTCCAGTTTTGTTACGCATGGTTTTTCATTGCAATTGAGTTCAGAGCTGGAGCTGATCTCCAGACAGTACAGTGTTTTGGGTAAGTTGTCGAAATTCGCATGAGGCTGCAGACAACTTACCCAAAGTGTTTTCTATAGCTTTCAGGTGGAGTTCATTTATATAAAAGAACATAAGTGGTATAAACGCAACAAGCCAGACGGCAGTCCAACTTATAATGTTCTGACGCGAGGCCTGACGCGTTATTCATTACGCCACTGACCCTCCTATTGTAGTACTAAAAAAAACACGTTTTCTACATTTATATCTGTTCACTCTAAAAACTAAAAAAGACAAAGGGTTTGTGTGTCGCGCTAAAATTCCGCTTCATTTCGAATGCAAATAAAAACCGTTTTGTTCCAAGAAATCATAAATTTGTCACATCCTTCATACTATACTTCTCTCTTGTATTAGTAAAGCATTTTGATTTAAACTGAACAATATATGAAAGGTTTCATCTATACACTTACACATAATAAGTATACGAATAAATACTCGGAAGAAGCCGCAGCTCAGGTATTAGAGAGATTTAAAATCGGATCGGAGGATTTAGAGTCCAGACTGCAAACCAACAGCTGACACAGGTCTTTTATAGAACCGTTTTGATTTCCTCTGCTTTGTCCCTGTGTTGTCATTGTCCTGCTCGCAGCCGAGCCCGACACACGTCTGTTTTTTGTCGCTGGGCGCACACCCTGCGGTCCATGCGGGTCCTAATACCCCAGTACAATGACGGGGACACTAAACTGTAAACAGGTGCCGTCCTTCAGCTGAGACGTAAAACCGAGGTCATGACTCTCTGATCATTCAGGAGAATGGTGGTGGGGGAGGGGACTCCCCATTACCTGTAAAGCGCATTGAGTGGAGTATCCAGAACAGCGCTATATAAGTGTACGCAATAATGATGATGATTATTATTATTATTATTATTTTATTGTAATGTAAAATGCAATAAAAAGTAAAAAAATATCAAACTTTGATTCAAAATAGATTAATGTAAAAACTGATAAAGCTAATGCTTTTTTCAGGGCTATAGACGCAGAGCACCATCCAGCAGCTGTAGACGATGTTCGGGGAAAAGCTAATTCTGTTTTTAGCACAGGGAGTGAGAATGAGCTCAGTCCGGCTCCCAGCAGAATCCATCCTGGTTTGGTTACAGTGCACCTGAGGCTCTTTGGATCGCAACGTAAAAAAAACCAATTGCTCACATCGTGTGACTTCCACGACAGGAAGGAAAGATATCACTTAAAAAAATCAGAACTGAAGATTTGGATCCTGGGCCTCAATTTGATCAAATTATTAAAATAATAATTATCAAAATATCAGATTGTGTTTCTGCAACATTTCGTGCACAGTACGCCATTTTAATCTAAAACAGTCACAACGAGGGCTTTACACGCAGTCTGGGGTATTTTCCCCTTTTATATTTTTGCCACTTTATATCGAACCTGTTATACTCCCAGAAGTGCACAGTAGCTTGTACTTAATAAAAATGTACAATTCACCACTGGTATAAACAGATGTGTGCCGTGTTTGCCTTTGTAAGCATTTGTTTAAAAAATAAGTTCACAATACGATAAAAACACAGAAAGCACAAACTTTATAATACAACGATACAAAATCAATACCAAATCATTATGCCAATTAAGTACCTATCCTTTGAAAACAGAGAACACCTTTATATCTACAAAAACTTGACATTTGTATGTATTTTTGAATTACAAAGCAGACAGAGTAGTCCCTTAATTCAAAGATCAGATCTTGGCCAAAACAAGACAATCAGACGTGGGCTGAATTCGGAACAGGAACCTCTACTTCGTCGTTTATTGAGCTTTTGATCAATGTCTGAATGAAACAGATTCGCTTTTTTAACTCTTTGATTAAAGTACACAAAAAGCACCTTCCTTCGAACCAGCGACCTAAGGACTCCCTGCTGATTCCACTACACTCCCCCGCTCGACCAACTGAACTATCGAAGGGATGGCGGTAGGCTCTCTGGCACATACTGCCCAATGTAGTGAAATGTTCCGGGTGATTAAAATCCCACTTCGACATCAAGTTTCCAACTCGTTTCCTTAGTCTTGTTTACCTTGAATTTAAGCCACGAACCAGGACTCTACTGTATAAACTTCCAGGGATATTACAAAATGTTTGACGGGGCATCAATCATTCCAGGCGGAAATGGACTCCTTTTTTTTCTCGAGGGATCATATTAAACATTTCATTAGTATCGAGAGGAGGATCACCATGAGACACAAAACAAACAGTTTCTTTCTGTCTTTATTAGAAAGTAGTGTTTGTGCTACATTAATAATTATTACATTAATTAATAATTAATAATTATTAATATTCGTGGAAATAAAGAAGTAAATTTTTAAATTTATATTTGAATCGAAATGTGGTTTTGAGTTAAATATTAGCGTGTTCATGTAATTAGTTTGTGTTTGTCATTACTATATATATATATTGCCATGTTACTAGAATTTGTAACTGTAGTTTACTAGTTGTGTTTTTTTATGATGGTTAGACATTTGTTGATTACAATATTGTATATAATGTATAATTTGAACTACATATTGTAACGCCCTCGCCTGGTGGTGAGGAGGAAGCGCCCCTAGGCGCTCGTAGTACCGCTGGGCATGCTGGGAGTGGTAGCCGGGGAGAGTCTGAGGGTCAGCACGATGACCAGCGGCTGACCCTACCTGTGTAAATAATGTCCTAGTAATTCTAGTGCCCTGTGTAGTCCTGTAAAAGTAGAGTGTGTTGTTAGGTAATTACCACCCTAAATGTGTGTACGTGTTCGTCAGTCTCCTCATGTGTGTGTAGATCCTGTGTTTGGTTTTGGTGTGGTTGTAAAATAAAGCCAGTGCTTGGTTAATCGTGTCTCCACTGTTCTTTAGTTCTGAAAAAGAACCTGCAAACGCTACACTGGTGTCAGAAGCGGGCAGAATGAACAACTCGTGGCAGACACTACCCGATTCCATAAAGCGCCGGCTGACGCTGGAAGACGCAGAACCCATCGGCGGTGCACATAGGGAGCCTGAGCAACTCCTGGGTGCGACAGGTGGCCACAGCCCTTACCAGGGCTACCCAGTAGTGGTCCCGCCAGTAGAATTGGGGCGGCCGCCCCAGAGAGAGGATGCCCTCCCTGCCGGAGCCGATCAGCGATTCCCACACCCATTGGCGCGGGTGCGACCAGGTCGCTACGATGGTGAGGCGCCTTGGGAGACCTATGAGGCGCAGTTCCAGCTCGCGGCCCGGACGAATGGCTGGAGCCGGGCGGAGATGGCCGGCCACCTGGCGGCGGCGCTGGAAGGAGCGGCCTGCCAGGTGCTCCTGGACGTCCCGGAGGAGGACAGAGGCGACTACACGGCGCTGGCAGCAGGACTTGATGCGGGAGAGGCTGGCCCTGCGGCGGCGCCGACCAGGAGAGCGACTGGGCCCGGTCGCCGCGGATGTCATGTTCCTCGCCCGCCGAGGATACCCAACTTTCCCCCGGGAGGCGCAGCGGGAGATGGCTCTCCAGGCCTTTCTCAAGGCCCTCTCGCCCGAGGAGCTGCAGCGCCACGTGCAGCTGGCCGCGCCAACATCGCTGGAGCAGGCCTTGGCCCTTGCTACACGGGCTGAGGTAGTGTTCGGGGTGACTGGCAGCGCCAGGAGACGCAGTGCGCCCTGCCGGCTGACCGAGGCGGCGACGGAGGAATCCAGCGAGGGGGAAGAGGAGCCAGCCCGTGCAGCGACCGCCGCGGAACAGCCCCGCACGTTGATTTGCGACCGCTGCGGGAAAAGAGGACACCGAGCCCGGTTCTGCCGGGCACCCGAACCTCGCTCTCCCCGATCGGCGTCGGGAAACAGGAACGGGGCGGCTCAGCGCCGGGAAGGCCGCCCTTGAACACCTCAACCCCCGCTCCGGAGAGCGCTGTAAAAACCGGCGCCCCTCACGCCACCGTGGGGCGAGTCGGCTGTAGCCGGGGCCTGTACCTCCACTGCCGGATTGAGGACCAACCCTGCCTGGCCCTACTCGACACCGGTTCATCAGTAACCCTACTTCGGCCGGGCGTCCTCCCCGACACCGAGGGCACCAACCCCCCAGGATGGGAGGCCTCCAGCCTGCGGCTGAGGACCGTGACGGGACAGCTCGCTGCAGTCCGGGGGAAACGGGTGCTTGCCTTCCGTCTGGGTGCAGCGACGGTGCGCCACCCCTGCTACCTTGCACCCATCCAGGAGGACTGCATTCTGGGGCTGGACCTACTGCAGCGAGTGGGGGCCAGGTTGGACTTGGACCGGCAGGAGTTGGTGTGGCAGGGGGAGCGACTGCACCTGGTGGAGGGCAGGTCCGGCGAAGGCCGAGGGACGCGGGCTTGCCGGAGCCGGGGGAACAAGAGGCGGCGGCGGCGGCGGCGGCGTCAGTCGCCGGGGCAGACCAGGCCTGCGAGCCGGGGAGCGAGCGTGCCGGATCCTGCCCCTGAGTCGGCCGGGGGGCCAGACAAGGCGGCGGCGGGGGCCGAGCGTTGCGTGGAAGCGAAGCGTGCCGTTGAGGACCTCTTCCAGCGGAGCTGCGAGGGCCTCGATCAGGACCAGCGGCAGCGGCTCCAGGAGCTACTCGCCCAGAACGAAGACCTCTTTGCGGCGAGGGATGAGGACTGCACCCGCACTGCCCTGGTCCAACACGAGATCAACACCGGCGACGCTCGGCCCATCCGCAGCCCACCAGGACGCATGGTCCACGCCAAGCGGACCGCCGCCGAGGAAAAGATCCGGGAGATGGCCGCAGCGGGGGTGATTGAGCCCTCCGCGAGCCCGTGGTCGGCGCCAGCCGTACTGGTTAAAAAAAAAGACGGCTCGTGGAGGTTCTGCGTCAACTACCGCAAGCTGAACGAGGTCACCCGGAAAGATTCCTACCCCCTGCCGAGGATAGATGACGCCCTGGACTACATCACCGGGTCGACCTGGTTCAGCTCCCTGGACCTCCGCTGCGGCTACTGGCAGGTACCGCTTGCTCCCGATGCTCGCCCAAAGACGGCCTTTTCCATCGGCCAGGGCCTCTGGCAGTTTACTGTCATGCCTTTTGGCCTGTGCAATGCCCCGGCGACGTTCGAGAGGCTGATGGAGAGGGTGCTGGCATCAGTCCCGCGGAACCAGTGTGTGTTATATCTGGACGATCTGCTGGTTCATGCACGGAGTTTCAACCAGGCCTTGACGAACCTCCAGGCGGTGCTGGCCTGCATCCGCCGTGCTGGCCTGAGGCTCAACCCCCGCAAGTGCGAGCTCCTGCGGCGGGAGGTGACCTTCCTGGGACATGTTGTTGGACCGCGAGGGGTGGCTACGGACCCAGGTAAGGTCGCCGCAGTGAGGGGCTGGCCGACTCCACGCACCGTCGCGGAGCTCCGCAGCTTTCTGGGGTTGGCCTCGTACTATAGGAGGTTCGTCCGGGACTTTGCCAGCATCGCCGCCCCGCTGCACCGCCTCACCGACAAGGGCCGCCGTTTTGACTGGGACTCGGGCTGTGAGACTGCCTTTGGCCGGTTGCGTGAAGCTCTGGTGGGGGCCCCAGTGCTGGCCTACCCCGACCCGCGGTTGCCGTATATTCTCGACACCGACGCGAGTGACTCGGGGGTGGGGGCGGTGTTGGCGCAGGAGGGGCCGGATGGGGAGCGCGTAGTGGCTTACTATAGTCGGGCTCTGACTAGGCCTGAGCGGAACTACTGCGTGACCCGTCGCGAGCTGCTGGCGGTGATGGCGGCGGTCCACCATTTCAGGCCGTACCTGTTCGGGACCCGGTTCCGGTTGAGGACCGACCATGCGTCCCTCACCTGGCTGCTCCACTTTAAGGAGCCAGAGGGACAGATGGCGCGATGGATAGAGATCCTGCAGGAGTACGACTTCACTGTCGTGCACCGTGCGGGGTCTCGCCATCTCAATGCCGACGCTCTCTCGCGGCGCCCCTGCGAGGCCGCGGACTGCCATCACTGCGCCCGGCGGGAGCAGCGTGAGGAGGCTGTCCGCCCGGGAGGGGCCGCTGGGGGTGGGCCTGCCAGACCTGGCGCAGCGTCAGGCAGCGGTGCACGGCCAACCGGGTGTGGGGCACTTCGGCGGTAAAAAAACCCTGCAGCGTCTCTGAGGCCATTTTTATTGGGGTCTTTGCCACCGGGACGTGGAGCGGTACTGCCGAACGTGTGCGGTGTGCGTGGCGCAGAAGGGTCCCCCCGAGCGCTCTCGGGCCCCCCTCCAACAACACCAGGTGGGGGCTCCTATGGAGCGGGTGGGAGTGGACATTTTGGGCCCGTTTCCGCTCACCGAGGCCAGGAACCGCTACGTCTTGGTGGCCATGGATTACTTTACGAAGTGGCCGGAGGCCTACGCCCTCCTGGACCAGAGTGCCCCCACGGTGGCCGATGCACTGCTGGAGGGGATGTTTGCCAGGCTGGGGGTGCCGGAGGAGTTACACAGTGACCAGGGGCGTAACTTCGAGTCCCAGGTCTTCGCCAGAGTGTGCCAGCGCCTGGGGATCACTAAGACGCGGACCACACCGCTGCATCCCCAGAGCGACGGGTTGGTGGAGCGGTTTAATCGGACGCTCGCCACCCAGCTGGCCACCCTGGTGTCCCAGCACCAACGGGACTGGGACCGCCACCTCCCCCTTGCGCTCTGGGCGTATCGGACCGCGGTCCAGGAATCCACCGGGTGCACCCCGGCCTCGCTCATGCTGGGCCGGGAAATGCGAACACCGGTGGACCTGGTCTTCGGCCCGCCGCCCGGAGACGGGTCGGCACCGCCGGCTGGACCGGACTACGAGTGGGACCTGCGGCAGCGGATGCAGCGGGTGCACAGCTTTGCACGGACCCACCTGACACAGGCGGGGGTCCGGCAGAAGCGGTACTACGACCTGCGCTGCAGGAGGCCTGCCTTCCAGCCCGGGGACTCGGTTTGGGTGTACAACCCGCGGCGCCGCAAAGGCCGCAGTCCTAAGCTGGCGCCGTCGTGGGAGGGGCCCGCTGAGGTACTCGGGGTGGTGGGCGAGGTCTGCTACCGTGTCCGGTTGCGAACACGGGGGAGAGTGGTGGTCCTGCACCGAGACCGCCTGGCCCCCTACCGGGCCCGGGAGGAGGAGCCGTGTGGGGAGGCTCCAGAGGAGCAGCCGGGGCCGGAGCCAGCCGATAGTGGGGCGTCCGTGGATCGCCAGCCGTCACCGCGGCGCAGCGGCCGCTCACGCAGGGTTCCGCAGCAGTTGGCTGAATACGAGTACAGCCTGAGGGGGGTGTTCGACGTCGGCGAGACGCCAGACGCTTCAGGTGGGGGCAGTGTAACGCCCTCGCCTGGTGGTGAGGAGGAAGCGCCCCTAGGCGCTCGTAGTACCGCTGGGCATGCTGGGAGTGGTAGCCGGGGAGAGTCTGAGGGTCAGCACGATGACCAGCGGCTGACCCTACCTGTGTAAATAATGTCCTAGTAATTCTAGTGCCCTGTGTAGTCCTGTAAAAGTAGAGTGTGTTGTTAGGTAATTACCACCCTAAATGTGTGTACGTGTTCGTCAGTCTCCTCATGTGTGTGTAGATCCTGTGTTTGGTTTTGGTGTGGTTGTAAAATAAAGCCAGTGCTTGGTTAATCGCGTCTCCACTGTTCTTTAGTTCTGAAAAAGAACCTGCAAACGCTACAATATTTTTCAGGTGTGAATAATTGTATATTTTAAGAATACATTTCTAAAATAAATCATTGGCTTTATTTACTAGTTTATTTACTAGTTTCTACACCTATAAAAATCTTTCTTTTATGTATAATAGACCTTTAACTATATATGTATAATAGTCTTCTACATTTATCCGTATAATAGAACTCCAACCATTTATGTATAATAAACATATAATCATAGATGTCTAATTGACGTATAACGATAAACGTATATTAGAATTTCATTCTAGACCAGTTACGGAGCACATTTACACGTCTGGTATGCGTTTAATAGTCATATATTCTACATCTTTTGCCCACTGGGATGTGCCGATTTTAACTTGGGAAACCAAGATACACATTTTCTAATGAAGCCTTAATTAAAAGACAGTTTGTTTCTCGAAAGCGTGTTATGTAAAAAAAGAGAAAAACGAAAATATATGGATGGTAATCTTTCAAAGCTGAAGATTTTACTTTTGAAAAATTGACATTTTATGTATGCAGATGCATTCGCTGGTTTTAGAACTTTGCTGTACTTCCTGAATCATTTTCAGTATTATAAAGTGGGTGTAGATTTTTCTGTCAGGTTAGGACGCGAGTGTGTACATGTGTTTGATTTTCGTTTCACTGATTCTCATTGAAGATTTGGGAATTAACGACAAAAGAATCAGTTGCCTCGGAAAGCAGAAGGTTTGGTTCTCAACGATATTGAAGACACGCCCATGTAGAGCAGTGTGTGATGATTCGTACTATAAAAGACCAAGTGCTCAAAGTGACGTCTGTGATTACCGTTTAGACTTTTCATCTCGGACGCACTTTTAGAAAGCAAAGATAGAGCAGTTGTGTTGAATCACGCTGTGACAGCTGTTAGCAGAGTGTCGCAGCGGAAGCGTGCTGGGCCCATAACCCAGAGGTCGATGGATCGAAACCATCTTCTGCTATGTACACTTTATGCACGATTGATAAGCATACCATCAGTTTAATGAAGTGCATTAGAACTGTTTTTTTTCTCTCGTGTGTATGAAAGCTTCACACTTAAGGTACTCTTTCATCTTTACCAATAGCAGATGCCCAAATGTATCTTTGGTTGTTCTGCGATCCTTCATAGTTTCCTCAATTCCTTCAAATGAACATCCATATCAAAGCAATTATGTATATATATATTACAATTAAGGTACATATTAAAAATATCAACGCACATTTGTATAATGCTCATTTAATAATGATTGTCAAGGATTGTCAAGTTCTCCAACAAATCTGTGTTCTAATTTTAAAATATTTTTGCTAAGGACACAACGGGTGTATAAATGAATTCTCCCAACAGCCAGTTAAAGAAAAATTCCACACGTGAAGATGGTTTTCTTGGACATTGACTTAGGTACTTATTTGTTTACTTGTTGTAGTTGCACACGAGTAAAACACGAAGATTTCCTGCAACATTCAAGAGGGTTTGCGAAGAAATCCCTTCAATTTTTAGCGGAGATTATGTTTACATCATCACAATCTGAAGCGCGTCCCTGAGTGCGTTTGACCCACCAGCCCTTTGTTTAACAGCTGCACAGGGACACATTCCCGTTGCTTTTCACAAATCACTGGCATTTTTTTGCAGCATTTCTTCTGTCCTGAGAAGCAAGATTTGTATTTTATCTTTCAGAAGTTGTATGAATTTCTTGAAGTTCAGAAACAACTTGTTCCAGAAAAGAAATGAACACTTGCTTCAAAGTAAATCAAGATGTATGTGTCTCTTGCTATGTGTGCTCTTATCTGTCCACCTCTCATTCCTCTTCTCTCACTCTGGCAGTCTGTGCAGAGTTTCTGAAGGAGATGTAACACCACTTGGAAAAGAAGAAAAATTCTCAGGAAAATTCTCAGGCAGAATAAAAAATCATTATTCTCTTCTCAGTCAGATTCACAGCTCAGACTCACACTCAGACAGGATCTCAACTCTGTACTGCTCTCTATCCTCACAATCCAGAACCAGAAGATATTCAGACAATCAGTGCTGCTACATGAACAATATCAGATAGAACAGCCTGGACTCATGTCACATTTCCCCCTTTTATCCTTCCTCCCAGCCCTCTTAGAGACATAAAAGAGCTCCTGGTTCTCCTCTCTGTGAACTGGGCTCAGGGGTCACTGATCTGGCAGTTGTGGGCTCTGTTCCAGGTCAAAAGCAAGAAGGTTCTATTAACGCTTTCCAGGACTTCCAGCCCTTCAGTATTACTTTCTTTACTGTATGTCAGCCTCCCAAAATGTTTATAAATGTTTTATAACACATATGAGTGTGGAATTATCTTATTATTTATATATAGTATTTATGTAATAAACACCAGTAGTGACACTATGATCAGTATATTGATTATTTGTAGCCGATTGTCCGATGGTAGTGTCAACAATAGTGACCATTTGACCAGTCTGTAGCTCTGAGCAGTGGGACTCAGATCACACAGAAGACCTGTCTGTGTGTGATTCCATACCAGCCCTGGGATTCAGCTACTCTCACAAATGTCTCACAGACCGTCTTATAAATTTACAATTAGATGAAGTCATGTAACAGTTTTACAGATAATTTAAATAATCAGACAGCAGTTTTGGCAGTGGATACATCTCCATATGGGGGAAAGAAACTGAAATATATGTGCTCACTGTAAAGTAGGAAGAGGTGGTCAGACAAGCAATACAACTTTGCAGATAATGTGAAGTGACATTGTTTTGTGTCAATCAGTTCACAGATTTCACTTCATGTGCCTTAAGCTGTGCAATTTGTATGGTTGTTGAATAAGATTGATTTCTTCACAAGCCCAGTCAATTGCCAGTGGAGAGCTTGCCGACGCACACCTTCATGAAGACTCTCTTTAAGATTTCATTGTCAAGTCGCATCCTTTGCATACAATAGTAGCACTGACACTAAGAGAAAGGATGAGAAATGGCGTTTATCAAGCGATTGCAGTGTTTGTTTGACTGAGGATCCTTGTGTGCTGAACTGGCCTCTGGAGAAGTGTAGTGCAGTAAAACAGAAGGTTTGTGTCACTCAAGATTGTTACAGAACAGAACAATACAATTCCAATACTTTTATGAGAGTAAATATTACTGGTGCATCACAGTTCTTATAATGGTGAAAACAGGAGCACCTTCTCTACATTTTTGACTGAAGTATTTAAATGGAAAGAAATACTATCACTATGCAATTCATAAATGCAATTGACCTCCTCTAAATGTTCTAGTTTGATGAAACAATGTATGGAATTAGGTGACAATATCGGAATTCATTCAAATGCACAGGATTAATTTTCAGCAACAAAAAAAGTGCTCGGAAATATTTTACAAGAATGAAACCTTACATTCACCTAAATAAACATTCACCCTCTACATTAGCAGAGAACAGTAGGACAGAAGGTTAGTGTCACTGGACACTGCGTCAGAGAGGCTGATCTCCTCTCCCTCATTATGCAGGCTTACCCACTCATGATGAACTGTCCTCCAGCGATACTCAGCTGCCATCATCGACTCAGACATGAGGTTTGTGTACATATTATACCTTAATATGGCACTGCGTTACAATAATTTGATCAAAACAACTGGTGAAAAAATAATAATCAAATATTTATTTCCTTCTTTTAGTAAAGATAAAGACTTTGTCCAAAAAAGAAGCATTTATACCTTTCCTCTCCTACCAGCCCTTACAAGTCACCCAGTTTTTAATTTAGAGCTGGATTAAAGCTCTAGTCTCTTTGGGGGTGTGAGTTGGAATCCCACTGCTGCCAAATATCTCCAACTATCTCAGTGTTAAGAAGCAAAAAACACACATTTGCTGCAGAAGTAACAGGAGAATTTGTGCCATTCAGCCTTATAGCGTGATGTCATTTTCTCATGCTCATTTTTAGATGCTTGTGATCGAATCTTCTTCGTGTGCCCTCCATAAAGGTAGCACAGATATAACGTGCCAAGTTTTCAGAGAATCGCATTAAATACAGGTCAGAAGAAGGCGACAAAGTGTCCGCTAGGCAGTTCAGCGATTTCAACGGTGTTTTCTGTTGTTTAGGTCCAGAATGACACCTGTTACAACCAGGAAACACACAGTGTCAGGCATCAAAAAGACTTCCCAAAACCCTGATCCTCTCCTTGATCCGGTGATGGCTTCCAGACATTTCCTGCAACAAAGCCAGGATACGGTCTTCAACAACACGAGTGAAAGGCTAATTCCCAACCTTTGCAATCCTTTGCAAAGAAGGACCGCATGTGCTCAGTGTTAAATGCACTGTTCATTATTATTATTATTAATAATAATAATAATAATAATAATAATAATAATATTTACATTATATAGTGCCTTTAAAGGTGGCTTTTCAAAGTGCTTTACAGAATGAAACCAATAAAGTTAAAAAATACACAAGATAAGCAGGATGAGAATACACAGTTAGAGGAGACAATAGATGGTGGTATTAAATACAGTAGGAACAGAGGGGTAAAGAATAGTTCATTAAAGGCACTTCTAAAGAAGAGGGTTTTGAGTCTGGATTTGAAGGAGTTTAGAGAAGGTGACTCTCTGATATCATTGGGAATAAAGATCCAGAGCTTTGGGGCAAAACAGGAGAAGCCCTGTCACCCATAGAGTGTAGATGGACTGGGGGACAGATAGGAGACCAGAATTAGAAGAGTGAAGGTTGTGAGGTGGGGAGTAGGGCGATAACCCAGACAGGTACTGAGGTGCCAAGCCATGGAGAGCCTTATAGGTGAGCATGAGGATTTTGAAGTTGACAGGAAGCCAGTGCAAGGAGTCCAAGACAGGAGTAATGTGATCACAGTCCAGTGCTAATTTCTTTCTTGTGGCTGCTGGTTCATTTTCAACTGTGGACTCTTAAGAAGTCCTTTATTTGACTTGATCAACACTAATCCCTAGAGGATTTTGAAAGGTTGAATCAAAATGATACATGACTCTGGTGGGACTCAAACCCACAACCTTTGAATTACTTCATTTTATCAAAGCCTAGAAGTCCAATGCACTCTCCATTGCGCCACAGAGCCAACCAATACATAGCTCTATAAAACAGCTACAGAAAGCTGTAACTCATGCTTCTCCTGTTGTCTTTAAATTAAGCTCCATAAATATTGACAATGAGTGGCCTGTTGTCTACGAATAGATACCACTGGGATTCACACCCAGGGTCTCCTGGTTTTTAGTGAGGCGTCTTAACCAGCTAAGCCACGGTGCCAAACCTGCTAAATGTTATCCACAACTTCAAACACCTGTGAGAAACGGGCAACTGCAGTGTTACGCCTGCTGGCTCAACAGATAATCCTTTTCGAACTTTAAGGAGAGGATTTCTTTGTCAATTCAATTAAACATTTTAGAAATGCTGAACGATTGATGTGTTTCACGCGCAGAAATATTTTATCGTTACGTACTTTTTCTGTGCAGTTAGTTCTTCATCAACTCCGTCCAACAACAGAAGTCGTTTTTAATACAGGAGTAAAGGCACATTGCACATCAGCAAAACATCCCGTACAGGTTTAGGGAGAGCAACATCAGTGATTGGAAGGTTGGAAGTTTTGGGTCACTTTTTTATTATAGATTCAAGCAGCCCTGAATACCTTTTCAAGAAACATTTCAGAATCCCAGTCACGTCCAGTATGATTGCTACACAGGTCTACAGTATACAATCAGAATACTGTTTGTGCATTATATAAAACACACCGCCCAAAGCATTTCTAAAACAGGAATTACATGTTTCTGAATGCGCCCTCCTTTATAAATAAAATAAAAGGTCTGAAGCCTGCTCCAAAGAAGCACTGTATTCAGAGCTGACAAAGATGTGATAGGAAACATCTCGGAAAACAAAGATGCAGTCATTTCCACGCGTCGCACAACAAGAGCTGAACCCACCCGACGTTCTCCAAAAGAGTAAGGTGTTGGGAGTGTGGCTGGGTGGTCTATGTGCTGGGGTTGTGCTCCATTTTCTTCGCTGGGTTAGGTTTGAATCTTGCCACTGCTAAGTGTTGGTGGGTTAAGACCTTCCTTCTATTGCGACTTCAATGGGTAAAAGCTTTGCTTGACAGTCTGTCGAGAGACTGAACTAGGTGTTTCAAGATAGTCTTTGTCAGCTTAACATCAAGGCATAAAAAAGCCTCATTTTGTGTTCCCAACAGCAATGCTCTTTGGTCCCTTCAGCATTATGCAGGGAACAACATCTGCCGTGATCACTTTTGAGTCAGTGTGAATCGTAGTGTGCCGCAATTGTTTTTAAAATTGGTTTTGTAGGCATGGTGCATTTTTCTGTGAAACTTGAATGCTGTGCTTTTTCACGCAGAATCATCGGCAGGAGCAAAGCTTATTCAATCTTTGCGCACAGCGCTCCAGCAGAAATACTTTGTCCAAGTTTTGAAGAGATTGTGGGATTCTCTGCACACGTTCACATCTTGTACCTCAGACAACACCACCATTCGATGGGAAATTGATTCTGCTTCTTGCAGTTGTTCCTGTGGTTGCGATAGTTACAAAGTTGCACTTTCCTCCACCTTCTGCTATAGTATTCATTGGGTGAGCTTCATCAATTGGCTCAGAAAGGTCAACTGTGCTTCGGAAAAAATCAGCAGCAGTGTCTTTATTTTGTCGGTGAGTATGGCTGTCTTTTAAAGCACATGAAAAACACGAGTTTGTGGATTTCTCCAAATAGCAACGAATTCAGTTGTGCAGAGCTTTACTGCTTTCAGAGGGTCTTTTACCGACGCTGCTGTAGTAGAGAAGTGACATAATCAGAAATGCAACCATTTGTGCTGGCTGTTTCACTAAGTATTAAGCTTTTTTAACTATCACATGATTTTAACTAATTTAATATCATCTCCAGGAGAGAACCTCGCACTGCTCACTGAGCTGATGTATGTGCCAAATGTGTCAAAAAATTAAATATCATCTGAACTGATTTTTTTCTACTTTAAATGCTTTCCTACTCTTTTAATATTTCAGTTAAAAATTTTATTTTTAAGTACTTTCCATTGATATTAATCCTAGTCCCGATGAATGATTCTGGGACATGGTGCGTCTTGAATAATGTTCTTATAGGTTTCAGTTTGGAAAAGTGCGCTCTCCAGAAGCTACCGAAACCTCTAATGGTCACACAAAGCTTAATGCAATAGCAAAGCTTGGGGTTGAAAAATAATTTAACTTGCAATGAATACGAACACTGTTCCAGGAGGCGTGTAAGGACTATTTTAGCTCAGATCATCAATTTATCTTACATTTCTACTCCATTAATATTGCTATTGAGTTCTAAAGGTAGGTCCTGGCAATACTTCTTGAGATCTTCTTTAGAAAATTTTTTAAAAATATATTTCCAGTACTAAACAAAAAGTAAAAAATACAAATTATGTGCAACTGATAAAATCTCTCTTCCAGGGACGTTGTAGCTACATGCAAATTACAATGGAAAACTTTATCAGCTTTAAAAGTTTCTTTTGCATTTATAAGACGATCAGCATGACACTCAAAACATACCTGTATTCAGTAAGCGGTGAGTCTGCTGGCTGAGCAAGTTGCCTCCTCTAAACACAATAGCAGCCCCGACGCTAAGATAAATGAAGAGAAATTGCTTTTATTGGGCACTTTTCATATCCGATGAGCTTGACATCTCCCAAGGGTGATGGAGTTTTTTTGCGACACTGCTTTTCCATTTTTTCTTCTTTCTGTACTGTGATGGAAAAAAAAAACGAGAAATCATGTAAGGGAAAAATGTATTTTTTTTCATGGAGAAAATGTGCACCAGGAAATGTTTTGTTTTGAAGAAGTGATTTAACATGATACATGACCTAATTTACTGGAGTAAATGCTCACACTGCAAGGTCTGCTTTACAAGAGAGAAGTAGAGTGAAAGATGTCATAATTTCACTGCGTTGTTGAAGAAAACATCTTTTTCTAAATCAATCAGAATTTCAAAGTGACACACAAACCCTTTGTCTGTATTAAAGAGATGATATTTTAAAACTGATAAAAATGTAGAAAACACGTTTCTCACTTAGAAATTTTAGATGGGATAGTGCATTACTAGTAATTACTAGTTGCAGCGCTGAACTCACCATGGTGCAATTCAGTTGCCAGTGGTTTAATGGATAACATGTCTGATTTTGCATCATGAGATTGTAGGTTCGACTTCTACCGGGTTCGTGTGTTTTTAAATCAGGCTACTCAGAAATAGATGTCCATTATGTGAATGAACCGCACCTGAAAGCAAACGTTGGGTCGGGTTTCCTTCTTTCCAGGATGAAATAGCAAATCGTTACAAAAAGCACCAGCTAATGTCCAATAGCGTTAGTCATTTTAATTAACATGAATATACTGTAAGGTCTTGGTACATGGGAGTGGATTTCATCCACAATTTAAAAAAGGGCAAATTATATTTACAGGCTTCAGACACTTTTTAATACAAAAGTGACCTAAAACTCTGTAACTTTCAGGTTAGTTTGAACCTGTAATGAAAAAGGGGCCTGAAACTTCCATTCTGTGATGTAACTGTCTCTAAAGTGGGACGTGATGTTTCACGGATGTGCAGTGTGCCTTTTCTCTTGTCATGTTCAAAATGACTTGCTGTGTAATTTCCTGAATGCGTGTCCTGTACTGCTCTGTTATTTCATTTAGATTATCTATGTGGTGTACAGATAAAACCAAACTCCATGGTCTAATTTCTGGGTTCGGCACCAGCTGAACCTGAACATACATCAGCCAATCTCGACATGATTTGAACACACAACCTTTTGATGTGGTATCAGATGCACTACCGTTGCACTACGAGGTCACTCCACGTAAGTGCTTTTAATTCCCCCAAGGAGAAAAATCAGCGTCCCTGAAAAATATTTTTTTTTCATTCTCTCCTGTGAGAAGCGCCGCTCTTCCAATGAGGGTCTCTTCTTCCCAGACCACAGATTATTCTTCCTGTCCGGCTCTCACACAGAGAGCAGACACACTGTCTCCACTAATGTGTTTACTACATCTATAGATCTGACCCCCTTACAGCCCTGATATTCCTGGACAGGATCCCATATTGAGCAGTATTTCTCGTGTTCTGAACTTACAGTGTGTACACAATGTACTTTATACACAAAGTAAGTGTTTTTGTAACTCTTGGACGTTTTGTGAAAATGCTACAAAATCGCCCCCTCAACTGAACAGTCCCACCCCCCTCAGTTTTGGATAAAAGGTTTGGATAAAAAGTTTTTGAACACTTTCACTTACTTAACTTGAGCCATAAAAAATAGTTGTACTTTGTCAATGGTCAGATAACTACACTAACCCCGAATTCACAGTTACTACATCAGACTGTTTGATGTGCAGGAGGGCTATCCGTCCAGGAACAGCACGTTACATAGTGTCTATGTTTTGGGGTGTCAACATTATTATGACCTTATTTGCTCAGGTGGACCAATGCCTTGCAGTAGTTTATCCTCATACTTACAATCGTTATATAACTAGGACTGTAGTTATAGAAGTTTGTACTTTCTGTTGGTTTTACAATGATTTCTTAATGATTCAGAACCTCGTTACCGTTGATGTTGTTGCAAAAATGAACACATATGGTTGATGCTCCAGGCAAAAATAATCACGTGAGTTCTGATGAACGTGGAACTGTTCTTCATCACTAAATACCAGATTGCTTGTCGTTATCTTCTAACATGAAATACTAATCAGTGGCATGCTTGCGAGAATTCACTTGGATGGTTGCAATGGCTCCGTTTAAACCGAAATATCACTACCCCCCTCAGGATTTCAGACCCCCCCCCCCCCCCTACAGATCATTCCCCTGGCGCCAGTCCTGGGTATAATGATGAACATAGCTGCCTTGCAAGCAGTGAATCGGGGTGTGATTCCCACCTGACCCATCGACAAACCTTTTCCAATGAATCTTTGATCAATTTAAAAAAGTCTTGAAGCTGGTAGGCTAGGGAAGAAGCACTGTTTGAGTGCACTGAGGAAAATGTGCTACTGTGCTGTGCTGCTCCAGTAGCGCAATTGGTCAGGTTGTGGTGCTTTTATAGTGGAGTTATACCGAGGTTGTGAGCTCAATCATCACGTGGAGTAGGTTCCGTTTTCAGCTGCAGAAACGTGCTGTTGAATTTATGTCGGTTCTTGTGTTACTTTTTCCTCTCGATGGAGCTGTATTAATGCAGGCACACCTGCTTCCATGTCAAGTTATTTTATCGTTGCTTACAAACCAACACACTGCAGACACCTCTGATATTGTCACTGCTTGTGGGCCACGTGTTCCTGCTGTCAGCCTACCATGATCATACACCTATAGAAATATTACTGCTGTAGTACAGGAGCAAAGAAACAAAACGAAAGCACACCAAGTTTAAAAAGGTCAAAGCCCTTCCTCGAGGAGAATGGGGTTCAAACCTACTTGTGCAGAGTATCATGTATTAAGAGGAGATTGCCTTAACCACTAGGCCACCTCCATACACACTTCAGCCCCCTCCGGACATGAGTTGCCTTCTTTCCCCATACTCAAGGGTAATTTTCCTCTTCCACCTATTTCAACATTTACCTTGTGAGATGTCAAACCACAGAGCCTGTGCTGCGCTTCAGTGTTAGCTGTAGTGGACACCCCGTTGAACATAAAAAGCATATTGAGCTCCTTGGACATAAGCCATTTCTCGTCACTTGCCCAGCGAGCAGGCTCAGCGCACACTGAATGCAAGTGTCTCAGAGCAATTGAGATGTGTACAAGTGGCTGTAAAAGGGATATCTGATGCCAGTGCCATGGCTTATTTCTCCGACGGCAGGCGTAGCGGCGTGCCGGTTGGAGTATTCTCGGTCGCATTTAATGGCAACGTCATGGCAACATCAGCTCAAACCACCAAATGGAGATGGGCGTGCCGACAAGCTGACCCTGCTGATGCGGGATTAACACTAGGCTAAGAGAATGCTGTGGTGTAGTTGGTTAAGGTGCCTGTTTAGTAAACAGGAGATCCTGGGGTTGAGTGCCTGTCTTGCCACACAGTTTATCATTATGGACAGCAACATGCTTCTACATTAAATTTAATGGAAGTGTTCATTTAATTTTTGAAACAACTTGTTTTTTAAAAAATTCATACAAATTGCGAAAGATAAAATTCTCATCTGTTTTGTCAGTGCAGAGGAATTACTGCCAGCTGGCAAGGAAACGAAAAAGATTTTTTGTCTTTAGCCAAAAACCTGTGAATGTAGAAGAAAGGTGATGTGCGTTAGTTTCTATGGCACAGTCAGTCAGCGTATTCTTCAGTTAAACATAACGTTGGTAAATCAAAAGTCCCCAGAGACGCATTTCAAATTAATCCGACCTCAACACCGTCTCCCCTAAATGTGATGGGGTTTCTTTGGATGTCCTTAAGCATCCTGATAGTTGCAGAGATTTCAAACTTTTGGCTAAAGTCAAACTACAAGAAGTTAATAGTTGAGCGCCTAAGTCAATATCACCGGGAATGTGACTATGTAAACTTAAATAGTATTCAAAATATTGCAATTTTGTTGTAGTTTAAAAAGATATTTTAGCTGGGGATCCTCAAATGATGAGGGTAGAAAAGAGAACTATTCGACACCATCAGGAGTGCTTAACATGTGATAAAAGTGTTTTTTAATCACAAAGCGAAAATAGTGAATTTTCTTTCACTTAGATGTTTATCAAAAGCTCATTAAACAATGAAGGAGAGGCTCGTGTTCCGAATTCACTTCGTGTCTCATTGTCTTGCTTTGATTTTTAAAATGTACACTGTTGACTATACACTCTTCCTAACAAGATTAAAGAGCCGAGTTTAGTTCAGAGGTAAAGCATCTCATGCATCATATGAAGCCCTCGTGTGAAGTTCAGTGCGACATAAACTCGTTTGTCTGTTTTAAAGAGATGCAATTTTTAAAACAGACAAAATGAAAGACTTATTAACTAAATACACGTAGAAAACGTGCACCTAATTGAGAAAATTTGGACTGGGGCGATTTATTATTGTAGCGGCACAAGCTCACAGTGGTGCAATTGAGGAATGCGGTACAAGGGCCAGTGGTACATTGGATAACGCATCTGATTACGGATCAGGAGACTGTAGGATCGTAATGCTCTTAAACCCAATACCATAACCGTAGTGTGTTCATTCCGACACAACCTTTCTATCGAATGAATAAGCCTCCTGTTCCATCTCCATCTTCTTCCCACACATTCCGGCTATTTCAGCACTGTTATTGTTGGACTACAGTCACAGATACGTAAGGGACACTGTTCCGAAGACCGGTCTTAAATAAATAATGTTGCAAAAGGTAACAATAAGGGTTTCTTAATGTAACCTTACATTTGGCCGTACAATACAATTTTCTGTACCCTCAAAAAACTAAAAAAAAATATTACTGCTTTCTCCTGAGAAACAGAAGTGTAGTGTCAAATCACAATAAATAATACAACAAATATACTAAATTAACACCCAGATTTGACAACACACAGCTATGACAGAACACATTGAAGACTTAAAAGCCCTTTAAATTTTTATTTCCTTAATCTCCATTCTCTTCCCTCCCCAGGATAACTGAAAACTAACTATAATAAAGACTGTATATGCATTACTTGTAATACAGCTACTAATAAAGATATACATGGAACTTCATTATTAATAAATAACACTTTTATTAATAAATACGTGTAATGATAACATTCATTGTGAATATAAGTTTATTGCAATTGACCCATTGTAGCTACCAATCAGAAGCAAGGAAAAACAAACTTCACTTGTGCCTTTTAAAAAAAAGGAAACAGTAGTAGTTTATGTGGTAATTTCAGGTACTGTACAATGTAAGAACTAATGTTAACTACTCCCATAGTAATGCGTGGGGTCCTATCAATAGAAAAAAAAATTGTTGTAACCCAAAAACACAACAAACACAAAACAAGAAGTCTTCCAGGAACCTAGGTAAATCCCTGTAGTAGTCTAACAACTACGAAAAAAAAACCAAACGCAACAACTTCAAAAGAAAAAGAACATTAAAAACAAATCTGGGGAACAACAAAAACACAGAGTCTAATGCGAGAGCTTTTTCAAGTCTTCAGTGCTCCTCTCGTCTCAGTAGACCTCTCTCATATATTTGTGTACAGGTCAGCTGGAGGTACACAGCTGATGGTAATTTAAGTAGGGAGCTGCGTCAGCATGCATGGGCTTCAAAGGAAAAAGTCAAGGTTTATTCCATGCTGAAAAGAGAAGGAAACACAATGTTTCAGCTGTGGAGCCTTATTTGATTGTGACTCGAAGTAAACCTTTACTTCTTCGTTTGATGTTAATTTATCTCCATCGGATACCTGATAGTATCTAAACTTAACAGTTGCTTTCAGTAGCTAAAGACACTACTCTAGGTGAGGCTTGAACTCACAACCTCGGCATGACTCTGCTGTGCACTGCTGTATAAGTGCCGCACGCTAACCGATTGCGCCACTGGAACTGTGCAAAGTGCGCAGGAACAGGGTGAAAACGGTTTCGGTTGTGGATCCATCTATACATGGGGAACACTAAAATAGCAAGGAAAATACAAGAAAAGAAACTGAAAGAATTGTGCTAACAGCAAAGGGGGACGGAGGGAGGTGGTCGGACAAGTAAATCAACCTGGCAGATTATTTGTATCGACATTTTTTGAGTCAATCAGCAAACAGATTTCTCTTCATGTGCCTTAAACTGTGCAGTTTGTATCTTCGTTGTAGATAGGTTTCTTCTGTAATCACTCTGTAAGGTGATTACACGTTTCATTTTCAAGTCGCCTCCTTTACACGCAATTGCAGCCTGGACACTGAGAGAAAGTATGAGAAATGGCTTCAATTTCAATGTGAAAGCGCAGTACAGGCTCGATGGCTTCACATCTCCCATCAATCAAATAAAATTGCAGTAAAGCGATCTAAATATGACTCTGAAGTACTGGGAAAGATGATTATTTTGAGTGTGCCTCCCAGGGTCTGCTACGAGGCTGAAGTTACAGTAGCTTCTTATTCGCCAGCTTCTTATGCGTGTTTTTCGTTCCAAATTAAATGGTGCTGCTGTGATGTTATGTCGCCTTCCGCCTGTAGATGGCTCTCTTCGATCAGTACTAATCCGGCTGGAATACTGCAGACATCTTCACTGAAAGGGAATATCCAAATAAATAGCAACTGTCCAAATTATATTTTTGTATGGAATATATTTCAGAAAATCGCAAACCAATTTTAAAAACTCACCACAACACGGACTTACACTGGGAAAAGGTGATTGCACTTTCTGCTTATTGCTACAGCCTTCCCCCCGATTATGAAAATGTCTCACAGTTCTGACACCGACGTGTGAAAGACAATGTTACAGACTATCAAAATCCTGAAGTACAAGAAACTTTAATGCACCAGTTTTTTAAATATGACCCTCTGATCCTGGCATGTCAGAATACATTTCGAAAAAGTATGGCACGAATTGCATGAATTGCAATGGCACAAATTGTTGAGAATATCACTGACCTTGCCGATATTTGCAGGGGATATGAATGTTTTGCTCATGTTGAACTACAAGAAGTAAAAATTGAGCTCCTTAGTCAATATCACCGGGAATGTCCAATAATGACGAACATCAGTAGCTTCAAGGAAACTTAGACTCGCACATGGAGTTTTATCTTTGAATGGAGGGTGGGAGAATTCATTTATACTCTCGTTGCTCATTAGCTAAACTATTTTAAAAATATGACACAGATTTGTTCAAGAAACTTGTAATCGCCTTAAAGAGAGTCTTCTTGAAGATGTGCACCAGCTAGCTCTCCACTGTCAATTGACAGGACTTTAGAAGAAACTGTTCTCATACAACCAACATACAAATTACACATCTTAAGGAACATGAAGAGAAATCCGTGTACTAAATAACATAAAACTGTCGCTGCAAATTATCACCAAGCTGTTTTATGTGTCTGACCACCTCTTTCCTACTTTGCAGCGAGCACAAATCTTTCTGTTTCTTCATCGCTATTTTACTGTCTCCTTCCCCTATGTGGAGATGGATCCACAGCTGAAACTTTAGGTCAGTTCCTGTTACTCTGTCCGATTGAAAGCGCTGTATTAAAGGCACTCCCATCTCTACAGGAAAGTTATTGCTGCTCTCAACACAATATACTGCAGCCAAATGTGATAGCGATACTGTCACTGCCTGTGGGCCACGTGTTCCTGCTGTCAGCCGATTATGTCATGTTCATCCACACCCAGAAACATTACTGCTGTAGCACAAGAGTTATATAGGCGCAGTCCATAGAGCAAGAATCTCTTAATCTCAGAATTGTGGGTTCAGCCCCCACATTGGGTCCCTCTGTGTCAATTTGATCCCCCCAATCCTCCTAGCATGACCTGATGGCGTAACAGTGATACCCAGTACCCAGCGTAATTCAGCTTTCTTTCCACTTGATTCAGATTTTGATCTGAAATCATCGGCCGAACAAGAGTTTGTCTAAATCGAGGGAGATCTGCTCACAAGCAAGTATTAAACACTTCAGCATTTACTGTTGGAATACCACACTTTGTCAAAACACTGCCGCTTCTTAAGCTAATAAGTAACGGTTTTTGAGCACGCATTGTATTGTTAATGCTTATATTAAAAAAGCATAAATTCACATAATGGAATTTGGACTGAACAAAGTAGTCCAGGCCCTTTACAACATTACATACCCTCTGATTAAAGCTTAAAACTACAGTAGCAGGACTAATAATAATGGCAACAACATGTTTGGAGTTCGGCATTTCATTTATTCTGCGGAAACATCGTATCGGAATGAACTGCCCGCGATAAAAGAGTAATTGCGGCTTCAGATCATATTTTCTAGAGCATTGCGTTGTTCTGTTCATGATGACTACACGCTTTAAATTTGTCATTTACTGCAAGCGTTGCTTTTCCAGGTTTTTCTGAAATTCCTCGCATTTGAGCCAGCACTAAAATATTTCATTCCCGTCGCTTGAATACATCGTGGAAACGGTATTTGCAACGGAATGCTGTCACACATGAAACCTTTTTGTTATTCGGTTCTGAAGTTTGAAAATGAAAATAAAACGGGGGTCACCTCATAGGCTTGAAAGAAGTCCAAGCAGCATAAAAACCCACGAATTCTCACAAATTGTGCTGCATTGTGCTGCACCTTTCTTCTGCTGCTTTTTTAAATCAGCCTTAAACATTTGAATGCATACCTTACTGCTGCTAATCACATTCACGTGTTTACGAAGCTTTTTTCTGTCCGTTATGTTTTTGCTAAGCAGTTTCTCCGTTTTCCTCGTACTGTGATTGTCAGCGAGCACAACAAGACTGAAACAGTGTAAAGGCAGGTAAAAAAAGTCAGGGTAAAACGCCTGATTGTCGGGAGTCGGATTTGAACCCGTGCCTCTATTTGGAGATCGAAACACAAAGCTTAAAAGACACGAAGCTGTGAATTTGCTGTTTTAAACCACTTGACTATCCTGAAAAATGGGTGCTGATTGCACCAGTTGCATCCGATTTTCCGTAACTTTAGAACGATTGATACGACTGGACGAACACAATTTATGGCGTTTAGCATGACATGGAAAACGGTACCGGAGCATTCGGGTCCGGACTACCAGACTCAGAAATAGTTTTTACCCCCGCACTATCAAACTATTAAACTCCCAGCCTCTCTCACTCTCTCCTCACCTCTCACCTATGATCTGAACCTCACAGTGCCTTCTTTCTTTCTTACCAAAAACCCAAACACACATTGAAAATCTACCTCTACCATACATGTCAAAAGCTCACTCCCCATCATTTCTATCCCTTTATTTAATTCTTTTGATGCATGTTTTTGCACATGCTGTTACCTTTTTGTTGTTTTGCACACTGCCTGTTGTTGTTTTTTGCACATCGGCTGTTGTCTTTCTTTTGTTATACAATTGTATTGTTGTTGTGTTTTTTTCTTTGTACTACTTATGTCCGAGAGCTAGCTAAATAGCATTTCGTTATACCATATACCTGTGTATGAGTATAATGACAATAAACTTGGACTTAAACTTGAACTTGACATAGTCTTGCAGGCAGTATATTATTTTATCGTTTACTCGTATAAAAAAACACGGTCTTCAGACCGATTTTTAGTGCTTTCGAACGTTACTTCCAACCTGGACTGACAGCTCACCAGATCTGTTTGTGATCAGACCATGGAGTCGGGGGCTGTACCAAGCGCGCGTTCCTTCCCAATGCTGAGGCGATCATTCGGAAGATGGGTGTGAAGAGAGATAAGCTTTGTCGACTAAAAAACAAGGCAGGATATGCAAGAATACTAATCACTGGCGACAGTTATGCTCTCTTACTATTGAGATCCCTACATTGCGAGTTTTTTTAAGACTTTGAAACTAAAGGAAAGCGGTGACAAATGAAACAGGCACAGGTGGGGTTTGAACCCACGCTCTTTGGTTTACGAGACCGACACCTTACCACTTGGCCACCACGCCTTCGAGTAAGCATGGGAATAAGGTTGTTCAAATTATTTTTTTCTGAATCTGGTTTACATCGCCAAATGTAAACCGGAGGCAGCAACAACAATAAAAGGGATACTTGTCCTTAAACTTGGACGTGATGTTCTGCAGACATGTGCACAATGTCCTGTTTTCTTGCAGTGTAGACATTTTGCTGTTCACGATCCGCATTCATCTGCTTTGTGCGTTGTTAGTCCACATGTAACATGTAATGTCAGCCGTCCCCTGTTCTTCTATTTCTCTAGCATGACTGTGTCCTGCTGCTCGGCTTTTGTTTGTAAAGTTTGAGCGAGCGCCCCGTTCAGTGTCACTTTGTCACTGTGGTCAGAAAGCATTCTTGATTCTGCTTGAGCTGCTTCATGAATTCTAGCGACTGTAAGAGCTCTTTTTAAAGTCAGCCCTTCCTCCTGCAGCAATTTATAGTCTCTTATGTGCACATTTTTCCACAAGTTGATCTCTTAACATGTCAGTTTCCAATACTCCAAAGTCACAAGATTTAGCCAGTTCTCTTAGTGCAGTCACAAAAGCATCAACAGATTCGTCCTGAGACTAAGTTCTCTGCCTAAATTTATGCCGTTCTAAAACCACATTTCTCCGCGGTGTAAAGGAAGCGTCTAAGGCAGCTACAGTCTTTTTCTCCAGGGAGGTTGGCAAAAATCCGCTGCACGGAAGCCCCGATACAGTGCAGTAATGTAGCACGTCTCACGGCATCCTCAGCTTCTGTAGATCCACCGGCTATTTAAAAAAAATCTGTATGACTCCATCCATATCTTGTATTCCGTATACGAATCCGGAGCTCCGAGGTTCAGTAGAAGCGGTGGAAAAAGCTGGGCATAAGCAAAGCTTCTCGGCGCGGCGGCCATATCTTCCAATGCGCAAACTAAACGAAAAGTCTGAAAATTCAGAAGTTCGTTTCTACCAGCAAGAGAACTAAAATCTGCAGTGTTCTGCTCGCTTTGAGTCCGTCAAGCACTCATCTCTCGTCGCCATAAATGTTGTGTATCTTAATAAAGAGACGTTTTTATATTATTTTAACTATTTTGTTAACTACACAGATCACGCCCTTACACCATATATTCCCGCCTTCTACTCTCTCGTTCTGTTGTCTCGCGATGTCTACTCACTATACTACATTTAGCATGACTTGTTGCAGTTGAGCTCAAAGCTGGAGATGATCTCCATATTTTACCGCAGTAACTAGTCCGAAACGTAGTACACAGTACACACTTTTTAAGTGAACTCAGGTTGTTAAAAAATTAAACCAGTGCCCTGTCACAGAAACGTACCCCAGTCTCCCGCGCAACAAGCGGGGGTACTCAGCACTATACTAACGAGGAGCGCTTGTCTGCAGCTGAGCATCAGCTCTGTTTACTGTCAGCAGTCATTTCCTCATTTCCAAATACTTTTTCACCTGCTCTCAGCTTTTAAAGACGGTCATAAACGCTCAAGAAGTAATTCATGTCAGTTTGAAGTCTGTTTCTGTTGTTTCAGCTCTTGATAAAGAAAAGCCGTGCGTGGGAGACTCCCTCTCTGAAGAAGTTTGCCGTCACCCTGCGAGGGAGAAGAGCCATCAATCACTGAGGCAACCAATGAGACAGTTAACATTAAACACGTGAAATGCGAGAAAGGCTTCTATCGTTTCTACTCTAACGAGAAAGACCTCTTTATTAGAAGTGAGATTTTAACAAACGTCTCCAGGGTTAACTGCGACCTGAACGCAACGCCTTAGACCACCAGCCATCTTGCCTGTGGTACTTAGAGCAGCGCTCATTAAAAATTATCAGAAACCGAAAGCGCTTCTTATGCGGATCAGTATATTCCGATACCACTGGTTCTGCAGAAGAAATAAGAAAAGCCGAACTCAAAGCAGTGTGTTGCCATTACGGGTATTCTGTCTGCAGCTGCTTTAAGATCTACTCACACCGTGTTGCCATTAAGGCTACCTAGTTAAAAAAAAACTTATCGTCATCTTTTTGAACGTGATTATTAGACATCCGTTAAATCTCCACCGAGGTTTCTTGAGAGATCGTTCAGCGAGCGAGTATTAAAACACTACGTCGCTTCCAACCTCTGCTGTCACTGTAAACTCGGAGGTGATGTTCTGCAGATGTGCAGTGTGCCTTTCCTCTTGTCGTATTCAAGAGTACTCACTGTGTGAGTTCCTCACTGCGTGTTCTGTACTCTACTGTGATTTAATTTAGATGATTACGTGGAGTAGAGTGACAAGATCTACTTGAACATTTTCGGTTTGTGAAATGAAACACTAAATACACTACTGTAAATACAAGTAATGGACATTTAAAATAACCACAGTAAAGCTAGAAGAGTGAAAGATAAAAGACTATTTAGAATGACATTCACAATAGAATTAAAAACGGCACAGCCGCCCGAACAGGGACTTGAACCCTGGGCCCTCAGATTAAAAGTCTGATGCTCTACCGACTGAGCTATCCGGGCTCTGAAAGAAGGTCGACACTGTCGGGATCCTCGCAAGTCACGTGTCTCTTGTGCTGAAGAGCAGTCATACCTGACCCGTCTGGAATGACCACTGACAGACTTTATCATGAAGAGACGGCACCACTCCCAGTAGAATGAGTGAGAAATACAGCATGACATGGGTAGTTAAGGGGCTCCCACAATCCATCTTTCCTCACATTACTGATTTTTTTCAATAGCATTTTGACCTTTTTTCACATTCAGATTTTTTTCTCATTTAATAAAATCTTTTAATCAACAACATTAAAAAGAAAACAAATGGAACGTTTTTTGGAACAATAATTAAAAAAATATTTCAATGACTTGGTTGTATACGTGTGCACACCCTTTATAAAGGGAGTTGCAACAGTGCTGAAATTTAAAGAGCATTTCTGTAGAGAAAACAGCCTTGATGTTAAGCTTAGGGAGCCTGTCTTTTCGAAATTCTATTTCTTAACACCTTGCACAGCCTCCCGACAGACTAACAAATATTTGTTGGAGAAATTGGCTCACATACCGGAAGACACTAACGTTTATTTACGTTAGAGTATGTGAATAACAGTTTAACCGAAAAAGTTTGTAATTGTGATTTTGTTAAAATTCAATAAATCGTCTATCAACAGTTAGAATTTATTAAGAAATTGTTTTATTTCATAAACTATAAGGCAATTCAGAGAGTTTATAGGTCATATCCTTTGCTTATGTTCTTTTAACTCTAGAGTTCAGGATCCAAACCCAGCTGCGGACGATTGTGTTTCTTGAATCTCTTGTAATCATCAAAAGTCGATGTGTAGTCCTTCAGTACTTTCTCGAGTTGTGCCATGGATATTTTATACGATCAATACTTGTCATGCTCTTTTGCATTTTCCTTAACAAATGGAAAAAGTTCAAAGTGTGTTTATGGAGTGTTTCACATCTACACGAAAGCACTTGTAACAGTACAGGACACGCAGTGAGGAATTCGTGAAGCTTTCAGTTTAGTGCGGAGTTCAGAAGGAGGATTCGCTCGCTGAATGATCTCTCAGGAAATCCCGGGTGAGATTCAACAGGTGTTTTCTGCAACAGCCACAAGTGTGAAGCAATCTCTGGATTTCCTGAATTTGAACTAAATTATTAGTTCAAATAATTTAAGATTTAACAGAACTAAATGAGGTACATTTAAAACAGCAGCGCAACTCTGCAGCACGTCGAGTGTGCCTGCATTTAATTGTATAAACCTGGCTCTCTCTGAACACGAGCAAAGAGTTCTCACTCAACAGAAGATTGCGCTGTGAATATAAAGCACCTGGAGATGCCAGGGATTGAACCAGGGACCTCATCCATGCAACGCATGCACTCTACCGCTGAGCTACATCCCCAATGGAAAAGGTAATGGAACAGACTTGTCCAGATGCTCACTGATCACAATCCACCACTCACGAAGAATGCCTGCAGTTTCCCACTTTCGAGTTTCCTCTACTACAGAGTAAATGCATGGGAATGAAGAAATAAGGAAGGAAAAATAATCGCATTGAAGCTTCAAGAGACTGGGCACAAATTAATCTATTATTTTTGTATCCAGTCACACGTGCGACGGTGGTTAATTCCCAGACGGGGAAGTGCTTTTTTTCTACCTCCTTACTCGACTGTCTTTCAATTCTGTTTTATTTGAAACTTTTTGCATCTTTTAAGTGCTCTTGATTAAACTATGCATGTTTGCAGTGCGCTGAGACCTGAGAATGTTGCACTTTTGCGCTCATTCTTAGGAACTTGTGGATTTCTGATGAAATTTATTCCTAATTATGCAGACATATCAGAACCTCTTAGAAAACTAACGAGGAAAAGACAGAAGTGGGAATGGACATCGGAAACTGAGAAAGCCATTGCGAGTTGAAAAGAGCACTTGTAACTGAACCATGTCTGGCATACTTCAAACTAGATGCACCACCAGTAGTGATCAGTGACACGAATCCTGTAGGACTTGGAGCAGTATTGCTACAAAGACAAGAAAATAGACAGAACAAACCAGTGGCATATGCTAGTCGCTCACTTACCCCAACAGAAAGGCATTACTCACAAATAGAGCGTGAAGCCTTGGGTTGTGTTTGGGCAGTGGAACATTTTAGGACATATTTATGGGGAGGCAAGTTCACACTTCAAATGGATCATAAACCCCTCATTTATATGTTCAATCCCAAAAAGGCAACATTGTTACCACCCAGGATACAAAGACTTGGATTGAGATTATGGCCTTATGATTACAAAATTGAACACATAGTAGGGAAAACCAATGTCGCAGACTCATTGTCACGTCTTCCTTTACGAGACACGGAAGACACTGGTTATGTAGAAACCTATGTTGATAAAGTGCTTTCAATCAGCACTTATGAACTGCACTCACTGACACTTGAGGAACTTAAATAAGCAACAAACGAAGATGACACATTGAAATTGTTGATGTCCATAGTGGAAAAAGGACAATGGCCTAATCCAATTCCAGACGAACTGCAGCCATACCACAGGTGTAGGTTGGAGTTATCTACATATGATGGACTGCTTTTAAGAGGACAGAGGATTGTGTTACCGAAAACAAAAATCAGACAAGCACTGAAAATAGCACATGAGACACATCAGGGTGTAGTTCGTACAAAACAGTACCTGAGAAGCAACTTCTACTGGCCCAACATGGAGAGTGATGTTGAAAGACTAATTAGGAATTGTTCCATTGTGTGTTGAATCAGCCATTGCAGGAGGATCAACCTCTCCAACCACTTGAATTACCACCAAGGCCTTGGACAAAATTGGGCATTGCCCTGGTAGGTCCCATTCAGAATGAATACATATTGACTGTCATAGACTATTATACTTCTTAACCTGAGGCGGTTGTTGTATCATCATATCTTCAGCCACAGTTATTAGAGAGCTGATGAACATCTTTGCACGATTTGGTTATCCACTAGAGGTAGTAACAGATAATGGCAGGCAATTCATAGGACAGTTGTTTGAATCATTTCTGACTATTGTGGAATTAAACTTGTGGAATTAATCGTGGAATTAAACACATCCGTGCATCACCTTACTATCCGAGATGTAATGGCAAAATTGAAAGATTTCAAAGATACCTGAAAAAAGCTTAAAGAGCAGCTGTGACAGATGGAAAAAAGAGAGAGAGGAACTCCCTAAGATTCTGCTGACTTATAGATCAACACCACACAGGGCATCTGGAGAAACCCCAGCTAATCTTATCTTTGGGCGTGATATCCGGACTAAACTACCAAACGTGGAAAAGAAAGAAGAAGAGCCAAGGGACATTCAAAAGACAAAAGATATCCATAAACATCATGAGGAGTATGCACACAAAATGAAATTATATGCAGACCAGACACGGATCATAACTTCAAGGTCGGTGATGAGTGTTTGTGGCTGGCCTAGACACCGGTAAATTGGATGCCAAGTTCAAAGACACTCGCTATGTGTTATTGAGAAACACCTCTTGTAACTCCTTTGAGTTAGTGAATGTGGAAGATGGCTCAAAAATAATGAGAAATGTAAAACATCTTTGACACACTCCTCCATTGGATCTTGATTTTGAATCTGCAGAAACAGAAAATGCTGAGAATACAGGACTTTCTGACGTGCAGGAAGTGCCGAGTCCTCAGACAGTGGAGAGTACATCCGTAGGAGAGCCAGTAACTTTACCCAGTAGTAAAGTAACAATCATTAGTGGCAGGGTTATCAGGAAACTGGCTCATTACAGAGACATTTAAAAATACAGGACTTGCATAGCACTCCAAATGTTAAATTGCCCTATTTTGTTTGTGTTATCTATGTAGATGTTGCTTAGACTGCTAGAAATGAGGTGATATTTAGAAGTGACTTAAGTAGAAAATTGAACTAAAATTTGAGTTGGTACGTATAGAAATTGTTGTAAAAAAAGATGAATGTATTGAATAGAAATGAAAGGGTTTATATACATTTTGTTGTAATAGTTAATATCCGTTTACTGTGTGTTGATATAAAATTGTTACAATTGTATGATAAAGTTATAGACTTTAAAAATAACAAAGGAAGGGATGTAGTATAGTGAATAGACATCGCGAGACAACAGAACGAGATAAGCTACTGGACACACCCGGCCCTCCTCATACAGACCGTGGAAAAGCCCCCGAGTGGGAGGGCTCTCTCTTCCTCCCAGGAGCTCTTGGACACGACGCACAGACAGGGCGCGGGGAGCCGCCGCCTGCAAACACGGCTCCAGGCAGGAGTCCACTCCGCAGGAGCCGCAGAGCAGAGGAGATGGGGGCAGCTTAGATCCTGTGCAGAGACCTGAGCTGTTGTTGCTGCGGACGCTGTTTTTTTTCTTTTCACGGGGTAGGAGTGAATGTTGAGTTGCCCTTAGAAATGAAGCAGAGCACTTCACGTGCGTGCGCCCTGGTGATTCTGGGAGACAGATCGAACCTGGGCTAAAAGAGAGGGGGCTTAGCCCTCTTGCATTTGCTAGTTCAAAGTTGTACAACCCATTTGTATCTGCTAGGCAGCGCAGTCGTTGTGCACAAAGAACGCTTTGAAAATTGTCAAGAGCAAGTCATTCCGAGTTGGTCAGTTGTGTTTTCCATTCATACGCGAAATGCTGAAATGATCTCTCGGCTCCTCGGTTGTCATTTCTGCTCCGTAAAGGAATCACAGTACACGTCGGCTTCCAGCACGGTGGGTCAAGACACGATGCCTGGGGTCAGAGCTAGCGATGTCTTCCTTGTAAGTATAGTGGTGAGTATCCCTGCCTGTCATGTGGGAGACTGGGGTTTGATTCCCCGACGGGGAATCGCTCTTCTTCTACCTCCTTAGAGAAAGGCTGCCTTTCACTTCTCTGTATTTTCTTTCACAGCGCTGTGCAGCTTTTCATTGCTCTTGCTTTCCTGTTCCTGATGGTAGTGGTTTACAGAACAGAAAGTCCTCATGGGATATACCCTCAAACTCATATCTAACATAAACGAGTGAATTGGCCAAATCGATTACAGACTCACCTAATTGCAATGAAAAGCATCTGCTCATCTTAACGCACTCTACCAGTGTACTTTTGAAACCATCCGCCATTTCAATAATTCTATGAGTGACTGTGTCTTTCAGAGGGGGCAGCAGGTCGAGCTGTTTAGCAGCTTTTTTTCACACATAATACGTGTCAGCTCTTTTGTTAACAGTAAATAAGGGTGTTCAAAAAAAGTGTCTGTTTATTAGGTGTAAAAATTCCTTAACATCTTTGATGCTGTCATCAAAGATAAACTGCAATCAGCAAAGATAAAAGGATAATAATCTTTGCATACTGCCCTGTCTTTCTCACACCTGAAGAAGGCTCCACAGCCGAAACGGTGTGTTTCCTTTCTTCTCTTTTCAACATGGAATAATCCTTTACTTGTTCCTTTGCAGCCTACGCATGCTGACGCAGCTACCCACCTGATATATAACATTCCTATAATCACAACTATGAATTTCCACTGTGGGTATTACGTCACAACGCAGAAATGCAACAGTGACGTGTCGTAATTACAAATGTACATGATAAGTGATTTTGTCTCTCCTACCTTAGTGTCGGAATATTAAGATGTTCTGGTGACAAGGAAGGAGGGAAAAAGTAAATCAGCAGAAGGGGTGCTATTTTGTTAACTGTTAATCCTTACATGTTCAGAAGGTCATATTTAAAAAATGGTACAGTACATTTTCTTATACTTAATGATTTTCATAATTTGTCACATTACCTCAGTGGCAGAATTGTGAGACTATTTTATAATCAGGAGGGAGGGTCATAGCAATAAGCAGAAAGTGCCATCACCCTTTGCTCATCTTCGGTTAACCATATTCTCACATGCCATGTTCTAAATGTCCCATTGTAGACTGCTATATTAACATTTCTTGCAAAATGCAAGATTTTGAGACTTTTAACAATCAGAAGGCAAGGTCGTGGTAAATATGCAGAAAATGCCAGTGAATGAATGGTTTGCTTTTGTCTTATTTACTTGTCGTCTAACATGCCAGTTTGTGTTATTGTGAGTTTTGAAAATTGGTTTTCGATTTTCTTAAATGTGTTTCATACAAAAATGCAATTTGGATAATCATTATGTACATATTCCCCTTTACTGAGGCTATGTCCAGTCATCCACTCGGATTAGTATTTTTAAAAATAACTATAGAGAGCCATCTACAGGCGAAAGGCGGCATAACATCACAGCACCTAATAAGGTGGAACGAAAAACGCGAATAAGAAGCCAACTTCAGCTTCGTTAATGCAGCAGGATTGGGTGAGGTGAAGTGGAAAAATATTTCTTCCTCTGCATCCTAACATTTTTGTAGTTGTTCCAGGACTTCTCGCCCCAGATAAAGCTGCCAATACATCACTTGTTTCTACTCCATCATGATCAGCAGTGTTATCGGTACTGAGCTCCACAGCCGAAACATTGTGTTTCCTTTCTTCTCTCCGTGAAGGTTGATTCGATTTGTCAGCAAAACTGAAACTTAACCCTTTTTATAATTGCAGGAAATGCGAGTGTTTAACACGTGTCAGAATCACCAGGAATGTCCAATAATGACGAACATTGCAACCCCCCAGAAAACCATATTCACCCATGAAAAATGATTGTCGAATGGCTGGCGGGAGACATCATTTATACTCCCGTTGCATTGTGTGGCGGGGGCTCCGTGTCCCCTGAGCAGAACTGGAGGATCGTTTATTTGCAATTCTTTGGAAAGGAGCTTCTTTCGAAATCAATGCGTGCCTGGATGTTCGCGAACGTGCTCCCTTGTGTTGGCTTGTCCCGCACTGGAGGAGCACAAGGCAAGTCTTCACAAGACAAAAACCTCCAGTGCACAGCACTCTGAAAACAATTCTTGGCTGGCGCGTTTTATTTCAAAACAGAAACAGCACCAATTGAACAAATCGGCCAGACGCACATCGCCTCCGGGCGGCGAGGAGGAAGCGCCGGGACGCTATGTTGCAGAGCCCTGAGAGGGAACCAGGAGCGCACATTTAGAGGGGGGCGGGGGGCTGCCTTCGCGCTCTGCCCCCAGTCTCTTGCGCGAGTACTAAATCTCACGGAGCCAGCCAGGCGAGGAGCTAGCCTAGGCTGCGCGATTAGTGCTGAGGGTGTGGGCCGCTTGCAGGGGCTTGTACAACACATACTTACCTGGCAGGGGAGATACCTTGATCAAGAAGGAGGTTCACCCAGAGCGAGTCTCAGCCATTGCACTCCGGCTGTGCTGACCCCTGCGAATTCCCCAAATGTGGGAATCTCGACTGCATAATTTCTGGTAGTGGGGGACTGCGTTAGGGCTCTCCCCTGATGTGCTTGGTCCAATATCAGATACGGAAGAGTTACGACACCACGAGCTGCGATAGGATCCCAGTTCGAAAGGAGTCGATGCCACTGCTGGTTCCCGGTTTCTTTTAGTTAGAGGTCCGGAGAAGCATTTCAAGCTGGTTAGACTACTCCTTCCGGACATTCATTCCCTTTTCAAAGTCAGTCGTTTTGCTGTAGTCTGCATTATTTAGGCTGATTATCGAGGTTAGCCTTTATTTGGTCATGGGGGCCTCGGTGCTGTATGCTAATTCTAAAGACAGTTTCACCCATTTTCTGATTGCTAGGTTCTGTACCAGTGCAGATATGTCAAACAGTGAATGGCTGAACCTCTATTGTATCCGTGCTCAATGAATGAAATCAGTAATAAATGAATATATGTATAGTTATACTAAAAACAAGTGGTTTATCGACTCATCTTTATTTGCAGATTTAGAGGCAGCTTCGATATTCGTTTTACAAACGGGTTTTTTTTTTATATGGGTCACACACATGCCATAGCAACAAAACATCTCTAGAGATGAGGCTATAGATCACCTTTCCATCCTCCAGGTTTTCTTCCCAAATCCTACGGCACCAACGGCGACCCCTGCTGGCCGAGAGAGCAAAAGCTTGCAGCACCTGGTATTCCCAGGAAGTCTCCCATCCAAGTACTATTCAGGCCCAACCCTGCTTAGCTTCCAAAACCAGACCAAATCAGGCGCGTTCAGGGTGGTGAGGCCACAAGTGAAAGCAGAGGTGCCTGACTCGCTACTTGAAGCTGTGTGTGGCTGGGGCTCCGTGCCCCCTGAGCGGGACTGAAGGATCGTTCGTGTGCAACTCTTTGGAAAGGAGCTTCTTTCCAAATCGCATTGCGTACCTGGATGTTGGCGAATGTGCTCCCTTGTGTTGGCTTGTCCCGCACTGGAGGAGAACAAACAAACTGCATGGAGGAGCACAAGGCAAGTCTTCACAAGACAAAAACCGCCAGTGCACAGCACTCCTTTCTGGGCTGTCGCGTGTTTATTTCAGCACATAAAGCACACCAGTCCAACACGTCGGCCGGGCGCGCGGCGCCTCCGCCCTCTTGTGGCCTTGCGGCGTCAGAGCAAGAGGCTCCTTCTCGCTGCCTTTCCGCTGTGTTGCAGAGCCCCGAGAGGGAACCTGGAGCGCACACTTTGTGGGGGGCGGGGGACCGCGTTCGCGCTCTGCCCCCGGTCTCTTGCGCGAGTACTAAATCTCACGGCGCCAGCCAGCGGCCAGGAGACAAGTACAATATCGCGGGAAAGGGGGGCCTTGTCATTGATTGTTACATATGAGACGGGGATTAGGAGGAGACTCCGACTGATTGGTAAAGGGGAACACTAACACCAGAGTGACACCCCCGGCGTCTCTTTTTGAGAGACGCCCTGGGATTTCTTCATGGCCAAGGAGGGTTGGGACCTCGGTTTTACGCCTTCCCCGAAGGACGGCGCCTGTTTGTGCAGCAGAGTGTCGCCATCAGGATGCTGGGGCATAAGAAAGCCACAGTGAGCTCCCTACTGGTCCCAGTCACACCTCTTGGAGAAGCAGCAGCAACCTGAGCTTTTCCGGGGGGAATCTCCCATCCAGGTGCCGGCTAGGCTCACACCTGCTGGGCTGCCGTGGGTGAGCCGAGTCAAGAGTCGCAGGGTGAGATCTAGTCACCGGGGAGAAACGATACAAGCGAAGGATTACTCGGCTCCCAGCACTTGAAAAGACCGACAAATGACTCGTTCCCACTGGAGCTGAATGTACCTGCATGTGTCGTGTCCTCTTCTTCCCCCGCCCCGCTGTGTTTGCTGTATTGTCTTTGAAGCCGGCCCCCGAGACGAGACGAGACGAGACGGGAGTTGTGTGCGCTGCAGCGGTGCCGAGAGAGCACAGAAGGCAGCAGGTTCTGGAGAGCGGGTAAGAGACGGAGGCGGCGGCGTGCGGGACAAGGTGCTGGCCTAGGCTGCGCGCTTTGTGCTTTGGGTGCGGGCCGCTTGCAGGGGCTTGTACAACTCATACTTACCTGGCAGGGGAGATACCTTGATCAAGAAGGAGGTTCACCCAGGGTGAGGCTCGGCCATTGCACACCAGCTGCTTGGTGGAGAAAACACACAAGAGAGTTGGCACTCAGAGTGTCGAAGGGTCGATGTATACTAGGGCTCAGTTGAAATAAAACGTCAGGACTTTTCCGACTAGTGTCACACGAAGAGAGTACATCCTTCCCACCCCTCTGCGTCTGTCTCAGTAACTCGCTGTGATCGTATAGTGGTCAGTATTTTGTGTTGTGGCCGCAACAACCCCGGTTCGATTCCGGGTCCTGGCAGAATAGGAGGAGTACTGCCTGCCTGGATGGTTGATGAACGACAGAGGCCACTCCGACCTCTTCTCGGTTTTCTTCAATGACTTACTAAGGATCTTCTTCAAATTTGCCCATGCAGGGGAAGCCAGTTACACCAAAGCAAACGCAGGAAAGTGCATTTCAAGCAGAGACCAGGAGGGACTTATTTACACCGAGAGTGGTCGGAGAATGGAACAATGCGCCCAGCCCTGTTGCTGAAACTGATTCTTGATGAGATTTTCGGCTCACTAAGAGGCTTGTCCCCTCCACCCGCCCATCTCTGTGTACAGTAGAGCCTCCTGTCCAGCCAGCACATGTCCACAGACATTCACAACGGCGACTTATCATAAAACGTTTGCACATATAGTTAAATTATTAGTTGTTTTTACAGGAAGTTAAAAAAAACACTTGAATTACTTATCCAGTCTCTTGAAATAAAGTTATTTTTCAAGCAATGCAACAAACCTCAGGCAATGTGTTTTTTTTAATCCAACATTGACAGCCACATCTTAAATCTTGTCAGTCAGCTCTTTTTTCTCTATTTGAATTGTGGCTTACACATCGCACGACTTTAAAAGCTAGAAAAACAGGTTTCAATTCACAATAGCTGGCGAGCCTTGTTAGCTGAAAAAAATTTTCAATCCCCGGCGGAACACATTCCGTAAGAATCAGCGCTTTTATAGTATATTTCACCTTTAAAGGTGGCTTCTCAAAACGCTTTACGGGATAAAAACAACAAGAACAGCAACAACAACAATATTGTATTTCATTGCACTTTGAAAACCAAGTAATAACTTAACTACATGTGAAAACGGTTTATGATATATCGCTGTTGTGAATGTCTGTGGAGTGTATCTTATTTGCCTTACGTCCTGGTGATCTCGCTCGCCCTCCCCCCCCCCCTCAATTCAATTCAATTCAATTCAATTCAATTCAATTCAAGGTGTTTTATTAGCATGACAGATGGGTACAATCAGTGTTGGGTATTTACTTTGCTTTGCGATTCCACTTTTAAATTGTCCAATGTGCTGCTGTAATACAGTTTAAAATACAGTAAGTCTAAACTGTATCAGCTTTATTTATGGGATGCAATTTAGAAAAAGTCGAAAACCGCACTCAAAATGCAATTTAGAGCTTTCTGGCAAGAGGAGACACCCAAATTAATAATGTAACATGCCACTGTTTGTGCATGAACAAAGTTATACTGCTATTTTCATTAGATACGCGATTAAAAAAAATATTTTTTTTGAATCCCCGGCGGAACACATTCCATAAGAATCAGCGCTTTTATATATCACCTTTAAACAGATATATTTAAACACGCGTTTACGATTTAAATCAAAACACGATTCAAATCAATATAAATGTTTATTTTGTAACGCATAGGTGGCTATTCATTGTTATTAAAAAGACTTAAATTAGATCATGTTGTGATATTTAGAAATATAAATTTGTTTGGTGCGAGTGAGGTTATATTTAATCTCTGACCAAGGGAAACGTTTCATTTTTTCAAAGAAATCTTTGTTAAAAGAAACAGTCATAGTTCCAATGGGGTTCGATCACAGACCGTGTGACATGGGAGTTAGGAACCTAGCCCCCTGCGCCACCAGCAAGGTCACATGCAGGGTGCTGAAAAAGCACTACAGAAACATTATCAACAAACAATGTACAGCGTGTACTATTCTTGTGTTGCGGTACATGAATATAATTATATCGTTATTAATTTCTTTAGATACGCGATTCCATATTATATTCCCTTTTAATCAAATTCTAAAAGTATGCTTGTTGACTCCGGTATCTCGTTAAAGACTTCGATGCTTAAAATGTTTAGGGAGAAATGGAATACTGGTGTGTATTTTTTCTTTAAAGTACCAAGACCATCCATATACTGTATGTTTGTGTTCCAAAATTAATATCGTTTATGCCCTTCACACCCGTTACAGTATGCTCCTATTATTTTTATGCTCAGCTACTAAGATTTCCCTTCAGTGGTAAAATTCCATATAAATATTCAATACTTAAACGGGCACATTTAAGACATTAAATATACATATACATACTGTATACAGTACAGTTAGCATACGGTAATATGTTCATGTTCCTAAATCAATCTCTTTTATGAGCATGTGAAAGGCATGGTGAATCGATTCTCAAAAATTACTGTACTTTGGATTGGAAACAAATGCGTGATTGCGAAATGTTACTTTTACAAACACGGTCAATGAAAACAATAATAAAGACCAGGGTAATACTTTGAGTTTACAGCTTGTCCAAGGTCATTCATTATTAATACTATTAGTAATAACTTCGTTAAAGACTTTAATGGCTACAGCTCAAACATGAGAGGTTGAGCTTTATTAGTTCCACCTTGGGGAAATTCCGGATACTATTATTTTGCTTGCGGTATTATAGGGGAATTTACGGTAACTCGCGGTATTTACCGGTAACTCGCGGTAGACTGCGTAAAGGGCACCACAAAATAATGCGGTATCGCCCGTGCATTTTGAATGGCTGCATCTGTAAATGATATCTCCCGCCAGCCCTTCAAAGATACTTTTCCATGGGTGAATATGGTTGTCTGGGGAGTTGCGGTGTTGATCACTATTGGACTTCCCCGGTCTCAAGTGTTGTTGTTGGACACGGGCAAAAGACTCGCATTTTCAGCAAATATAAAGAGGGTTAAGGTTTCGGCTTTAGCGGAGGCAGTGTTTACATTGACAATAATAAGAAGAAGATCGTCCCTGGGTGGGCTTGAAACACCAATCTTTCAGTTAACAGTCGAACGCGCTCGCTGATTGCGCCACAGAGACTGATGCGAAAGGCTTTTCTCCATTCGCACCTTCCCGGTCAAAAAATAAACATTGCTTGCATTTTCTTGCCAGTCGGCAATATTCCTTCTGCTCTGATAGCCAAGAATTACATTTCCTTTTTCACAAGCTGTATGAATTTCTTGAAAAACAAGTTGTTGCAGAAAGGAAATGCATTCATGCTTTAAACTAAATCAAGCCCTATGCGGTTGTCCAAGATGGTAGTTTCTGCACAAAAAGACAGGAAGAAAGACACAGCTCGGATGTGGAGCCAGGATCTCCAGTTAATGAGACAGGTACTTAAACCGACTCAGCTACGGTGCCGGCAGAATTCTCCTCTTTTATAGCCGCTTGGACACACCGCTCTGAGCCATCTGCGTTCTCGAAGCCCTGAGTCTGCCGGCTGAGCAAGCTGCCTCCTTTACACGGAACAGGAGCCCTGACCGTAAGAGAAATGAAGAGAAATGGCTTTTATTGGGCACTTTTCATGTCCAATGCGCTTGACATCTCCCAAGGGCGACAGAGTTCATTTACGACACTTTTCCTTTCTTTCTTTTTTCTGTACTCTTTGATGAAACAAAACGAGAAATCATGTAAGGGAAAATGTCTTTTTTCATGGAGAAAACATGCACCAGGAAATGTTGTGTTTAGAAGAAGTGAGTTAACATGAAAAGTGACCTAATTTACCGGAGCAAATGCTCACCTAGCAAGATCTGCTTTACTACTAGAGAGAAGTAGAGTGAAAGACGTGATCATTTCATGCCGTTGTGGAACAAAACGCTTTTTTCTTGGAATTCTAAATCAATCAAAAAGTGATGATTTTTTAAAACTGATAAAAATGTAGAAAACATATTTCTCACTTAGAAATTTTAGATGGGGGTGGGGTATTACTAGTAGCGGCGCTGAACTCACCATGGTGCAATTCATTTACGTGACGGGTTAGTTGTTTAATGGATAACGCATCTGATTTCGGTTTATAAGATTGTCGATTCGACTTCTATCGGGGCTGTGTGATTTAAATCAGGCTCCTCAGAAATAGATGTCCGTTATGTAAATGAACCGCACCTGAAAGCAAACGTTGGGTCTGGGTTCCTTTCTTTCCTGCATGAAATAGCAAATCGTTACAAAAAAAAAAAAAACACCAACTAATGTCCAATAGTCCAATAGTTAGTCATTTAAGTAAACATGAATATACTGTAAGGTCTTGGTACATGGGAGTGGATTTCAACCACAATTAAAAAAGGGCAAATTATAATTACAGGCTTCAGACACTTTGTCATACAAAAGTGACCAAACACTCCCTAACTTTCAGGTTTGCTTGAACCTGTAACAAAGAAGCAGTCTGAAACTTCCATTCTCTGTTGTCACTGTCTTTAAAGCCAGACATGATGTTTCACAGATGTGCAGTGTGCCTTTTCTCTTGTCGTGTTCAAGATGATCTGCTGCATAAGCTCCTATCTGGGTGTTCTATACTGCACTGTTATTTCATTCAGATTAGCTATGTGGTGTAATTTTCAAATTTTCAGGCACCTGCAAACACACCAGCTGCCCTCAATGTGATTTGAACACGCAACCTTCTGATCTGTAGTCAGACACGCTACCGTTGCACCACGAGGTCACTCATGACAAGTCCTTTTAATTCCCCCAAAGAGAATAACAGTAATGCTAGAATAACCAGTATTAAAACTAATACTACTGTTAATTCTCTAACAGTAACACTATAATTATAAATAATATTTACATGAATATGAACATTAAAACTAAAACTATCAGTAGCGCTATCATCATTAATACTCATATGAACACTAGCATTAAAACAACCAGTTGTACTCTCATTAATATTAATATGAATACACTAGTATTAGTATTTGTTGCTACCCATGACGTTACATCGCTCTTTGTGATGAACACGATACACCTAGACGCACACAGTGACGTGGCCCCTGTCCCCGTGTAACCATACTTATGATTTATAAACACGGGAAAAAATACATGTAAACTGTTACTTACATACATTTATCAACTTGGAATATATTTTTTTAGCTCTAGGATACAGTTACCTAAATAATAATAAGAATAATCATTGTTTAATTTCGGTTTGAACATTTTTTACACTAAACGCACTGTGGTAATTGATCGATACAGTCTTTATTGACTGTTTTCTAGATATTTAAAACAGGATCAAAAACAGAAAAAGAACCAGTACTCACCAATCGGTGAAGTTAATCGTTTATTCTACGGTTTTTCAATTGAATTAATTGGTTTTCGATAGATAAGTGATCAATAACTCTCCTCCGTGCGCGCCCTGTGCCTCCCGCAGTCTTGCTCTCTGATCCAGGTGCTCAGGCTGGTGTCTGTGACATCACAGCGCTCTTTCTAACAGAGCAGAGCGAGTCTCCGCTGGAGGAGACTCCTGTCCGGAGCCCGGGGGTTCTTTTCTTACAGATATAACATCCCCCCCAAAAAAGAACACACCAGGCTTTGAAGAGAAGCGAATCATAACAGTTGTAAAAGGAGAGCGACAAACCAAGGAATGAAATTCATTAAACAGGAAAAAAAATAGTTTACTTCGCAGATTAATGTGTTACAAGGCGTACCCGTGTGGAGCAGTAGAGAACGAGCACAAGTCCCTGTAATAAGTGCTTTTAAATGTTTTAAACGAATCATCAGAGTATAGAAGCCAGGAGGATCAGGAACCTGATCCTGGAGGTTAAAATGTGTATCCTGGTTTTATTTCCAGCCTGCTCTTAGTTCCATAGGTAGTCTGATTATTTAAATTAAATGTATAACTGTTACAATAATTCATCTAATTGTAAAATTTATAAGACTGTGAGACACCTCTGAGAGACATATGAGAGCTGGTGATTCCCTGGGCTGGTGTGGAATCACACACAGACAGGTCTTCTTCTGTGTGATCTTAGTCCCACTGCTGAGAGCTACAGACTGGTCAACTGGTCACTACTGTAGACACGGCCATTGGCCCATCGGCTACTAATAATCAATATACAGTGTACTGACCAGAGTGTCACTACTTGTGTTTATTACATTAAAAGATAATTCCACACTCACGTGTGTTAGAAAACATTTATAAAACATGTTTGGAGATTGACATACAGTAAAGAAAGTAATACTGAAGGGCTTGAGGTCCTGGAAAGAGTTAATAGAAGCTTCTTGCTTCTGACCTGGAACAGAGTCCACAGCTAACAGATCAGTGAGTCTTGAGCCCAGTTCACAGAGAGGAGAACCAGGAGCTCTTCTCTGTCTCTAAGTGGCTGTGAGGAAGGAGAAAATGGGGAGATGTGACCTGAATCCAGGCTGTTCTGTCTGATATTATTCATGTAGCAGCACTGATTGTCTGAATGTCCTCTGGTTCTGGATTGACGGATAAAAAGAAGTATGGAGCTTCTGTCCGATTGTCTCTGAGCTGTGAATCTGACTAAGAAGAGAATAATGATTTTTTATTCTGCCTCTGATAATTTTTCTCTTTGCCAAGTGGTGTTACATCCCCTTCAGAAACTCTGCACAGACTGTCAGAGTGAGAGAAAAGTAGAGAGATGGACAGATAAGAGCACACACAGCGAGGGAGACATACGTCTTGATTTACTTTGAAACAAGTGTTCATTTCCTTTGTGGAACAAGTTGTTTCTGAACTTCAAGAAATTCATACAACTTCTGAAAGATAAAATATAAGTCTTGCTAATCAGGACAGAAGAAATACCGCAAGAAAATGTCAGTGATTTTTCTCCTTTTAACGAAAAGTGGAGAAAAACAACGGCAGTGCATCTCCGTCATCTTAATTTAGCTTAATACAAGTATTCACTTCCTTTTCTGTGGCTTACAGACTGCGAAAGATGAAATAAAGTTATTGGTTATTCATGGTCAGTGCAGAAGAAATACTGCCGGCTGGCAGGAAAATGTCAGTATTTTATAATTCTTTAACTACAAACGTGTGAATGGCAAAAAGCAACGGGAGTGTGTCTCTGTGGAGCTGGTAAATGAAGGGCTGGTGGTTCAAACCCACTAAGGGACGTGCTTCAGACTGTTCCACTGTAACCATAATCTCTGCTAAAACTTGATGGGATTTCTTCGCAAGCCCTCTTGAAATTTGCAGGAAATATGTATTTTACTCATGTGGAACTACAAGTAAACAATTAAGTACCTGTCAATGTCCAAGAAAACCATTTTCACGTGTGGAATTTTATCTTCAACTGGCTGTCAGGAGAATTCATTTATACACCCGTTGTATCCTTAGCAAAAATATTTTAAAATTAGAACACAGATTTGTTGGAGAACTTGACAATCCTTGACAATCATTATTAAATGAGCATTATACAAATGTGCGTTGATATTTTGTATATGTACCTTAATTGTAATAAAATTAAACATAATTGCTTTGATATGGATGTTCATTTGAAGGATTTGTTAATGTTAATGTTAATGTTTGGGGTCAGAGCGCAGGGTCTGCCATTGTACGGCGCCCCTGGAGCAGTTGGGGTTAAGGGAACTATCAAGGATCTCTGAACAACCAAAGATACATTTGGGCATCTGCTATTGGTAAAGATTAAAGAGTACTGTAAGTGTGAAGCTTGCACACACACGAGAGAAAAATCAGTTTTAATGTACTTCATTAAACTGATGGTGTGCTTATCAATTGTGCATAAAATGTACATAGCTAAGGATGGTTTCAATCAGTTGATCTCTGTGTTACAGGCCCAGCACGGTTCCACTGCGCCACTCTGCTAACAGATCTCTTTGTGTGATTCAACACAACTACTCTATCTTTGCTTTCTAAAAGTGTGCCCGAGATGGAAAAGTCTAAACGGTAAACGCAGACGTCACTTTGAGCTCTTGGTCTTTTATAGTACAAATCATCACACGCTGCTCTACATGGGCGTGTCTTCAAGATCGTTGTGAACCAAACCTTCTGCCAAACTGAATCTTTTGTCGTTAATTCCCAAATCTTCAATGAGAATTAGTGAAACGAAAACCAAGCCCATGTACACACTCGCGTCCTAGTGTGAAAGAAAAATGATGTAAGCATTTGAGAAATAACGAGAGTAGTCTGAACATCTCCAGCCTGTCAACTGCTATACACAGAGATCGCTCCCTCTACACCCAGTTTATAACGCTGAAAATGATTCAGGAAGCACAGCAAAGTTCTAAAACCAGTGAATGCATCTGCATACATAAAATGTCAATTTTTCAAAAGTAAAATCTTCAGCTTTGAAAGATTGTCATCTATATATTTTCGTTTTTCTCTTTTTTACATAACACGCTTTCGAGAAACAAACTGTCTTGTAATGAAGGCTGCATTAGAAAATGTGTATCTAGCTTTGTTCAATTAAAATCGGCACATCCCAGTGGACAAAAGATGTAGAATATACGACTATTAAACGCATACTTTAGACGTATAAATGTGCTCCGTAACTGGTCTAGAATGAAATTCTAATATACGTATATCGTTATACGTCAATTAGACATCTATGATTATATGTTTATTATACATAAATGGTTGGAGTTCTATTATACGGATACATTTAGAGGACTAATATACATATATAGTTAAAGGTCTATTATACATCAAATACATATTTTATAGGTGTATAAACTAGTAAATAAAGCCAATGATTTGTTTTAGAAAAATATGTAGTTCAAAATATACATTATATACAATATTGTAATCAACAAATGGCTAATCATCATAAAAACACAACTAGTAAACTTCAGTTACAAATTCTAGTAACATGGCAATATATATAGTAATGACAAACAAACTAATTACATGATCCCGCTAATATTTAACTCAAAACCACATTTCGATTCAAATATAAATTTTAACATTTACAACTTCTATATTTCCACCAAAATATAATTAATGTAGCACAAACGCTACTTTCTAAAAAAGACAGAATGAAACTGTTTGTTTTGTGTTTCATGGTGATCCTCCTCTCGATACTAATGAAATGTTTAATATGATCCCTCGAGAAACAAAAAGGAGTCAATTTCCGCCTGGAATGATTGATGCCCCATCAAACATTTTGTAATATCCCCGGAAGTTTATACAGTAGAATCCTGGTTCGTGGCTTAAATTCAAGGTAAACAAGACTAAGGAAACGAGTTGGAAACTTGATGTCGAACTGGGATTTAAATCACCCGGAACATTTCACTACATTGGGCAGTATGTGCTAGGGAGCATTGCTTGACATCCCTTCGATAGCTCAGTTGGTAGAGCGGAGGACTGTAGTGGACTCAGTAGGGAATCCTTAGGTTGCTGGTTCGATTCCGGCTCGAAGGAAGGTGCTTTTTGTGTACTTTAATCAAAGAGTTAAAATAGCGAATCTTTTTCACTCAGACATTGATCAAAAGCTCAATAAACGACGAAGCAGAGGCTCCTGTTCCAAAGTCTGCCCACGTCTGATTGTCTTGTTTTGGCCAATATCTGATCTTTGAATTAAGGGAATACTCTGTTTGCTTTGTAATTAAAAAAAAAACATACAGTACAAATGTCAATTTCATTTTGGTTTCAAGATCGCAATTTAGTGTGAAACATAAAAGCCAGCTGGATAAGCTTTATTAATTTCCATCACGGGATCAATGAAGTATCTATCTATAAATCTCTTATACGTTATTTACAGTGGCCTTTCAACTAATAGCACGTGCAGGGATCAAACCCTAGCTGTTGGTACACTACGAGTTGCGTAAGGCTCTGTAACGCGCAGATGAGAAACTAACCTCTGCTTCTTCATTATATAAACAGTGAGCCATATATGCGAGCTTACTGCCTCCTACGGGCTCTGTATTTGTTAGCGATACAAGACCGGCTGTGGAGAAATGAAGTGAGGAGGGTGTGTACATTAAAAGGCTCATAGCGTCCCTGGAAGGGCTCAAACCACCACCCTTTTGGTTAACAACCGAACCACAAAGACGCATGTACAGCTTAACACTTCTCGGTCTCAGTGAAAGTGATACACTCCGTAAAATTTCCAGAGATTCATTTATTTTAAAAGGAAAATCACCAACAGCGGCCGAGATCTACTGGAGTTTTTTCATTCTATACTGCGATTTCTGAAGGGTACCCTGTGAAAATACAAGTTTTGACGAGACGGGATGGACATATAAGGTCAAAAGGCTTGGGGAATTGAACTTTAAGGTGAAGACTGCGGGTTCAGTAGCAGCAAAACCTGATCAGTATCAGTTGACTCCGATATACTTTGAAAATAAACTTCGGGATTTAGAGTCAGACGTGCTACCGTTGCACCATGGGGTACTCAATTTAAAAAAAAAATAGAAAAAACAATCAGTGTTCCTGGATCTGTAATTGAGAACAACACCTGCACAAGAGCTGCGCAGGAAGAATAAAATGTGGTCTGGTAAGAAGAGACTCTCTTCGGAAGAGCTGCGCTCTTCACAGGAGATTTTTTTTTTTGTGAAGCTGATTTGTCTCCTTTGGGGAATTCAAAGGCACGGCCAGCCGAGACTTCGTGGCGCAACGGTAGCGCGTCTGATTCCAGATCAAAAGGCTGCGTGTTCAAATCACGTCGAGGTCAGCTGTTACTTTTTCAGGTTCTGCTGGTCCTGAACACGGAATTCACACCATGCAGTTGAGTTCTATCTGTACACCACATAGATAATCTGAACAAAATCGAGCAGTACAGGACACGCAGTGTGAAGCTCACACAGGCTTACAGTCTCCAGTATTGTAGTGAAGAGGAAAAAAATAACTTAGTTTTTTTTAAGAGAAAAGGCACAGTTCACATCTGCTTAACATCACGTCCAACTTTAGAGACAGCTACATCAGATAATGGAATCACGGAAGTTTCAGATAACTTTTTTTTAATACAGGTTCAAGCAAACCTGAAAGTTAATGAGTTTCCGGACACTTTTGTTTTATTAAAAAGTGTCTGAAGCCTGAAAATGTAATTTGAAAAAAAAAACCGCTATTGGACATTAGCAGGTGCTTTTTGTAACGATTTGCTATTTCATGCTGGAAAACAAAGGAAACAGACCCAACGTTTGCTTTCAGGTGCAGTTCATTACATAATATACATCTATTACTGAGGAGCTTGAATAAAATTTACACGAGCCAGGTAGAAGTCGAAGCTACAATCTTATGATCCGAAATCAGACGCGTTGTTTATTAAACAGCTGGCATTTCACATAACCTGAATTCCCCCATAGTGTGCTCAGCGCCGTTACTAATAATGCACAGCTCCGTCTAAAATTTCAAAGTGAGAAACATGTGTTTTCTGATTTTTTATGAGTTTTAAAATATAATCTCTTTAAATCATACAAGGGGTGTTTCGCACTGAAATTCCGATTGACTGAGAATTCAAAGAAAGACTGTTTTCTTCCACAACACCGTATAATTATCACATCCACCAGACTCTCCAACCTCTCCAGACCTTGCTGGTTGAGCAATTGCTTCGATAAATTAGGTCACGTATCATGTTAAATCATTTCTTCTCAACACAACATTTCCTGGTGCACGTTTTCTCTATGAAAAAAAAGAAATTTTTCCCTTGCACGATTTCTCGTTTTTTTATCAAAGCGTACAGAAATAAAAAAGAAGAAATAGTGTCGCAAAATAACTCTGTCGCCCTTGGGAGATGTCATACGCATTGGACATGAAAATGCCAGATAAAAGCCAGTTCTCTTCGTTTCTCAGTGTCGGGGCTGCTATGTAAAAGAGGCAATTTGCTCTGAGCGCAGGTTCAGCGCTTACTGAACGCAGATGTCTCAGAGTGGTGTGTCCAAGTGGCTGTAAACGGTGATGGCTGTCCTGTCACCGTAGCCTAGTTGGTTAAAGCGCTTTTCTATCAAACAAAAGAACCGAGATTCAAATCCCAGCCGTGTCTTTCTTCCTATCCTGTAGTAAAAAGTGTAGAAAACTTGTTTTTGATTAAATTCACACAGCTTCCGAAAAATGAAATTCAATTCTTGGTTATCAGTGCAGAAGAAATATTACCGTCTGGCAAAATAAACATTAAGAGATTTTTTTAAAACCTCAAACTTGTGATTCGAGAGAAGACCCAACTTGTCAGTCTCTGTGGCGCAATCGGTTAGCGCGTTCAGCTGTTAATTGAAAGGTTGGTGGTTCGAGTCCACCCAGGGACGGGGTTCTTTTGCGATGTAAACGTTGTCGTCAGTCGATTGGATTTCTCAGCGAAACCATAACCATTTTAATATTTGCAGGAAATGCGAGTGTTTAACACGTGTCAGGGTCACCGGGAAATGTCCAATAATGCCCAACATTGCAATTCCCCAGAAAACCATATTCACCCAAGAAAAAGTATCGTCGAATCTTCATTTATACTCCAGTTGAATCCTCTGCTGAAATATTTTAAAAATAAAATGCAGGTTTGTTTGAGAACTTGACAAGCATTGTTAAGATGGCACTGTGCAGTTGGATTTTGATATTTTGACATATTTACCTTAATTTTAAACATAAATACTATACAGTCTATTGTAATTTTAAAATATGTTAGCTGAGGATGCAAAGGGGTGAAAGGGAAAGGTCAGAGGGTATAGTAAAAACGAGGTTAGGATTAGTGGAGGTGGTAGGGGTGTTGATGGTTTTTCTCTGTAGAGGATGATTGAGGTTTTTATCCTTCTCTGAAGTGAGAAATTGGAAGAGTTGGGAGTTGAGGGATCTGATGAGGCTAGTTATAAAAGGAAGTTGATGTGGAGCTGTTAGCCGTAAAACGTCCTAACGTCTTTGATGTTGTCATCAAAGATAAACTGCAGTAAGCAAATATAAAGAAAATTATCTTTGCTTACTGCCCTGTCTTTCTCACACCTGAAGAAGGCTCTACGGCCAACACGTTATGTTTCCTTTCTTCTCTTTTCAGCATGGAATAATCCTTTACTTGTTCCTTTGCAGCCTACGCATGCTGACACAGCTACTCACCTGATATATAACATTCCTATAATCGCAACTATGAATGTCCACTGTGGGTATTTTTTCCATTATTATTTATTTTGGCATTGAAGCATATTTTATGTAATACCGAAGTGTCATAATCACTGAAAAACATTTTTTCATTTAGAAAGAATTAAAAAAATATAAATCACTATGAATTACATTTAACCTGTTCTGATCTAGGTTTTCTATATACTTTAACATGCCATGTTCAGAATGTCACAACACAGAAATGCAACAGTGAAGTTTTGTAATTACAAATGTTCGTGATGAGTGATTTTGTCTCTCTTACCTTAGTGTCGGAATACTAAGATGTTCTGGTAACAAGGAAGGAGGGAATAAGTAATTCAGCAGAAGGGGTGCTATTTTGTTGACTATAAATCCTCACATGCCATGTTCAGAGGGTCATATTAAAAAAATGGTACAGTAAATTTTCTTATACTTCATGATTTTCATAATTTATTACATTGTGTCTCACACCTTTGTGTCAGAATTCTGAGATGTTTTTTTCTAAACGGGGGCCATAGCAATACAACAGAAAGAGCAATTAGCTTTTCCCTATGAATTCTCTCATGCCATATTCAGAGGGTCATATTTTAAAAATAGTACGGCAACATTTCCTGAAGTTCAGGATTTTGAGAGTCTGTTACACTGTGTCTAAGACCTCATTGGCAGAATTGTGAGACGATTTTATAATCAGGAGGGAGGGTCATAGCAATAAGCAGAAAGTGTCATCACCCTTTGCTCATCCTCTGTTAACCATATATTCTCATATGCCATGTTCTAAATGTCCCATTGTAAACTGCTATAATAATATTTCTTGCAAAATGCAAGATTTTGAGACTTTGAGAATTCACGTTTTGCCTTTGTCTTATTTACTTGTTGTCTAACATGCCAGTTTGTGTTATTGTGAGTTTTGAAAATTGGTTTTCGATTTTCTGAAATATGTTTCATACAAAAATGCAATTTGGATAATCATTACTTACATATTCCCCTTTACTGAGGATATGTGCAGTAATCCACTCGGATTAGTATTTTTAAAAATGACTAAAGAGAGGCATCTACAGGCGAAAGGCAGCATAACATCACAGCAGCAGCACTTAAGGTGGAACAAAAAACGCGAAGAAGAAGCTGGCGAATAAGCAGCCAACTTCAGCCTCGTTAATGAAATAGGATTGGGTGAGGTAGAAAAATATTTCTTCCTCTGAATCCTAACATTTTTGTAGGTGTTCTAGGACTTCTCGCCTCAGATAAAGCTGCCAATACATCACTTATTTCTACTCCATCAATATCAGCAGTGTTATCGGTACTGAGCCCTAAGTGTAGGTCCTGTCATAATATAAAAACTTGTATGTATCGACTGCATTCACCTGAAAAAATCTGATAAAATTGAAAAATACATCGGAAACAAATTTGCGTGTTTTTTTCAGATCCAGAAGAGCATCATCATGAGACTCAAAACAGACCTGTTTTTAATTCTTTCCAGGAGAAAAGATTATTCAGATGCAAACATGGGTCCAAAATCAATGTACTCACCTATCGGTGTTGCTTCTTCAAATCCTTCAACTGAACGTCAATATTGAGGGATGATATCATACAAATTTTGGTTTTCTTTTAAAGCAAATTTTATTAAAATATGAGCCTCTATTATAGTTGTCTTGGATGTTTCGCAAGGTATAATAGACCCCCTTGTGCCCTCCGCTAAAATATTATAAAATACAACAATCTTTATATATATATAGAACAGCATTTATGGTTACATGTATATTAAAATTAAGATAAATATACAAAAGTATTAAAATACAAATGTACAGTCCTAACATAATCATGCTGTCCAACTGTCTTTTTTGCTTTTCAAGTTCTTGAACAAATCTGTGTTGTAATTTTAAATATTTTAACTAAGGGTGCAACGAGAGTATAAATGAATTCTCCCGCCAGCCATTTGAAGGACAAAATCCATGGCTGAATACGATTCCCCTGAATGTTGGCCATGACTGGTCATTCCCAGTGATAATGACTAATGTACTCAATTGTTTACTTGTTGTAGTTCGACACACAAAACAACTGCAAGTAGAATAATGAGAAATGGGCTCGAACCACTAACCTTTCAATTAACAGCTCCCAGAGACTCACGTGCATCCCTTTTCTCCATTTGCAAGCTTTTGGCAAAAAAAAGACTTTATTCTTGCCAGCCTGTGATATTTGTTTTGCACTGATAAGCAAGATCTGTGTTTCATCTTTCGCAAGCTGTATGAATTTCATGAAAAGCAAGTTGTTCTACAAAGAAAATGAAAACTTGCATTTAACAAAATCAAGCCACACGTGATCATCCATAGTGATACATTCTATAAGACAAGACAGGAAGAAAGGCACGACTGGGATTTGAACTCAAGATCTCCTGTTTCATAGGAAAACACATTAACCAAATCAGCCAAAGTGCTGTCAGAGTATTAACATCATGTCTGATGTCAGTTTTTGCAGCTGACTATCGCTGGAGGGCAATTCACTGTGAACAAGTCAGCCTGCATAATGAGGGGAAGAGACTGGCCTCTGTGATGCACTATAGAGTTACACTAACCTTCTGCCCTACTGTTCTCTGCTGCATTCTACCCTAGCAGATAAATATTGGTTTCCATGCGTGTAAGGTTTCTTTTTTTTGTCAAATATTTTCAAGCATATTTTTGCTGTTGAAAATAAGTGGTTTGTGGTTGTGTTGTGTTGAGTGTTGTGTTCCTCTTCCCTTGGTGTCACCCAAAGTGATACATTGTGCTTTCTTCAGGCCATAGTGTTTAGAGGAGCTCAGTTGAATTAGTTTACGTAGATAAAGTATTTATTTTCCTTTTAATCCTTTAAAGCATATTACATTGTCAATACATTGTATTTTTCTTCCTACTAATTGTCATCATTTTTCTTCTCTTGATCTCATAATCAGATATTTCAGAATCTTCTTTAAAAACTAGTAAAAGAAGTGGGACAGATTCATGCACACTAAAAAATATGAAAGGGTAGCAGGACACAGTAACCACCAAACATCTCGTAGATTATGAATGTGCCTAAAATATTTCAGCACTTTAGAGGGTTCTGCCATTTTAGATGTTGTACTGTGCCTGTCTGATTTATCAAATGTGTCATTTAAATCTCCCGTCATTTCTATATCAGTCTTGCAGTAAAGATTGCAATTCATCCCAAAATGCCAAGTTTCCCACTGATGATACGTACAAAGAAATTAATGTACATTTTCCCCTAAAATCAACCAATTTAAAATCAAATGCATCCCTCCTCATCTGCAGTTGGAGAGAAAAATGTCAGAATAAATACAGGTTTTAGAAGTCAGGAGCATTGATAGTCCTATTTTAAAATTATGCTAAAATGCTCAATATATTAAAAATAATTAAAACATATTAAAACAAGGTAAAAAGAAATGATACACAGTTATAAAGATCAGGAATTATCAATTTGAAGTTACAATCCACTTACAATATGCCAAAAATGGCAAGAATATGTAAAACAGGTGTATACAATTTTTTAAAAATAAAACAAGTTAAAAATAAATACTAAATACTTTTAAAATTCAGGAATGTGATTGGTCAGATGCTCACGATGAGTGTTGTTGGTGTTTCTTGTGACTTAGCGAATTGAAAAAATATTCAATTTAAAAACGGCGAGAGCTCGTATGAAAAAAAAAATAGTTCGTAAGTATCTTTGTTGTAACAGCTGCGCCAGAACTAGCGTATTCATATACATCAGAAAAGTACCTGAACTTGACTGGTTTATGTTCATTAATGTGCATTGGGAACGAAAGGGAGACTTACATGGATTTTATTAGGTTTTAGGAATCAGAAAATGTATTTTTATACGTTATTGCCTACGAGCAGAAATAACTTCCTGCTTTCAACGCTTTTATTGTTTCTGCTTGTAACCTCGAACAGAAAAACCCGGTACTGACTCACAGAAACGCCTCGGAGTTTCAGTGTTTCTGTGATTTAAGAGGGGTGTATGAAGACAGTAGAGGGGAGTTTTTTTTCCCCGCTATAGAGTATGAAGGCGGTGTGACGAGTCAGGAGGGAGGAGACGCGCATTCCGCACGGGGAGTGCAGAGCAATGAGTTTCACCTGCAGCTCGCCGAGTCCTGTCCTATATAACCGCTGAGCCCGGATACACAGAGTCTCCAGCCAGTGTTGGAGAATTATAGGGTTAAAGCCCAGAAGTTGAGAGTAGAGTTTGTGTACGAGTATAAGATTAAGGGAATGGGGTTTGGTGTATAGAAGAGGTTTAGGTTTGGTTTTTGTTTGCTTCTGATACATTTGTAACGGCCATGGCGGCCTGTAGGGTCGGCATGCGCTGTTACTTTTGCACGCGTTTGGTGTATAAGAGTGGTGAGGGCTCGGCTCACTCGGGTGATATCTCACGGTTGGACTTTTCAAGGAAGGTGTTAAAGAAAGAGTTAAAGGTTAAGGCATTAGATGTCAATTGCTTAATTACTTTGCCGAAGGGAATTGGTTTTGACTTTAGTTTCAAATCGGCAAAGTTATTAGAAGAATTTTGGAGAAAAATAAAAGAGAAAAAGATGTGGGTCTGATTAGAATGTTTGATTGTTCGTATGTTAAATGAGATGGTGATGATGGAAAATATTGTGACATGGTTGTCTAAGTATTGTTTAGTGAAAGGTGAGCCTCAGAAAGTCTTGGATGATGATGGGGGTCTGGAACTGTGCATGGAGAGTACCTATTTTGTTGCATGAAGACAAAAAATGGTTATGGTGGATTTAAACACATTCCTTCTTTGATTGGATTAGGTGAAAATAGAGGCCTTGTGTTCTACCAAGGGCAGCCAAAACTGTGCAGGAGGTGTGGGGAGCTGGGTCACTTTGTGGATGCCTGTACAAAGGTGGTGTGTGGTAAGTGCAAGGAAATTGGACATGCATATACTGAATGTACAAGCGTGAGGAAATGCAATCTCTGTGAGTGTGAAGGTCATGTGTTTAAAGACTGTCCAAATTCCTTTGCAAATAGAACAAAACTGGGAAGACCGATGCAAAAACAGGAAGAGTTTGAAGAGGTATTTAGGGCTGGAGCAGTGGTTCTGGGTCAGGAACTGGATGTGGTTGATGTTGAAGAAAGTAGTGGAAAAGAGAGCGAGGATTCAGAATGGAGTGAAGGAGATAAGGCTGAAGTAGAAGAGAATGATAATAATGTGGAAAGTGAGGTGGACTCTGAATTGATTGGTAGCATCTCTCCTGATCGTCTGCCACCCGTGGAGACTAAAAAGCGCTCAAATGGAATGTACAGAACAGAGGGTGCAGTCTAAAAGGTCTGCTGAGATATCTGATTTAGGAAGTGATCTAACTCTGAGCGGGAAAACTGAGGGAAGATCATTTTCAGAGTCCTCAGATGGCAGGTTCTCCCATGGGATTAGTTCTCTCCAATCCTACTGATCAAGCTTTAGAACTAGAGACTCAAGGAGGGCAGGTGGAGAACCATCCTATTGATGGTGGGGGGGGTGATGGAGGAGGAGGCAAGGAGAGCAAATGGAAAAAGGAAAAAGGCCTGTATAGTAGGTGTCACAGACTGAATGATTCTAGCCAGAGCTTTTAGTCTTCCCTGTTCTAACTTTAAGTATGGCTCTGAACATTGTGTCCATAAATGTGAGAAGCATTCGGTCCAAGTTAAGGGCAAGGACTATACTATCATTTGTGAGTAAGGTAAATGCTGATATTATGTTGTTACAGGAGTGTGGATTACCTTTTAAAAACAGATATAAGGATATGGAAGAACTGTGGACATTGGGCCCATCAATTTGGAGTGGGTCCAATGAGAATAAATCTGATGGTATAGCGGTTTTAATTAAAAATAAGATGGTAGAGGTACGTCGGTGCCTTATAGTGAAACCAGGGAGAGCACTGGTGGTGTATCTGGGTTTCATGAATGTCAAATTTAGAATTTTAAATGTGTATTGTCCGAGTTGCCCACATGACAGATATGTCCTAATTCAGGAATTGAGAGTATTTATTGGGATGGGAACCACTGGTTTTAGCTGGGGATTTTAATTGCCTTTTAGAAAGAGAAGGAAGAATGAGGGGTGAGATACAGGTCCAATTTGATAAATGATCAATATTATTGCAAACGGTATGTAAAGATTTTAAACTGAAAGATGCCCTCAAACTTCATAGTCAGGGGAGGGAAGGCTTCACATGGCACAAGTCTAATGGGACCCAAGCCTCACGTATAGATTTTGTTTTGATACGTGATTTTACTTGCACAACTGCAGGCTTAACCCCTGTTTTTTTCTCTGACCATTGTTTACTGTCATGCACACTTGCTATTCCAACAGTTGTTACTGTGGGGAAGGGTGTGTGGAAGCTGAATATTTCACTTCTGGAGGATGAGGAAGTGAGTAGCAGGTTCAGGGAAAGATAAGGAATGGCAGTCTATGTATGACCTGTTTGGTACAAGAGCACAGTGGTGGGAGGAGGTGAAGGAGCATACAAAAGCATTCTTCATAGAGATGGGGAGGAGAAAACAGGCTAGGATACGAAGGGTTGAAAATGGATTACAAAAGAGATTGCAGAGGTATGTTAAGTTATTAGAAGAGGGGTGGGACTTCAGTGAGGAAATCAAAGAATTAAAGAATGAGCTTTTAAATCTCTCTAGAGAAAAGATAAAAAAAATCATGTTTCAAAGTGAAAGAGCTTGAAGAAGGTGAAAAATGTACAAGATTTCTTTTCAAGAAAAGGGTTGCAGGGAGGGGACTAATGTCAGCATTGAAGGGAAGAGAGGGGGTTTTGTAAACTTGTATGGAAGACATGTTGACTGTAGCTGAGGATTTCTATGGGGAGTTGTTTGGAAAGAAACAAGTGTCTAAGGATTTGTTAGAAAAATTTGTGCAAGTCATTCCAAAGAGTGTAAAAGATGATACCGTTTTATCAAAAGGCCTTTCTGTAGAAGAGTTAATGGAAAGTTTGAAGACCTTCAAAATGGGTAGAACTCCAGGGTTGGATGGTCTACCCATTGAGTTTTACAGGGCCTTTTGGGATATTTTAGCATTGGATCTCTTAACCATTTTTAAAGAATTTGAGTTTTGGTGCTGCTGGAAACTGCTGGACAGCTTTAAGACAGTTCTGATCTTACTATTCAAAAAGAATGATCGCACAGACCTGGCAAATTGGCGACCGATAACTTTATTGAATTGTGATCTTAAACTGCTTTCCAAGTGTTTAACGCTTCGATTAAACTCTGTCCTGAGTGAAGTCATTCATCCAGATCAAGCTTGTGGTGTGGCAGGGAAGAGGATCACGGACAGCCTGATACTGATTAGCGTACCATAGGTTATGCGAGAGAGAGGAATATTGGATTAGCGGTCTTAAACTTGGATTTTGAGAAAGCTTACGATCGTGTCTCTCATGAGTATATGTTTAGAGTACTACAAAAGATGGGGCTTTCAACCAGGTTCCTCACTTGGGTAAGGTTATTATATAAGGGTATAGGAAGTAGAATAATGATTAATGGAAGCATGTCAAATGTGGTTAATGTGAATTGCGGTGTTCGCCAAGGCTGTCCGTTATCCCCACTCCTTTTTGTTTGCTGCATAGAACCACTGGCACAAGCCTTAAGAATGGAGAATGGGATTGAAGGCATTAAAATCCCTGGGAGTGGGGCCCAAGAGGTGAGAACTGTACTATACATGGACGATGTAAATGTTTTTTGTACAGATTATAAGGGAGTCAGAAATAGCTTGGAGGTGACAACCCAGTTTTGCGGAGCATCAGTGGCCAAGCTGAATAAAAACAAATGTGTGCTGATGCAATATGGAAACTGGAGTGAAGAGGAAAATGTGGGAATCGCAATTCGTGGAGATGAAATAAAGATCTTGGGAATAAACTTTGACAGAAATGGGATGGGGAGTAGGAATTGGGAGAGGGTGATAGGGAAAGTCAAAAGCAAGATCGGTCTGTGGAGTTTATGGGGAATTAACAATGGAAGGCAAGGTTTTAGTTGTCAAGACTGTAATTTTACCATTACTGTTGTTTGTCAGTGCTGTTTTTATGCCATCAAGGTCTGTTTTATTGGTTTTGAAGAGGGCTATTTTTTATTTTTTCTGGAGGTCGAAATGGGAGAGAGTAAAGAGGGTGGTTGTAGGAAAAAAAAGGTGGAAATGGGTGGGAAAAGGCATGCCTGAACTGTTCACTTTCCTAATGTACAAATATGTATCATTACATTTGTCTTTAGCAGTAGGGAACAGGGGGAAAGTATCCTTTGTCTCGGTTTTTGTGTGGTTTTTATTTAAGGACACTGAAAGTTTTAGAGATCCCTTTAACAGCACCTGTTGCTATTAACCTCCCATATTCATATTTTATCATAAAGAAATTTAAGGGAATGGAATTTGGAAAATGAGGCACTGGATGTGTTGACAAGTGCAAGAAGGTTGGAACTTGTTGTGCAGGGTAGAGGTGCAGTATGTCAAATTCGTGGCCTCGTGGCTGGGGATCCCAGCCATGTTTGGAAAAGGGTTGGCCACACGGTTTTGTTGAACAGACACAGAGACATGTGCTGGTTGATTGCACATGAAGTTTTACCAACAAGATTGCACATGAAGTTTTACCAACAGCTGGATAAGGTGCTTTCTGGCTTGCGGTATAAGTGACCCCCAGGTAGTGCTCTATGGATATGGACTTGAGAAGCTATCGAAATTGGAAGAAAGCAAAGCCTGGCAGGTCATCTGTTGCCTAAGGGAAGCTTTATGGAAGACTAGATCTACATTGGTGTATAGAATGAAAAAAACTCTGCCTCTGTCAGTGATACAGAAGGCTGTGTCTTATTTGAGAGACTACATTTTGATCCACCGGAGAAGATTTGGGGAGAAAGAGACTGAGAGGGTCTGGAAGTTGACATTATGGCCCAAGCATGTTGCAATCAAATGGTGATGGATCACAAGTCATGTTTCAGCAGATCATGTTGGAAACTTTTTTTTTGTGATGCTTCTTACCTTGCACAAAAACTGTCTAGTGTTTTTATTCTTTGCTTTTGTATCTTATTTAATTTTATGTAGAACTTAATAGTGTAAATTGGTATTGCTTGTGTATGAATAAAAACCTTAAAATTTAATTTCCTTTTGAGCAGAAGCTGGGTTTTCTTCCTCTAGTTAAAGTTATTGGAGTTGTGGTTACTGTGCTAGACCGTCGGGAATAGCGCTATTATTTTATTTTTTTTTGTCAAGCAGTCTGCTGTATACTGTATGTGAAATAAAGATAAGAGTGCTTTCTTGATACTTCAGAAGAGTATATATAATTCATGAGCTGTTTTTAAAAAAATGAACTGGAAGAAAAGCAATAGGGCTGGAGTTTATAGACTGTGATGCAAATATGAGAGTAGGAGAGGAGGGGACTAGTTCAGGAGCACAACCGTCCCTCTCCTGCCTATTCTCCCACCAGGGTCTGTTGTACCCCAATGTGAAATTCACTATTTTGGAGTTCAGCTTCTGATCACTCAGCTGAGAAGCCCTGGAATTATGGGGAAAATACAGAAGATCCCAACCAGACTAGAGGGACAGTTTTTATTCCCAAGGGATGCCTTGTTTTACAACAGCAGGTAACATTCTGCTGCTCCAGGCTTCTTCCACTGGGAACAAGTGCGGTCAGGAGCTCATGAACAGTAACTGGCTGTGATTTCCACAAGGGGGGCTGGAGGAAGTTAGATGTAAAATGTCCAGTCTTGTCAAGGACAATAAAACTCATTAGATCTGATTGACCAGTTAAAATGAATTGTTCTGCTTTCTGCACAGAAGCCAGTGGTCTCTTCTCAATGTGTGGGTGAGTCGGTCAGTGACACAACAGCTAGGCAGAACTGCCATTCTTGTGTGATCTATTTCATCTCTCCTAGACTGCTCTGTCAATGACAGTGAGAGGTTTATCTTGTCTCTTGTTCAGCCAGAATGTGACAAATAGTGACCCCAATGGAGGAAACTTGAGCTTTTGTAGGTAATTACTCCACTTGACAATGTTACAGGTGTTGGGAGGGGGGGACCCCCAGTGATCCCACAATCTCACATAGACAATGGCCAGTCTACACAAACCTCCAGTCAACACAGCCCTGACCCCTGTTATGTCACCCAGGTCTTCACTGTGGGACAATGATAATTTAGGAAAATTGTAAGGAATGTATTCCAAAGCAGTCAATGGAAGTATGGAATTAAAATAGTCACGTCTTGATAAATAGAGTATATTATCTATTTATTACACCTTTACATTGTGACAAAAATGAATTTCAAGTCCAATTATGAGCACACGCAGCACATTAAAGATGGGTCTCTGCACTGTAAAGGGATCTCAGTTCACTTATAAAAACTTTAGCTAATAAACCTGAAATGTCATTTTTTTTTACTGCTTGTTCTTTAAGGTACTAACTCATTGACATTATGTAGATTAAAATAAGACTATTCACAAAGAAAAAGCATTTATCACAATTGTATCATGCCAAATAAACTCTAGTATTCAAGAGCATTTAAGAAAAGGAAACAAAACCATCTTTTGAGGATGCCAGATAGAAATGTAAACACACACTCACACGTGGGGCCAATTTTACCAGAAATCAATTAACCCACCAATGATCTTGGACTGATGTCTGAAAACCAGAGCAAACAGTACAATATTAAGGTACTACAGCTATTAGTAGAACAGATCTAGCTTCTCAACATAATACTTATGTCTGAACTTCATTGAATGGTGACACTTCAATCTTTTATAGTCAATATTTTTCACAAAATCAACAGCTGAGAACAGACCGTCAGATACCTTTATCCAGTGGTTTTCAGAGCAGAGACATCCGTGTGGGCAAGAGTTCTTTCCCTGTGGTCCGCCACACTTCAGCTACCTGCATTCTAAATGTGTGGTGTGTACTCCTGGGAGCGTGGCCTGTATTGAATATTGGGCACGTTGTACAAATAAATAATGTGAGCATATTAATATGATTTGTAGTTCAGGTGGGTAGCTGCGTCAGCATGCGTAGGCTGCAAAGGAACATGTAATAGGTTTATTCCATGCTGAAAAAAAAGAAGAAAGAGAACACAACGTTTTGGCCATGGAGCCTTCTTCAGGTTTGGGCACACCTGAAGAAGGCTCCACGGCAGAAACGTTGTGTTCTCTTCTTTTTTTCAGCATGGAATAAACCTATTACTTGTTCCTTAATATGATTTGTGTTGAAGCCAAACATAGAGAACCACTGTTAAAACTTGAATTCAACCTCCATTGTCCACTCTGCTGACCACCCATCTTCTGGCTTCTAGATGCACGTTAATGGATATTTCTTGTCATCTTTTTTTTCCCCCATATGCTCTTCTCTGCATCATTAAGTACTTCTGGGTCATCTCATGTACCTCGTGGCATCCTGGCTGGTGGTGAATGGCAGGCGGCTGCTATAAAAATAACATGCCTACCAATATGATTATGTTGAAGACAAAACCAGAGCAAAACAACTTTTGTACTTTACAATTTATCAGAAGCTTGTCATATTTACAGTCATCAACTGATTTAGGCTGCTGTTCCTGTGAAAAATGTCCTTTGTTTAAGAAAGATTCAATTTAAAATCTTTAGGTTTTAAATATAAACCACTGGCAATATGGTAATCACTTTTACAACTTTTAAGAAGTTGCAAGATAGCTCTACAACTATGTTGTCCTTAACCTATTCAGAAACTACCACTAATATTGTAAGAAATTGTTCTCTAGACTCTAGATCTTGTGGGCTCTGTTCTCGATGAATTGGAAAAGTGTCGTTCATGAAGTCCAGTACTCTGTTGATCTCACACTTACCAAGAGACTACCCATCTAACGCTACGGGAAACTCCAGTGCCTGGTCTGGGAATGCTGTGCTATTCAGATTCTGTCAATAAATTTCAAGAATGGTTCACCTTTTTGTTTACACTGTGGCATTTCTTTGCGGTAACAATTGAGTGGGATAGTTATCTGCCTTCTATACTCTTCTGAAAATCATGTATCTTTTGGGCAGTCCCATATCCCTTCTTTATATCCTTGCTGATGAGAATGAGAAATGCTATTTTCAAGACATTAACATGAATATCATTTTTACATTAATTCCAAGGTACAAGAAAATGAATATCTTCAAAATATGCACTTTAAAATGGTCAGTGAACTAACCACTCCAGAGCTTGTCCTTTTCCTTGAAATTATTTCCTGGAAATGCTGTAATCAAAGAGGAGCTCTTCTCCCTCAACAATGTCCCTTTTTGTCAGAGACAGAATTATGACAGGCTGTTCGTTGATTATAAATGACTCTCTTACAGCCCTTACGTTGTCTTTTCTCTTTATCCATCTTAAAATTGCCTCCTTATCAGGGAGGCAGGCACAGTGTTCTTCATGAGCATCAATTCACGGTTTTTGTGCACGTTCATCTGAAAATAAGACATCTCATCTCTCCTTCTGTCATCTTTGCCATTAGGGCTTCAGCAGTTGTCTTTGTGACCTCGTCATGCTAATCACACACCACCTCTCCCTTCTGGAAACGCCTGGAAGTCACAACCTTCTTCCCCTTCACAGGATTGTCAGTGATGCTCAGGCCTCTCTTGGTTTGATGCTTTACTATCTTTGTAATTTGCTTGTCATTTGGTGGCAGTCCTGTGTTGGGCTTCCACTTCTCAAGCACTTCAGACACTGTTGATGCATTGGCTGACCAGCCTATCTTTTGAACATAGCGGGTTACCTGGCCTTCTTTGGTAACCTGATAATATGATGGTCTGGAAGGAAAACCACAATATAAATCCTCAGAATATATTCCAAACTTAGTGTTTGTTGTTGAAAATAATTGATTTGTAAACTAACCATTAATGGTCTGCAGTCTCACGTCCTCTGTTCTGATCTCGCCTGTCATAAGTGTTGCCTTTGACTTCCAGTCAGTCTTAGATGCTCCTTCTTTTTGGGAAGCTGCCTGTCTAACGATGCTGGAAATGCCTGTATCAGCTGCTGGAAGCCTATAGCATCATCTGTCTTCGGACGTGTGAATCATGCAGCTGCTGTAGTGGACCTTGGCCTTGATCCAATGTTATAAAAATTTTAAATAAAATATCACAGGTCTGTGTAACACAATGTCAAAAAATAACTGAAGAGGTGTACTGTATTCAAACTTACTCCACAGCAGGTGTGCATTCTTGTCCAGAGTCTGATGATTGATTGCTTGACCTGACATTCCCAAAAAAAAAAAGAATAATCGTTGTTTTGTGAGATAGTTATTTTAAGATTGCGATGATGCTTACTAAACTCCTTCTCCTGCAAAGCCTTCAATTAATTTGATTGCTGAACAGATGTTGGCATGAGTCAGTATTCTATAATGTTTTTCTGCAGGCACATTGGAATGGGCCAAGTAATCCGCCACAAATGCTCTTCTGTGCATCGGTTACATTTTTTGCTGCCATCTCAATTGCTCTCCTGGCTGGTAATGAATGGCAGGTGGCATCTACAAAACAAACAAGCAAGCATGTGTGAATGTTTCCAGCCCACAGAAATTAAAGTAATATTATTATGCTTACTTTTCATGCAGTCTTCTCAAATCGTTGGAAGGACTGTCAATTGTCTCTCCCGCAGATTAACTGAAAAACTTCTGTCTCCTTTCACAGCTGCTGACTTGGGCATTACAGCGTAGTTTAGTGAAGTAAAGATGAAACAGCTGATAAAACACAAATAAAATGCAATTAAGGTGCATTCCAGGTTTTCTTAAATACTGTACATGATGGGTAACTATGCAGGTGGAGGTCTTTTGTTCTGTATTAACATGGATTTTAATTGGCTTTTATGGACATTGTCCATGGTGTGAGGTTGCAAGTTCTGTGATGGACTGGTGTCACATTATGGGGGATAATGTGCTTTGCGCCCACTGCTTTCCAGGATGGTTCCAGTTCCACTACAACCCTGAATCAGGTGGAGGGGTATATTAATGTTCCTCTTCACTCAATGCAAAGGAAGTCAGCTGCTGTGATGAGGTATTGTGCTGGTTAACAGCAGTTATTACCATTTTTTTGCCCACTTGTTGAAACAACACTTTCCTTGCATCCATTCCTCAACCTGTAATAGCAAGAAAATAAAAACTCTGGTTCTGGACTCTGCATCTGCCTATATCTGTGGGAGAAAGTAATGCTATCAACCTCTTTTGTATTCAAATTAAAAGAAGTATAGTTGAATAATTTTAAAAATGAAAAGTACCTCTTTCTGATAATCTCTTGGCGACATTCTTACTGTTTTTCTTCTGAATATCCTTTAGGATACTTTTGAAGTTGATGATGAAGTTAGCCATTCTGGGATCATCTACTTTTACATTGATTGCATCCAGGATGTAGCACGGAAAACGGTTTATGTTCTTGATATAATTAGCAATGGTTTGGTGAGACAGTCCAGTGGTCTTCATTTGGTTACAATAATTGTGTTTTGGTTATGCCCTTTACAAAGTTTAAGGAATATTCAGATCGATCCATAAAGAAATGGGGATCTGGAAACATTTTCTACCTGAAAAATTTAAAGTCATAATGTTTATGGCTGACATTTCACATGGGTGAATTTTAAGCTAAGGGGTAAAAACATGTGCTATGGAAATACCACTGATCAATTTGTAAATGCCTTTAAAAAACAAATACCTCCTGAGAGCAATCTGCCACCCGCAGAGCCTTAGTAAGGTCCTATTTAAACGCAGCCAGGAGAGGAGCATCCAGGAAGTGCTATCTATCCAGTCCAGCCTGGGCCACTGTCTTCCTGAGAGCCTGCTGATGACTTTTAACTACTGGGGGCCAGTAGGAATATAAGATACACATTTAAACATTATATACCTGTAAGACAAACTAGATTAGAAGTATTCTGGACAGCAGCCTCTTACTTAGGGCATCTGGAACACAGGTTTATTATTTTAACATACCTTTACATAATGGTAAATTTAAAAAAGAAACAGAAGAACCCTTATAAATTATAAATATCTCACCTTGATGATTTGTCTTCAGGATTCCACATAAAACAGCCCGTAAAACAGCCCTGACTCTGCCAGTCTCACATCCTCACCAGACATGAGCTCTATGCTCTTGCAATCCCCGTCCTTCGGATGAGACGTAAAACCGAGGTCCTGACTCTCTGTGGTCATTAACAATCCCAGGGTGTTTCTCGAAAAGAGTATTGCTGTAACCCCGGCGTCCTGGCCAAATTTCCCATTGGCCCTTACCAATCATGGTCTCCTAATAATCCCCATCTATGAATTGGCTCTGCTCTCCTCCCCACTGATAGCTGATGTGTGGTGAGCGTTCTGGCGCACTATGGCTGTCGTCGCATCATCCAGGTGGATGCTGCACATTGGTGGTGGAGGGGAGATTGAATTACCTGTAAAGCACTTTGAGTGGAGTGTCCAGAAAAGTGCTATATAAGTGTAAGCAATTATTATTAGTTAATCCCCAATTTGCCCATTCCTCAGGTGATTCAACAAGTCCTTCCTGGCATGGAGTGAGACCTCACTGATCTCCTCTGCTGAGGCTCATTTCATACACCCCATCTTTAGGAGAAGAGGAAACTGGTCAAATGTCTTCAGTCAGGTCTTGCACACCAGAGAAATCCTCACGGGTCTCCTTTGAAAATAAATAACTTTTGTGTAAAGAAACAAATTAAGACTGTTTCAGTTTCTTAACTGAGGCTTAATTTTCTCTTCAATAGCTTCACCATATTGTTTATTGTATTTTTTTATCAGAATTATACCTTGCTCTAAAATAATGACTTTATAAAACAACTAAACTCTAAACTTTGTCTTGGTTGCAGTCTTTTCAGTAGAAGCCATTGTCGACTTTAAGAACTGCTGTGATAATTTGATCTGCCCCAGTGTCCTTCCCTAACCCAGTATTGATAGCTTGTGTATGGGCCAACGTGTCCTTATGTAATTTCCTCCCATAATGTTTCTTTGATCAGTTGGAAGCAAGCGTGAAAGCTTCCTCCCTGTGGGGAAGCTCAAGATCCTCTAGTTGTAATGACAGATTTTCCTTGTAGTGCTCTTCGAGGATCTGCAGTGTGGTATGAAGCCAATTTTTGGCATTGCTTACCAGCTTCAAATATGTGAGTTTGGCTGGCTTGGCAGGTTTTATGAGGTGCTTAAGTTCCTCGGTCTTCTGTCATAGGCTGGTGGGTGTTCTGTTCTCCCGTCCAAAAAAACTGCTGTTTTGTAAATGGTGAACTGTTTGGATCATTTTGTAGATGATCCTGGTTCCTTGTTGGAAGGTATCCTGTCTGTTTGACATGTTTGGTGTGTGGCCGACAGTATGGAGGGTGACCATACAGTAGCGTGGGTTGTCAACTCTAGCACGGAAGATCAAAAGCTGGGAGAGAGGAGGAGGCAGGAGCAGTAGAGAGACAGAGAGGCCAGTTGGAGTCCAAGAGCTCTGTTTAGGACTGATATTGTTAATGGCATCAGTGACTGGGTTATTATCCTCTACTGGAGAGGAGGAGCCGTCAGCAAAATTAACTTTGAGCTGAATCCCGTGGTAAAAACAGTTGAGGTCGACTTGGGTTTGCAGGGTGTCCAGCTTCTTGGGGACTAGAACAAAACTGAGGCCTTTGCTAAGAAGAGATCGCTCATCCTGTGGAAGGAAAAGGTCAGAAGGTATAGTAATGACAAGGTTGGGATTGGTTGAGCTGGTAGGGGTGATATTGGGCTTTTTCTGTAGAAGATGATTGAGTTTTTTTTTCCTTCTCTGAAGTAAGGAACTGGTCAAGTTTACTATCTATGTGTTGAGGTTATTGTCTATGTGTACACCTAAGTACTTATATAAATCAACTTGAGTGATAAATTTGTTGTAGATTACTACCTGTGAGTGATCACCAACTGCTCTGGGATAAAAAAAAAACAATTTCTTGTGGTGTTTTTGTTGCATTTAGAATGAGAATGTCTGTATCTTGGTATTTTTTTAGGAATCTGTACAATGAGTCTCATTTACACAACGCGTATTTAAAATGGCTTATATCGATCTATAAAGTAAAACTTCATATCCAAAATCCCGAGACTTTTTAAACAAGTTGACAATTTTTTTTCCATTCAACATTGGTTACCATCCCAGATTGGTCAGTGACAAGTCTTTTTTTTTTTCAGCACTTTCCTGTTGTGCTGCTCTACTTGTATTGTGAGTCCCGCATCAATAACCTGGAAACAAAAATATCTGAACAAGCTCTGACCAAATGGAATCGACCTCCCTTTCCAGTTCAGATCCGGGTGCAAGATGCTGTGTGTCCATATTGGAGATCTTGTGCTTGCAAACTTGGGGAAAGCAGTACATGACCTGTGATTTCTGACTAAATCACGGAAACAATTGACCAAGTTTTGAAATGATCTTCACTGTTTAACTCTAGTGTTGTATACGATTTGTAATTTTAGAAAAGATCTGCGACTCCATCCATTCTGTAAGTCAACAGTTATCAAAAGGACAGTTCCCTCCATGTTGGGCATATTGAAACCAGTAGTTAGCTGTGTTTCAGAGTAATCCTGTAGAAAGAGATAAGGAATATTGCACATATACAATGCTTTGCAGTGCAGGGTGGCTGTTCACTTATTAGTGGTGCCTAGAATGCAAAAACATAAGAGGTTCCAAAAAAAGTAAATGGGCAAAAGGCCTCCTATGTCATTTGGTAGTTGATTTACTAATCCAATGATCTCATCCTGCTGTTTCTTGAAAGAAACCAGGGTATCGGCTTCAACAACATGGCTGGTTAGCTTGTTCCATATCCCCACAGCTCTTTGGCTAAAGAGCTGCTCCTTGGTCTGTTTTGAACCTGGTTCAGTCAGTAGTTGAAACCAATTTTACAGTATTGTGAAGAGGAATGCAGGAAAATCCTGTATTCATTTTTTTGAGGTGGTTAGGTTTTGAAAAACATTTTAAATGAAGCACATTCCTATGCAAATCCTCCCGCTGAGAGGCCTACATAAAGGACCCGAATAGTTTAACTGTTTAATGTTCAACTGAAAATCATCTGTAGAATTTTTCAAATCTCACATAAAAATGGTATTGGAATTAGGTTTTTAAACCCATATCTGTAACATGCAATACTCTGGTGCTCCCTCTCGGTGCTTTTTGGAGTACGCAGCTATTTGTTTTGAAAATCCAGACATTTCTGGTTGTGAAATCACTCTTTAATATCATCCCTAACATCTTATCCTACATTTGTTTCAGTAGTATAGGACATAAAATATATGTAACTGATGCATCATATTCTAGCTTAACGATGGTTGTGCAAGCATGTAATAAGGAATAAAAACTGATTATCAATAACTTTTAAGGGTTTCATTTTTAATTTTTTAAGTAGTAGAATATACTAAGAACAAAACAGAGCCTGAAGATGAACTTCCAAACGCATTATATTGAAACACTTCCATATAAATATCAGTTTTTGTATTTTTCAAATCTAAAGTAGCACTACATTTCCTGCTCACAAAACATACCATGGTGATAGTATACATGCCTAAACTACTCGGCACTACAGGCATTGTGAAATGTACATAACCAGGTGTCTTCATTCTTGGCCTTTCACATTCTTCAGTTGAGAGGCACAATTCTTGCAACCAGTTTTCACACGTGTCACACTGAAACTAGACAAAGCAAAATAAGTAATGATATTTCAATGAGTTGTGTTCTAGGAAAATTAAAGTACTTGTAGCGTATGTTTCTTTAACGGGAGAGTCGATTATTTCTAATAAGCAGAACAAAAACTGTGTGAAGTCGTACACATAGAATGATGGGATACACTTCTATATTTGTCCAGTCCACTGACGTACCGCTCCATACATTAAGCACATCTGTAGAGTAACTTGAATAAACATGACAACGATTTAATGTCATCAATGTTCCTGTAGCGTGTGAAGATTTTCTGGCTTTAAAAGTGGACAGAGCCCGTTACATATGTGAATATTAGATTTGGCACTGTAGTGCTTTTTGGACCACATGCTCTCATGTGAGAACATAACCTATTCATTTCTTTATTTTCACTTATTAAAACTTTTTGAGGGTAATCATCACTGATATTTTCCCCTGCCTTTGTTTCAATATTACGGAACAGTAAACTGAAATTGAACGGATCTTAACAATGGTTGTGCAAGTAAATAAAAAAATAAACTGCATATCAAACGTTTAGGGGTTTCCTTTTCATTTTTTGCAACTAAAAGTCTAGCCCTCTTCATTTTTCTTCTGATGAGATGTACAAATCATTTAAGAACGGTCAGGCTGCATGTAGAAAATAAGAAGTAAAGCTATTTCATTTCAATGAGATGTTTTGTAGGAAGATTCAAGTACTTATAGCATGTTTCTTTAACTGGAGAGTAAAATACTTCTAAAAAAACAAAAACAATATGTGAAGTCCTACCATAGAGAGATGGGATACACTTCTACAGCTTGTCTGATAACTTGACATTTATCCGCACATCTGAAGCAGAAATTAAATCATTTTGTCTTTTTTATTAAATGTCATTTGCATTTTTGTAGCATAAGTGAAGACATTCTGACTTTGAATGTCACATTAAGTATGTGAATACTGGATTTGGCACTTCAGTGCTTTTGGGACCACACATTGTCATATGAGACCATAACTTATCCGTTACTTTAACCCTTTTATGACCTTTTATGCTCTATCATAACTTTATTAAAATGCATACAGTACAGCAATGCAAAACCAACATGTTTTCCAATGGGCAGTGAGTTTCTCATTGAAGGGTGGGTCTTGGTTAACTCGACCACATTGGAAGAAAGTGTGTACTCTAACCTTAGTGAACTGGGATGTAGTACTTGAATACATCACTTTATTAAATGATACAAGCCAACTAAGTTATGTGCAAAAGAGAACTGTTCCTTTACATTCCAACTTTTAATACAAAATATACAGTAAATACTACTGGACTACAACAATACAAAACACATTTTAAATGAACAAGTAATAGGTTTATTCCACCCTGAAAAGAGAAGAAAGAAAATGCTAGGTGTTGGCTGTGGAGCCTTCTTCAGGTGTGAGAAAGATAGGGCAGTAAGCAAAGGTAATGTAGCAGGAGAACAAAGGCTGGGAGGGAGGAGGAGTGAGAGACGGGAGCAGGGGACAGAAAGAGAGGCCAATCAAGACGTGTGAAGTCAGAATAGGTGTAAAGAAGTGTGAAATGAAACTTCCAATGAATGGAGAAAATTTAGAAGAAGAGCAGCCTGTCGTTAAGAGAAGGGGGAAGGTGTGATCCTAGCTGCAGGATAATTTTGGTTTCGGTAGTCTTTCTGATGTATGAGTTTGGAAAGCCGTCTTTGAGAACACAGATGGAGAGATTAGAGTGGTCGTGGCCGTCATAGGTGAAATGAGAAACAATGAGCTTGGAGAGATCTTTAATCTTCACAGCCCTGACACGTTCTCTGAAGCGGTCTCCGAGTCTCCTTCCTGTTTCTCCAATGTAGATGGCTGGGCATTTACTGAAAGAGATACAGTAAATAAGGTTGCTGGATGTACAAGATGCCATCTGGGTGATCTGGAATTGTCCTGAGGGGCCTTGAATGAGTGTGGTTTTAGATATGTACTTGCAGGTAATACAGCGAGCTCTGTTGCAAGGGAAAGTGCCTGGTGTGGATGGTTTCTGAGGACGGTCAAGGGAGCTGTGAACAAGAAGGTTACGCAGATTAGGTGGTCGGCGATATGAGATGATGGGGCGGTCAGAAAAGAGGGCCCCAATGGAGGGATTAAGATCTCTTGAAGGGACTCGCTCATGTTTTTTAACAGAGATTGGCAATTTGATACAAATAAAGTATTTAAGCATCCACAAAAAACGTATAGGTTTCAACAGTCATGCAACTCTGACAAAGTTATGTCCAATTAAACAAAACAAATAATCTTAAATCTGTTATTTCTAGATGGCTCACCAGTAACCTTTCCCTTTAAGACCATTTGTGGGAGCATTGTGGGATACTTCAAGCGGAAAAAGTGACTGGTGGTCATCTTGACGAGCATGAAACAACACTCCACTGAGGAAACACTGCAGTGATTTTAGGGAAATAAAAAAAGGTTAGTATCATTCATACTTCATTCGTATCGCATACACACTCAAACATACCAGAAGGTTAGAGGCAAATATTGGAGTATTTCATATTCATCAAAAGAAAAAAAGAGCCACTCTGTCACACTCTGCATTACCCAATGACCCTCTTTACAACTTTGTACACTTCTTAGGAAACCTTTCTGCACTGTGAGAGCCAAAAAATTAAATTGCTTTCCTGGTATTCATGGTAGAGGTTCGTTCTATGCTGAAAAGAAATACCACAATTCGGTTGTGGAGTCTTCAGGTGTGAGGGAGAGAGGGGAAGGCATTGGAGAACAAAAGGCAGAGCAGGTAAGAACAGACAGGAAGTAGGGAGCAAATGGGCATAGAGCAGGTGTGAATGAATAACCAAGTTCTGGAGCACATTCGGCAAGAGGATTAGAAAGAGAGAAAGGAGGTGGTGTGATCCAAGTTTAAGGATAAGTATGGTTTTGGATGTCTTTCTGCAATAGCAGATGGGGAGATGAGGAAGATCGCAGCCTTTAGAGGTGAATAAGGGAACTATCAGTGTGGAGAAATTGCAGCTCTGACGTGTTCCCTGAAATGGTCTGTGAGTCGTCGTTTTCACCAATGTCAATAGCTTGGCATTTTCTGCAAGAGATCCAGTAACTAAGATCACCGGAAATGCATGATGTCATCTGGGTGACAGAATTGTCCAGAGGGGACCTTTGAATGAGCGTGGTATTGGATATGTATTCACAGGTGATGCTGTGAAGTCCGTTGCAGGGGAAAGTGCGTGGTGTGGATGATTGCTGAGTGAGGTCAAGGGAGCTGTGAACGAGGTTGCGCGGATTAGTTGGTCGGTGATAGGAGATGAAGGAACGGTCAGGAAAGAGGATAGCTGTGTCAGGGTCATCTGTTAAGATGGGGGGGAAGTTGTCATTAATGATCCTGGAGCTACATTATTGTCCACTGCTGTGGAACTTTCTTTGGCTTCTGCCACAGAAGTACAAAACACATAAGCAAAACGGAGCAGATCTGTTCCTTTACAAATCTCTAAACAGCTTCCCACAATCTTGTTCTGACAAAGAAACACAGGGTTTAGTACAGAGCTTGAACAGGATCATCTCCAACATTTAATCTAGAATCTACAGCCGGTGTCTCAAACTCAAATGAATTGGGGGGCCGCATTCATACACATACAAAATACATCAAATATTTAAAAAAAATAATTGAAATTTTTATTTCATACGTTGGTTAACTTTACCTCAATGTACTTGGCGTGTGAGGTTATTTCTGAAGTTTGTCCTTCTGGCTCCTTTGTTGCTTCTGCATTTTGCAGAGACCAGAACGTCAACATGAGGCCTGATATCACAATTTTGCTCATTCACGTTCATCAGTGAGTCTTCAGCATAAACTGATTTTGTTGATCTTCATTGATGAGAGAAACTGTTCACTGACGTACATCCTGCCAAACATTATGATTCTACCAGATGTGGAGACTAACCTGGCAAATCTTTCTGTCTACGTTCTTTATTAACAGCACTCCATCAGGCAGCAATTGGGGAAGAGAGATTTAACACACTCATAGGGGATGTGAATAGGACACGTATGTGGGTTTAGGGTGGTAACAAGACAAGGGACAAAACAGGAGTAAACAATTAATTTAACAATACTGTTTACCTTAGGTTTTATAGTCACTATTTACATAGGCAGTGTGACCTAGTGGTCAATCTACGGACCCTCAGACCATCTCCAGGCTATAGTTCTTAGCCTGCACTGTGGCACATACATTAGCTCGGTGCACCTCTGCTTCGCTACAATATCTCCATGGCGATTATTTAACAGAAAATGAATCTCTAGAACAATGCATCAAATTACTGAATTTCACGGGTAACTTTTTGTTAGTCCAAGTGAGTCGTTGCAGGCCACAGATAATTGCTTCGTGCTGCTTGTTTGAGACCCCCCTGCTCTAGAGGCACTGGCTAAGAGGACTGGACATTACAGTACATTAACACAGCACTGAGAGAGAGAAAGGGGTTAATACAAACACGCTGACTACATAATCAACTTTATTAATTCAGTTCAATTTATTTTTATAGAGCGCCTTTCACAACAAGGTTGCTCCAAGGTGCTTAACAAAGAAAGATAGATACTTTATTGATTCCATGAGGGAAATTGCAGTGCAACAGCAGCTTAACACAGACAACACAGCCACAGTGTAACGAATGATACAATAATAATAATACAATACAATCAGTACAGTGAGAAGTGCACTAAGAAGAGTTACTCACAGTCAGGAACACACGGAGAACAAACCAGAAAAGAACAGTACACAAAAAAGTCCTATTGCACAATTTGAATATAAATATAAATATACTGCACAGGTCCCTGGCATATATTGCACAAAAACGGTTGTAAACGGGAAAAGAAAAAGAACAGATGTATCAGTTTACTGTTCAGTCCAGAAACAGGTCACTGTCAATGTTGCCTCTGCCCAGACGCAAGGTGGATGTGTTGTACAGTCTTATGGCAGAAGGCAAGAATGACCTCCTGTAGCGCTCCCTGTCGCACTGTGGATAAATCAGTCTACTGCTGAACGTGCTCTTCATTTCTACAAGCCTGTCATAGAGGGGATGGGAGACGTTGTCCATGATGGCCTCTAGTTTGGACATTATTCTCTTCTCAGCCACTACCTCCACTGGGTCCAGGCCAGACCAAATGACAGGGCTTGCTCTCCTGATGAGCTTATTCAGCCAGTTAGAATACACGGCTCTAATCCCAGAGCCCCAGCATACCACTGTGTAGAAAATGGCGCTCGCCACCACCGACTGATAGAACAAATGTAGCATCTTACTAGGTACATTGAAGGACCTGAGCCTCCTCAAGAAGTAAAGCCGGCTCTGACACTTCTTGTAAATGGCCTCGATGTTCTTAGACCATTCCAGAAGCAAGTGACCATACATGTGAATACAGATCAGAAAAGACCAGAAGAAAATGGAGGAGAGGAACCAAAAACTCCTTAGTAAGGAGGACAAAAAATATTTCTCGAGGTTCGAGATCAACTGGCTGCCCAACCCCTCTGGGCATGCTAACATTATACACTTCTAAAAAGTACTATATGTGGAGTATTAAGCCTTCCATCATGTCCTTCTGTGTGTCAGTACTGAGACCTGGGGATGTGCTCTTAGCAATCAGGCGGGCAACTTGGTTAGAATTAATGATCCTCTCCAGTTTGGGTGGAGACTGTTTAAAAAAAGCCCAGGCTGTTCACTTATTGATAAAGGTTATTCTATTTGGTGCACACCAAGTCTCTAACCAGTGGTTTAGTAAGAATATAGCCTACTATAGGTTACTGTAAAGGATTTGTAAAGGACCAGACACAATAAAATGCAATAAAACGAAGTTAATCTTTAACATCTCAGATTGTTGATACTTTATTCATTAGTTCTAGCATGAACAACCAAGGTGGAGACTTCATTGCTGGAAAATGTCTAGTTTCGCCTCAATGTCAGCATTTTACGGAAACCTCAGATTTGTGACGGTTAGGAGTTCTAACTTTCCTGATTATCGAGCTGCCAATTCAGAGCACCTTATCCCCATCGACGGACACGCTGCCTAAAGCAGAGAACCTGTTGCTGAGTCAGATGGGCAACTGGTGTGCAGGGGGTCGTCTTTGAGCTCTTAGACCCCCATCTGACCTTGACCCAGGGCTCGCGTGTGGTCACTGCTGGTGCCAGTGTCAAGCTGGAGACAGCTGGGCCGGGAGGGACTGCAGCCAATTCTGAATTGACTGAGTGCTGCGACTGAGCTGAATCTATCCTCCCCTCAATGTGTTTAATATCTAATAGTGTGCTAATGCGCCCCTCCAAAATGCAAAATCTGTCCTCCAACTCTACTAGAACTGAGCAGTTCTGGCATTTAAAATGTATCTACATTGTAGGTGGAACTTTCTACACTGTACATGCAGCAGGACTGGCGAAACACAAGGGTTGATCCCAGTGGAAGACATAATCGCGACTCGCCTTTGTTAGATGTGTCAGCGGCGATGACTAATTACTGACAGCCGAGTCTGATTGAACTCGGCTGTTGTCATCTTTCGCGATCAACTCCATTTCATAAAAGCCTGGAAGACTGCTGGAGCGTTCACTAGGCCAAAAGGCATAACCAGATATTCCTAATGTTCATGTGTTATCATTAATAGCTGTTTTCCCACTCATTGTCTTCTCGTATACGAAAAAGATTATACTGTACACCCCCCAAAGATCTAGTTTTTTTAAAACAGTCGCATCCTGCACTGACTCGAGAGCTGCTGCTATTTGAGGCAAGGGCTATCGATGTTATTTTTTTTTAATAGTTATTTCATTGAGATCTGGATAGTCAGAGCTGGGTCAAAGTCTCCCATCCTTCTTCTCCACGAAGAAGAGACCCGCACACACTGGGGCTGTAGAAGGTCGATAAATAAATCCTCAGACTGCTTATTGCCCTGGGCATGTACCAATAAATTACAGGAGCATATCTATATATCACTGCATTGAAGCAGGAGACACAGAATCACTGCAAACACATCCTAAATACAGTGTTCCTGCACCTTTGACCTCATCCAGAACGTTTCATTTTTTTAAAAGGGATTGCTGTCTGAATGCACATCTGAATCCCAAACAGAATCTCTAGTAAAATACGATCATTTGTGAAATGGGCAGTAAGTTCACCATGCATTGAGCAATAGGGATTAAAGACACCACAGGTAAGGTTAGAAGTCATTCTATGGTGCCACATGTGAGGGATACAACTAGGAATCTGAAATGCAGGGTTTGAGAGCCCTTCAGGAGCACTGCATCCTTTGAGACACACCTGTGCATGTTAAACAAATGATCATTTCTTTCAGCATTAGGGACTAAATATACTAAACGTATTATTCTAAAATGTTATTTAAGGAGTAAGAGTGCAGGGGGTCTAAATCTGCGATCCAGTGTATTGAAGTATTTCACAACACTACCTTTAGCCCGTCTGGAAATAAATCCTCATTCTGATTATTGCCCTGGGCATGTACCAATAAATCACTGAGCCTATATATATATATCACTGTGTTGAAGCTAGAAACACAGAATCACAGCAAACACATCCTAAATACAGTGTTCCTGCACCTAACCCTAACCTACCTAATTTAAGTAGAATAGATTCTAATAATATAATGATCCAGTGTGTTGCACTACTTCACTGATCTATGCCATTTGGAAATAAATCCTCAGACTGCTTATTGCCCTGGGCATGTACCAATAAATCAACAAATCGAATTAAAATAAAAGCTTTATTTTATGATCATTCGTCCAACCACTCCAGAGATTGTCCTTCTCCATTAAACGACTTCCTGGAGACACCATAATCACATAGGAGCTCTTCTCCCACTGCAATCTCTCTTTTTACCAATAACAGAATTATGTCAGTCTTTTCGTCAATTACAAAAGATTCTTTAATTGGTCTGAGGTTGGCTTTTTTGTTTGAATGATTTATGCGCCTTCCAATTGTGTCCATATCCAGGTGGCAGGTGCAGTGTTCTTCACGCGAATCAATGCACATTTTTTGTTTAGGTCCAACAAAAAAGAATAGATATCCCATGTCTCCCTCTGCCGTCTGTGCCATTAGGGCTTCTCCAGCTGTCTTTGTGATAACCTTGCCATGGTAATCACACACCACCTCTCCCTTCTGGAAACGCCTGGAAGTTATAACCTTTTTCCCTTTCACAGGATCGTCAATGATGTGCAGGCCTCTCCAGGTTTAGAGTTTTACCAGATTTTCAATGTCCTTGCCATTTGGTTGGACTTCTACATGCGGCTTCCAGTTCTGAAGTACCTCGGACACAGCTGGTGTATTGGTTGACCATCCCATTTTTTCTATATAATGGGTCACTTGGCTTTCTGTTGGTAACCGTCTATTGTATTGATCTGTAGTGAAAAATCAGAAATCCACCCAAAGAATATATCCAGTAATAGACTCTTGAAATATTACTCTTTAAAAAGGGAAGAAATCCTGTTCTTACCGAATATGTTCTGTTGCCTCCTTTTCCTCTGCTCAGCTCTCCATCTATTGTAACAGTGGTGATTGTGAACGCCGGTCACTCTCAGGCGCTCTTTCTTTCTGGGAGGCTGGCCATCTAATGTCACAGGAAACATCTGTATCAGCTTCTGGAAGGCTGCAGCATCAACCATCTTTGGGCATCTATATGCAGCAGCTGCCACAGTGGACCTATTTGTAAAAAGAAAACTTAAATATCTCAGATCTAAGACAGAGTGGCTAAAAGGTAACTGAAAGAGGAATATTGAATTAAAACTTACCGTATAGCAGCTGTACGTTCTTGTCCATAGCCTGAAGATTGCTCTCCTGATCCTGAACTGAAGTTTAAAAAAATATGAGAAATTTATGTTTATCTTAAATATTGACTTTCAAATACTGAATTTAGATATCACTGTGACACTTACAGAGATCCTGCTTCTACAATGCCATGAATTAGTTCGCTGGCTGAGCACATGTCCTCATCTGTCAGCCTTCTGGCTAGGTTTTCAACAGTTCCGTTTGAAACACCTAAATAATCATTCAGGACAGTTTTCTGATCAATAGGTAGCTTCTTTATTTCCATTTCAAATGCCCTTCTTGCAACATAGCAAGTAATCAGTGGTAGGTGGTACCTGCAAAACAAACATATATATAAAATAGTTGTTTTCAAGCCACAGAAAAGTAAAAAGAAAATACATCAAAATAATTATATAATTCAATTTACTTCTCATGCAGTCTTCGCAGATCATAGGTAGGATTGTGAACTGGTTCTCCTCCTGCATACACAAAAAAATGTTCCATTTCCATTCTGCAGTTTGCATCACAGCGTAAGTTAATGAAGTAGCAGTAAAACAAAAAGAGAAAATAAAAAAAATAAAAATGCAGTTTAAATGCAGTATTCTTCACATACCATTGAATGCTAAAGACAGTTTTTAGCAATGAAATATCAATAAAACCTTCAACTCACCTTTTCCTCTTCTTCATTTAGTGCAAAGGAAGTTAGTCGCTGAGTTGCAGCCATGTGCTCTTTGACAAAGATTATTACCCTGTTTTGCCCACTTTTATTCACAACAATTTTTCGCTGTATCCAATCCAGGACCTGAATTCAGAAGATTTTTTTATACAAATATTAATTAAATACAATTTCTCAAAAAGAACATCTATAATCAAAATTCTCGGTTGTATGCTTACTGTCATATTGTTTACCACCCCTGGGCGCTGAAGGTGCTTCAGCTGGAGAATGGCCTGCAGGTAAAGCATCACAACAATCCGCTCACTTGTGGTGATGTCTGCAGAGGTGTGTGTCTTGCCCAGTATCCGCTGCACATCTTTCTTTGCAACACTCAACACCTTCAAGCAATCGCTTAGTTTAGGTGGAGGACTCTGCAGCTGTGTTTGTCTGGGGGAGATAGAGCAATACTATCAGCCTCCAAAAGGCAACATTCATGTGTTTGAATAGAAAAGCAAGTACAAGTTGAACCAACATTTAATAAGTAAAGTACCTCTTTCTGGTTATTTCCTGTCTGACACTCTTGTTGTTTCTCTTTTTTTATATCCTTTAGATTGCTCTTGAAGTCTTTTAAACTCTTAGCTTGACTGGGATCCTCCACTTGCAGGCTAGTGTTTTTTTAGGATGAAGAGCAGGAATCTGCTGATATTAATGATATAACCTGCAATGGTCTGGTGAGACAGCCCAGTCATCTTCAACTGGGAAACAAATGTCTGCATTTTGGAAATGTCCTTCAGAAAACTTAAGGAAACTTCCGATGGATCCATAAAAAACAGGAACCTGGAGACATTTTCAACCTGAAAAACATATATAGAGAAAGTCATTATTTTTATGACCAACATCCGTGGTATGTAAAATTTAAGCCGAGTAAAACCATGTACCAAATACCTACCTCCTTGGAGCAGTTTACCATTCCCAGGCCCTGGATAAGGTATTGTTTAAAGCCAGCCAGGAGAGGAGAATCAAGAGTGTTTTCTGTAAAGTCCAGCCAGGGCAACTCTTTTTCGGAGAGCTTTTAGTTTACCTTTAACTGACACCCTGTAGATATAAGGCACATGGACAATTACATGTATTATAAGTGTTTCCATTTTCTTAGTTGGCTTCTGGGAGAAAATGGCTTTAGATGTGGCCCCGTGTGAATATGTATATCTATTAATTCACTGACATCCCAATTAAGGCTACATTTTGTCTTGCCTCTGTGAAACAAAATCAATTTTTATACATACAATGTGCAAATAAAAAATAAAACACTAGAAACCCTATTGAGCAGAGAGTCTTACTGTTCCCCATCTTCCCCTTCCTCCTCCGCTTCTGCTTCAGTTTCTGGAGCAGCCTCTGGCATCTCTTCCTCCTGGACAGCGGCCTCTTGCTCAGGGCCACTGGAATACAGGTAGATTCTTTTCAACATGCTTTTACATAATATGTTGTAACAATGATTTCAAAAGAAACCACAGAAGCCTTACAAATTAAAAATATCTCACCTTGCCAATGTGTCTTCAGGCTTCCCACGTACAAAAAGGCCCAAGGACTCCAGCAGTCTTACAACCACTGTCCTGTTTGCCTCACCAGACACGATCTCTATTCTGTTGTAATCCACGATGACCCCGTTCTTCAGGTGATTCATCATGTCCTTCCTCGCCTGTTGAGAGGCCATCCTGATCTCCTCTGCCAAGGCGTGCTTCATACACGCCCTCTTCAAGTGAGCAGGAAGCTGATCAAAAGTATTCAGGCACATCTTGCACACCAGGGGAATCCTCACGGGTTTCCTTCGAAAATAAATAATATAATTTGTGTATAGAAACAAGCTAAGACTGATTTCTTAAATTATCCTTAATTTTCTCTCTCATAGTTTGAGCATAATGATTTTATTGTATTGCTCATTGCTCCAAAATAAATAATGGTTTCATAAAAAAGTGAACATTCTCATTTATATTCATTTGCAGTTTCACTATTGCAATTAATCTGTCTCCATTCTGCATTCATATCTACTAGAAAGAGCTCTCAATTAATTAAATGCCCCATTGAACTGGCCCTGATTATACAATGCAAGGAGAAGTCTTCTAAGCCAATACTTGTAACCAGAAAGAGGCTGTATTTCAATTATACAATATACAAAACAATACCATTTAACACAAACATATATTCCACACCTCAGCATGCACATGATGAGATTCTTGATATTTGATTAGTAAAAACAATATCAATGCACTGAGAGACGCTTAAGAATAAAGATGCATCTGCCTGACTGCATATTAGTTTTAAAAGGTTATCAGCAAATGCATTTAAAAGTAAAAATGTAAAGTCTTGCCTCTTGATCGTAGTAGTGATTCAATATCCAGGACCTTAGTCAAGTCTCAGAGTTACTGTACCTACTGTCTCGATTGCAGGTGAAAAGTGAAAGGTATATTGCACTCAGCAGAAAGTTACCCCGAGCAAAGACTCCACCCCTCCCAGAAAACAGCACTCCCCTTTGGCAAAGCAGTGGGTGGAGGAAGCCTCTGCTGCCATTATCAAACACAGAAATTGTTATAATTTAATTTTAAACACATGGCTAAGCATGGGTTTAAAGTATATTCAACAGTGAAGGTGCATCCAAAGAAATAGATTTTCCCAAGCCCTCGGAAAGAATTACTATTTCCAAAGATGTCTAATTTCAAGCATTAACATCCAAAGTACCTGTCTTAGCTGGGGCAGGTAGTTTGCCAAGCCATCTGAAAGAATTACCATTTCCAAAGATGTCTGTTGTAAGCCAGGTTCACTCATTACCATTCAAAGTATCGGTCTTCCCTTGGGGCAAAAGGGTTTCCTGTGTGTCTAGGATGTGTACTTCCCTTAAATAAAGGATGAATATGGGTACCATAGGTATTAAATCTCTCAAAGCTCAGAGTTAAACTAAAAAACCCTTGGTGGGTGTGTTATAACATGGATGGGTATTTATAGTCCAGTGGCTCCTGTTTGGTGTCCCCTGAAGGCATTTTGAACCCAGCAGGTGACATTGATTTAGTTTTATTTGCCCCTGATTATGCAATAAAGGATAAGTAAACAGGAAGAGGTGGTATTTCGATTTTACAGTATATAAAACAATACATATATTCCACAGCTCAGCATGCACATGGTGAGATTCTTGATATTAGATTAATAAAAAATACCAAGGCACTGAGGCTTATTAATAAAGATGCTTTTGACTGACAGGACCTTGGGGCAAGGTGTGTAAATTACAACAGGCATCTTTGGAAATGGTAATTCTTTCAGGTGGCTTGGCAAACTTCCTGCCCCAGCTAAGACAGGTACTTTGGATGTTAATGCTTGAAACTAGACATCTTTGGAAATGGTAATTCTTTCCGAGGGCTTGGGAAAATCTATTTCTTTGGATGCACCTGCACTGTTGAATATACTTTAAACCCATGCTTAGCCATGTGAAGTAAGAGACAAGATGTAAAAAGGGTCAACTTAAGTCAGTTCTGCCTGAAAATTAGACTTCTAAGCAACAGGGGTTTATGGCAGGAAAGGGGGTTAACTGATAAGGATTCCAGATGCGAGCTAGGAACCCCCTGGGGGCGTAATCTTAAACTGACCATTTGGCCAGGGTCTTTTAACTGGCCAAATACCATGACCCCCTCCCCTTACCATAACACCGAATGACGTCTGAAGCAGCAAGCAAGGACTATATAACCTAAAAGTTTGTACCGGCACATTGAACAATACTTCAGTTTTGTTGTTTCTTGCGGGAAACAAGACTTCGGCTTTATTGTTCCTTGCATGCAATAAACTCATCTGTTTTACTTCATCTCGGGATCAAGAACTTTATTCCTTCTGTTACAACACATATATGGGATTTTTACAGTTTGGTGTATTCATTTTTATTTTCTCGCTATTACAGGTTGAGGAATGGGTGCAAAGAAAGTGTTGTTTCAACAAGTGGGCACAAAAATGGTCATAATTCCTGTTAAAGAGCACAAAACCTCAAACAACAGGTGGCTTCCTTTGCGTTGAGTGAAGAAGAGGAACATGCAAGTTGATGGCTACATTGATATACCCATCCACTCAATTCAGGGTTATGGTAGAACTGGAACCATCCTGGCAAGCAGTGGATGCAAAGTACTGTATCACCCATAATGTGACACCAGTCCATCACAGGACTCACTCACACCATGGCCAATTTTCATAGAAGCCCATTAAAATCCATGTTAATACAGAACAAAAGACCTCCACTTGCATAGCTCCCATCATGTATAGTATTTAAGAAAATCTCCAATTTACCTTAATTGCATTTTATTTGTGTTTTATCAGCTGTTTCATCTTTACTTCACTAAACTAAGCTGTAATGCCCAGGTCAGCAGCTGTGAAGGAAGACAGAAAGTTTTTCAGTTCATCTGCGGGAGAGCCAATTCACAGTCCTTCCAACGACTTGAGAAGACTGCATGAGAAGTAAACAGAATAATATATTACTTTATATTTCTGTGGGTTGGAAACAATCACAAATGCTTGCTTGTTTCTTTTGTAGATACCTCCGGCCATTCATTACCAGCCAGGAGGGCAATTGAGATGACCCAATGTGCCCGCAGAGAAACATTATAGAATACCGACTCAGCCAGCATCTGCTCAGCAATCAAAGTAATTGAAGGCTTTGCAGGACAAGGAGTTTAGTAAGCATCATCACAATCTCAAAATAAGTCTCTCACAAAACAATCATTCATTTCTTTTTTTTTAACTTCAGGTCAAGCAATCAATCATCAGACTCTGGACAAGAATGCATGCCTGCTGTGGAGTAAGTTTAAATACAGTACACCTCTTCAGTTATTTTTTGACTGTGTTACAGAGACCTGTGATATTTTATTTATAAATTTTACAACAGTGGATCAAGGCCAAGATCCACAACAGCAGCTGCAGGATTTACATGTCCGAAGATGGATGATGCTACAGCCTTTCAGCAGCTGATAAAGGTGTTTCCAGTGTTATTATATGGTCAGCTTAACAAAAAAAGGAGCATCTGAAACTGACTAGAAGTCATGACAGGTGGAAATCAGAACAGAGGAAGTGAGACTGCAGACCGTTAATGGCAAGTTTACAAATCAATTATCTTCACTGACAAACACTAAGTTTGGAATATATTCTGAGGATTTATGATGTGGTTTTCCTTCTAGACCTTTACACTAGATGTAACCTACTATATTCAAAAGATGGACTGCTCAGCCAATGCATCAACAGTTTCTGAAGTGTTTGAGAAGTGGAAGCCCAAGACAGAACTGCCACCAAATGACAAGCAAATTAAAAAGATAGAAAAGCATCAAATCTGGGAAGGCCTGAGCATCAGTGACAATCCTGTGAAGGGGAAGAAGGTTGCGACTTCCAGGTTTTCAGAAAGGAGAGGTGGTGTGTGATTATCATGGCAAGATCATCACAGAGACAGCCGCTGAAGCCCTAACGGCACAGATGGCAGAGGGAGAGAAGATACATCTTTTCTTTTTTTGATGGACCTGCATAAAAAACGTGCATTGATGCTCGTGAAGAACACTGTTCCTGCCTCACGGATGTGGAGACGATCAGAAGGTGGATAAATCCATCAAAGAAAATAAATACATCAAGGCTGTAAGAGGGTCATTTATATAAACGAACAGCCTGTCATAATCCTGTCTGTGACAAAAAATGACATTGTTGAGGGAGAGGAGCTCCTCTTTGATTATAGCATTTCCAGAAAATCATTTCAAGGCAAAAGGACAAGTTCTGGAGTGGTTGGATCACTGACCATTTCAAAAACAGAAACTCAGTAAGTGTACTAAAGTGCATATTTTGAAGATATATATTTTCTTGTAGCTTAAAATTAATGTTAGAATTATGTTTGTGTTATTGTCTTAAAAATGGCATTTCTCATTCTCACCAGCAAGGATATAAGGAAGGGATATGGGACTGCCAAAAAGATACATAATTTTCAGAAGAGCATAGAAGGCAGATAACTACCCCACTCAATTGTTACTGCAAAGAAATGCCACATCGTGTAAACAAAAAAAAGCTTTTGAGAAGTGAACCATTCTTGAAATTTATTGACAGAATCTGAATAGCACAGCATTCCCAGACCAGGCACTGGAGTTTCCTGCAGCGTTAGATGGGTAGTCTCTTGATAAGAGAGAGATCGACAGAGTACTGGAATTCATGAGTGACACCTTTCCAATTCATCGAGAACAGAGCCCACAAGATGTGTCTAGAGAACAATTTCTTACAATTTAAGTGGTAGTTTCTGAATAGGTTAAAGACAACATGGCTCTACAGCTATCTTATAACTTTTAAGAAGTTGCAAAAGTGATTACCATATTGTCAGTGGTTTATATTTAAAATCTAAAGATTTGAAATTGAATCTGTTTCTTAAACCAACAACATTGTTCACGGGAACAGCATCCCAAATCATTTGATGACTGTAAATATGACAAGCTTGTGATAGTGTAAATTGTACAGTGCAAAACAGTTGTATTGTTTTGGTTTTGTCTTCAACATAATCATATTAGTAGGCACGTTATTTTTATAGCAGCAACCTGCCATTCACCACCAGCCAAGATGCCACAAGGTACAAGAGATGACCCAGAAGTACTTAATGATGCAGAGAAGAGCATATGGGTGAATAAAAGAAGACAAGAAATATCCATTAACACATGCATCTACAAATCAGAAGATGGGTGATGGTCAGCATTTAGGAGTGACACTGGAGATTAAATTAAAGTTCTTACAGCGATTTTCTGTTTGGCTTCAACACAAATCATACTAATATGCTCACATTATTAATTTGCACAAAATGCCCGATATTCAAACCAGGCCACGTTCAGAGGAGTACACACAACCCTGCCAGAACGTGGCTAGCTGAAGTGCGGCGGACCACAGGGAAAGTACTCTTGTCCACATGGATGTCTCTGCTCTGAAAACCAGTGGATAAAGGTATATGATGGTCTGTTTTCAGCTGTTGATTTTGTGCAAAACATTGAATATGAAAGATTGAAGTGTCACCATTCTATGAAGTTCAGACATCAGTATTATATTGATAAGCTAGGTCTGTTCTACTAATACCTGAAGAACTTTTATATTGCACTGTTTGCTTTGGTTTCCTTCACGGGCTCTGGTTTTCAGACATCAGTCCAAGATCATTGGTGGGTTAATTGGTTTCTGGTAAAATTGGCCCTAAGTGTGAGTGTGTGTGTTTGTATTTCCATCTGGCATCCTCAGAAGATGTCTTTGTTTTCTTTTCTTAATTGCTGTTGATTACTAGAGTTTATTTGGCATAATACCTTTGTGATGAATACTTTGTCAATAGTCTTATTTTAATCAACAATGTCAATGAGTTAGTATCTTAACCTTAAAGAACAAGCAGTAAAAAAAAAAAACACTTCAGATGGGTTATAAGCTGAAGTTTTTGTAAGTGAACCGAGATTCCTGTGCAGTGCAGAGACCCGTCTTTAAAACATTGCATGTATATATGGTGGACTAAAAATTTGTCCAATTTTGTCACAATGTAAAAGTATATTAAACAGGTGACATACTCCATCTATAAAGATTTGACTAATTTTAATTCCATACTTCCATTGACTGTTTTGGAATATATTCCTTAAATTTCCCTGAATAATCATTGTCTCACAGAGAAGACCTGGGTGACACAACAGGGGTCAGGGCTGTGATGAATGATGAATGAGGTTTGTGTAGACTGGCCAGTGTCTATGGGGGACTGTGGGATCACCGAGGTTCCCCCAATGCCTGTAACATTGCCAGGGGGTGTAATCACCAACAAAGGCCAAGGTTTCCTTCATTGAGGGGTCATTATTTGTCACATCCCGGCTGGACAAGAGACAAAAGATAAGCCTTCCACTGTCACAGACAGAGCAGTCTGGGACACTCCAGGCTGGACTGGACCATTGTCTTTGGAAGATGGGGTAACAGGAGATGAAATAGATCACACAAGACTGTCAGTCCTGCCTCGCTGTAATGTGACTGACTGACTGACTGACTGACTGACTGACTGACTGACTCATCCCCACATTGAGAAGAGACAACTGGCTTCTGTGTAGAAAGCAGACCATTTCATTTTAACTGGTTAATCAGATCTAATGAGCTTTATTACCCTTGACAAGACTGGACACTTTACATCTAACTTCCTCCACCCCTCTACAAACAGCCCCACTTGTTCCCAGTGAAACCAGCCTGGAGCAGCAGAATAGAGGTTTTTGTTTCTTGATATTGTCTGCTGTTGTAAAACAAGTCATCCTTTGGGGATAAAAACTCTCCTTTGAGGCTGGTGGGTGTCTCCTGTGTTTGCCCTATATTTCCAGGGCTTCTCAGCTGAGCGATCAAAAGGTGAACTGCAATATGCTGAATTTCACACTGGGTTACAACAGACCCTAGTGGGAGAGTGGGCAGGGGAAGGGACTCCCCACAAAGGGACACTCTTATCTTTATCTCACATAGCCCCGCCTACATTAATGCGTACGGAGTTTGCGTGAGTGAGGTCAATAACGAGCAAAATCAGACCCAATCTACTGCTTTCACCAACAACAGCCCCTTATTTGGGGTTTTAACCTCCACCTATTACCCCTCAGACTCAATCTTTCTGAAACAGGGTTATAGTTTAAGTTTTGCCCGGCCCTGTTTGAGCAGAAGAAATAAATAATAGCGCTATTCCCGACGGTCTATCACAGTAACCAACAACTCCAATAACTTTAGAGAAAGAACCCAGCATCAGCTCAAAAGGAAATTTAAATTTTAAAGTTTTTATTGATACACAAGCAATAACAACTTACACTATTAAGTTCTACATAAAATTAAATAAGATACAAAAGCGAAGAATAAAAACACTAGACAGTTTTTGTGCAAGGGAAGAGGTATCACAAAAAAAAGTTTCCAACATGACCTGCTGAAACATGACTTGTGATCCATGATTGCAACATGCTTGGGCCATAATGTCAACTCTCAGACCCTCTCAGTCTCTTTCTCCCCAAATCTTCTCCGGTGGATCAAAATGTAGTCTCTCAAATAAGACACAGTCTTCTGTATCACTGACAGAGGCCGAATTTTTTCCATTCTATATACCAATGTAGATCTAGTCTTCCATAAAGCTTCCCTTAGGCAACAGATGACCTGCCAGGCTTTGCTTTCTTCTGATTTCGATAGCTTCTCAAGTCCATATCCATAGAGCACTACCTGGGGGTCACTTATACCGCAAGCCAGAAAGCACCTTATCCAGCTGTTAGCCAATGTCCACACCTCTTTTGCGATGCCACAGTCCCACAGGACGTGCCGGAAGGATTCTTCTTGTCCGCATCCTTCCACTGGACACCTTGATGTCTTCCCCATGCCTCTCGAATGCATCACAGCCCTTGTTGGTAAAACTTCATGTGCAATCAACCAGCACATGTCTCTGTGTCTATTCAACAAAACCATGTGGCCAAACCTTTTCCAAACATGGCTGGGATCTCCAGCCACGAGGCCACGAATATGACATACTACATACTGCACCTCTACCCCACACAACAAGTTCCAACCTTCTTGCACTTGTCAACACATCCAGTGCCTCATTTTCCAAATTCCATTCCCTTAAAAATTTCTTTATGATAAAATATGAATATGGGAGGTTAAAAGCAACAGGTGCTGTTAAAGGGATCTCTAAAACTTTCAATGTCCTTAAATAAAAACCACACAAAAAGCGAGACATAAAGGATACTTTCCCCCTGTTCCCTACCGCTAAAGACAAATGTAATGATACATATTTGTATATTAGGAAAGTGAACAATTCAGGCATACCTTTTCCACCCATTTCCACCTTTTTTTCTACAACCACCCTCTTTACTCTCTCCCATTTCGACCTCCAGAAAAAAAAATAGCCCTCTTTAAAACCAATAAAACAGACCTTGATGGCATAAAAACAGCACTGACAAACAACAGTAATGGTAAAATTACAGTCTTGACAACTAAAACCTTGCCTACCATTGTCAATTCCCATAAACTCCACAGACCGATCTTGCTTTTGACTTTCCCTACCACCCTCTCCCAATTCCTACTCCCCATCCCATTTCTGTCAAAGTTTATTCCCAAGATCTTTATTTCATCTCTACGAATTGCGATTCCCACATTTTCCTCTTCACTCCAGTTTCCATATTGCATCAGCACACATTTGTTTTTATTCAGCTTGGCCCCTGATGCTCCGCAAAACTGGGTTGTCATCTCCAAGCTATTTCTGACTCCCTTATAATCTGTACAAAAAACATTTACATCGTCCATGTATAGTACAGTTCTCACCTCTTGGGCCCCACTCCCAGGGATTTTAATGCCTTCAATCCCATTCTCCATTCTTAAGGCTAGTGCCAGTGGTTCTATGCAGCAAACAAAAAGGAGTGGGGATAACGGACAGCCTTGGCGAACACCGCAATTCACATTAACCACATTTGACATGCTTCCATTAATCATTATTCTACTTCCTATACCCTTATATAATAACCTTACCCAAGTGAGGAACCTGGTTGAAAGCCCCATCTGTTGTAGTACTCAAAACATATACTCATGAGAGATACGATCGTAAGCTTTCTCAAAATCCAAGTTTAAGACCGCTAATCCAATATTCCTCTCTCTCGCATAACCTATGGTATCTCTAATCAGTATCAGGCTGTCCGTGATCCTCCTCCCAGCCACACCACAAGCTTGATCTGGATGAATGACTTCACTCAGGACAGATTTTAATCGAAGCGTTAAACACTTGGAAAGCAGTTTAAGATCACAATTCAATAAAGTTATCGGTCGCCAATTTGTCAGGTCTGTGCGATCATTCTTTTTGAATAGTAAGATCACAACTCCCGTCTTAAAGCTGTCCGGCAGTTCTTCTAAAAACTCAAATTCTTTAAAAATGGTTAAAAGATCCAATGCTAAAATATCCCAAAAGGCCCTCTAAAACTCAATGGGTAGACCATCCAACCCTGGAGTTTTACCCGTTTTGAAGGTCTTCAAACTTTCCATTAACTCTTCTACATAAAGGTCTTTTGACAAAACAGTATAGTCTTTTACACTCTTTGGAACCACTTTCACAAATGTTTCTAACAAATCCTTAGACACTTGTTTCTTTCCAAACAACTCCCCATAGAAATCCTCAGCTACAGTCAACATGTCTTCCATACAAGTTTGCAAAACCCCCTCTCGTCCCTTCAATGCTGACATTAGTCCCCTCCCTGCAACCCTTTTCTTGAAAAAGAATCTTGTACATTTTTCATCTTCTTCAAGCTCTTTCACTTTGCTTTGAAACATGATTTTTTTTATCTTTTCTCTAGAGAGATTTAAAAGCTCATTCTTTAATTCTTTGATTTCCTCACTGAAGTCCCACCCCTCTTCTAATAACTTAACATACCTCTGCAATCTCTTTTGTAATCCGTTTTCAACCCTTCGTATCCTAGCCTGTTTTCTCCTCCCCATCTCTATGAAGAATGCTTTTGTTCGCTCCTTCACCTCCTCCCACCACTGTGCTCTTGTGCCAAACAGGTCATACAAAGACTGCCATTCCTTATCTTTCCCTGAACCTGCTCCTCACTTCCTCATCCTCCAGAAGTGAAATATTCAGCTTCCACACACCCTTCCCCACAGTAACAGCCTTTGGAATAGCAAGTGTACATGACAGTAAACAATGATCAGAAAAAAAAAACAGGGGTTAAGCCTGCAGTTGTGCAAGTAAAATCACGTATCAAAACAAAATCTATACGTGAGGCTTGGGTCCCATTAGACTTGTGCCATGTGAAGCCTTCCCTCCCCTGACTATGAAGTTTGAGGGCATCTTTCAGTTTAAAATCTTTACATACCGTTTGCAATAATATTGATCATTTATCAAATTGGACCTGTATCTCACCCCTCATTCTTCCTTCTCTTTCTAAAAGGCAATTAAAATCCCCAGCTAAAACCAGTGGTTCCCATCCCAATAAATATTCTCTCAATTCCTGAATTAGGACATATCGGTCATGTGGGCAACTCGGACAATACATATTTAAAAGTTTAAATTTGACATTAATGAAACCCAGATACAACACCAGTGCTCTCCCTGGTTTCACTACGAGGTACTGACGTACCTCTACCATCATATTTTTAATTAAAACAGCTATACCATCAGATTTATTCTCATTGGACCCACTCCAAATTGATGGGCCCAATGTCCACAGTTCTTCCATATCCTTATAGGTGTTTTTAAAAGGTAATCCACACTCCTGTAACAACATAATATCAGCATTTACCTTACTCACAAATGATAATATAGTCCTTGCCCTTAACTTGGATCGAATGCTTCTCACATTTATGGACACAATGTTCAGAGCCATACTTAAAGTTAGACCAGGGAAGACTAAAAGCTCTGGCTAGAATCATTCAGTCTGTGACACCTACTATACAGGCCTTTTTCTTTTTCCATTTGCTCTCCTTGCCTCCTCCGCCACCACTCCCACCATCAATAGGATGGTTCTCCACCTGCCCTCCTTGAGTCTCTAGTTCTAAAGCTGGATCAGTAGGATTGGAGAGAACTAATCCCATGGGAGAACCAGCCATCTGAGGACTCTGAAAATGATCTTCCCTCAGTTTTCCACTCAGAGTAAGATCATTTTCTAAATCAGATGTCTCAGCAGACCTTTTAGGTCTGCACCCTCTGTTCTGTACATTCCATTTGAACCGCCTTCATACTCTTCAGCTGGGGAAGAAAAAACAACAAACTCACCTTTACTGTCTTCATACATCCCTCTTAAATCCCAGAAACACAGAAACTCCGGGGCGTTTCTGTGAGTCAGTACTGGGTTTCTCTGTTCGAGGTTACAAGCAGAAACAATAAAAGCGCTGAAAGCAGGAGGTTATTTCTGCTCGTAGGCATAAACGTGTAAAAATACATTTTCTGATTCCTAAAACCTAATAAAATGCATGTACAGTAAGTCTCCCTTTTGTTCCCAACACACATAACTGAATATAAACCAGTCAAGTTCAGGTACTTTTCTGCTGAATATGAGTACACTAGTTCTGGTGCAGCTGTTACAACAAAGATACTTACGAACTATTTTTTTCATACGAGCTATTGCCGTTTTTAAATAGAATCTTTTTTCAATTCGCTAAATCACACGAAACACCAACAACACTCATCGTAAGCATCTGATCAAACACATTCCTGAATTTTAAAAGTATTTAGTATTTATTTTTAACTTGTTTTATTTTAAAAAAAATATACACCTGTTTTACATATTCTTGCCATTTTTGGCATATTGTAAGTGGATTGTAACTTCAAATTGATAATTCCTGACCTTTATAACTGTGTATCATTTCTTTTTACCTTGTTTTAAAATGTTTTAATGATTTTTGCATTTTATAGAACTTTTTTAATATATTGTGAGCATTTTAGCAAAATTTTTAAATAGGACTATCAATGCTCCTGACTTTTAAACCTGTATTTATCCTGGCATTATTCTCTCCAACTGCAGATGAGGAGGGATGCATTTGATTTTTAAATTGGTTAATTTGGGGGGAAAATGTACATTAATTTCTTTGTATGTATCAACAGTGGGAAACGGCATTTTGGGATGAATTGCAATCTTTACTGCAAGGCCTTCAGACTGATATAGAAATGACGGGAGATTTAAATGAGACGTTTGATAAATCAGACAGGCACAGTACAACATCTAAAATGGCAGAACCCTCTAAAGTACTGAAATATTTTAGGCACATTCATAATCTACAAGATGTTTGGTGGTTACTGTGTCCTGCTACCCTTTCGTATTTTTTAGTGTGCATGAATGTGTCCCACTTCTTTTACTAGTTTTTAAGGAAGATTCTGAAATATCTGATTACGAGATCATGCCAGAAAAAAAAATGATGACAATTAGTAGGAAGAAAGATACAATGTATTGACAATGTAATATGCTTTAAAGGATTAAAAGGAAAATAAATAATTTATCTATGCAAACTAATTCAACTGAACTCCTCTAAACACTATAGCCTGAAGAATTGCCGAAGCACAATGTATCACTTTGGGTGACACTAAGGGAAGAGGAACACAACACTCAAAACCACAAACCACTTATTTTCAACAGCAAAAATATGCTTGAAAATATTTGACAAAAAAAAGAAACCTTACACGCATGGAAACCAATATTTATCTGCTAGGGTAGAATGCAGCAGAGAACAGTAGGGCAGAAGGTTAGTGTAACTCTATAGTGCATCACAGAGGCCGGTCTCTTCCCCTCATTATGCAGGCTGACTTGTTCACAGTGAACTGTCCTCCAGCGATAGTCAGCTGCAATCACTGACATCAGACATGATGTTAATACTCTGATACCACTTTGGCTGATTTGGTTAATGCGTTTTCCTATTAAAACAGGAGATCTTGAGTTCAAATCCCAGTGGTGCCTCTCTTCCTGTCTTGTCTTATAGAATGTATCACTATGGATGATCACATGCGGCTTGATTTTGTTAAATGCAAGTTTTCATTTTCTTTGTAGAACAACTTGCTTTTCATGAAATTCATACAGCTTGCGAAAGATGAAACACAGATCTTGCTTATCAGTGCAAAACAAATATCACAGGCCGGCAAGAATAAAGTCTTTTTTTTTTACCAAAAGCTTGCAAATGGAGAAAAGGGTTGCACGTGAGTCTCTGGGAGCTGTTAATTGAAAGGTTAGTGGTTCGAGCCCATTTCTCATTATTCTACTTAATTGGATTTCTTAGTAAAACCTTAACCCACTTGATATTTGCAGGAAATGCAGTTGTTTTGTGCGTCGAACTACAACAAGTAAACAATTGAGTACATTAGTCATTAACACTGGGAATGGCCAATAATGACCAACATTCAAGGAAATCATATTCAGCCATGGACTTTGACCTTTAAATGGCTGCCGGGAGAATTCATTTATACTCTCGTTGCACCCTTAGTTAAAATATTTAAAATTACAACACAGATTTGTTGGACAACTTGAAAAGCAAAAAAGACAGTTGGACAGCATGATTATGTTAGGACTGTACA